>NW_024609880.1:41820185-42230185 GCF_016920785.2 Ixodes scapularis | reverse complement strand
CAAGTCTGCTTCAAAAAACACTTGTTTTCCTCCGGCGCCGTCTTCAATTATGCTCCGGCTTGGAGTATAGTAACGCCATACGTAACAATGCCATAATATAGATGCCTTGCACCTACGTCATTACAATTGCATGCTGGGAGTGCCGTCGCCATTACGCCGTACCAAAACGTCATCGCTGCATAGGAAGTTCCCTGGAGTTGCCGTCAGTTTACCTCGCTGAGCGAAGGTTTCGCTACTTAGAATGGTTGCATGTGCGGTTATTAATTGTGCAAACAGGACTAATGGCGCGTTCACACTGGAAGCGGATCCGCAAACGCGAAGCGGATCCGCGCGTTCTCGACCGCAAAGCGGCTAGGATCGAGCGGTTGGAGCGCCTTTTTGCCAACCGCTTCGGGACCGATTTCTCCCAACCGCTTTCACGAACCGCAAAGCGGCAACCAATCACAACGCGACGCTGACGTGACGTTAGTGACTTGCGAAACAAGATGGCACCCTTCGCTGGTGAGGCGTCCAAGCGCTGTAGTCCTAGCACTGTAGTCCTACACTGTTAGCAAAAATAACACGCCCAGACGTGGAAACCGTTGTCCCATACACTGTTAGCGAAAATGTAATATTTCGCCTGTTTACACCCCATTTTCACTCGTTAGCATATTTTTACACGCTCTGCTAGTGATAAATCGTCAAAAAATTACTTAGGGTAGTAAAAATTGGTGTTTCGGTTTCGGTTTACACGACTAGGCGTGTAAGCAACACTGAAAACACCCCAGCCCAACACCCCAAAACGTCGAGCGCCATGTTGCTTCTGCCTTGAAGCGGTACGGCGGACGTAGCAGCCGAAGGTGAGTGTTTGATTTTTTTTATCAAGTTTGTATAGAATGTAGCACGTCTCAGATTTTTATTACATGACATTCAAGAACGTTAGATTTGCTTTGAGCAAGCCGGCTCAGGCGTTAAGCCCGATTCACACAACCGGCGTTTAGCCACCCGTCGATTGGAAACGACTCGACTGCTCGCCGGTTCTTTTGCGCGAGCTTTTGCTCGGGCGCTGTGAACCCTATGAACTGTGGTGCTCAAAGCTAGCGCAATTAGGCACGGCTAGCGTCCTGGTGGAAGCTGCAGAGAGCGGAAACCGAAGACACCGTCGCATAAGAGTGGCGAAGCCGCGATCCTGCGCTGATCGTTGTCCTGCCGCTCTCTCCGGCAATATCGACACTTCGCTGCTGGGTGTCTCGTATTTCGACGTTTTAGAGAAACTTGGCATTGGCAAGCGCGAGGAGTCTCTATATCGTTTTCTCCGTCGCCTGCGTGGAGGGAACACGGTGGCGATAGAAACATATGCTCATGCAGTCAGTCAACTTGGACAATTCCCCTGTTCCCTCAATCCTATCGCATTCTTTGACTGCGTTTGTGACAACAACGTTTCCCCAGTGTGAAAGCTTTCAGTCACAACGGGCTACAAACTGGGTTGTGCATTGCATGTAGCCCTGAGAGAATTCTTCGCCGGAGACACCAGCACATTAGTTTCATTGGTAAGGTGACCGGCCACTAACGTGTTTGGCAAATGAAGCGATCACGGGTAAGTAGAAATGCAAACAATGTTGAATGAATATTAAGGTGGTTGTAGCCAGAGCCTGCCAGTTGAAATCAACCTTTAACAATATAGTCTGCGGTAACTTCTTTTTGCACTTAGGATTGCAATTTTAAACACAAAGCCACTCCACATAGCTGTCGAAAATCGTGTAAACAACAGCAGTCATCGTCCCCGGTTCGGATGAGCGAAGCCTTAGCTTGATGAAAAGAATGGCGGTCTATACTTCTTGGTTGTTTCAATCACAACCTCGCACAGCTGAACAGACAAACAAATCAAGGAAATATATCCCGCGCTGGCTTGCAAATCGCAGCACACAAGCAGGGTACATAGCAGAGCAGAAAACACTGGCAATGAGCACACGGAGGCATGCAGCTTCCTTTCTTTTTCCCTTGGCGAATGATTGGTTTGCTGCAGCATTCCGTAAGCACGTCGACATTCAAAAGTTGAGCCTGATCTGTCTTGCTGTGCCTTGCGGAACGGCAAGTATCGCCCACCGTTCCACAAGGCACTGCAGGACTCGCAAATGTGTGAACAGTGCTTTGCAATAAAGGCCATGATCGGGCAGCAGGTGCCCATCTAAAGACATTTAATATTGATTGGCATTGAACTAACCTTTGGGCTTCATCACGTAGCAAGCATGGGTGAGGTATAATTCAAGAACATTTAATGTTCAACGAGTTTAATACGTTGTGGTGCTTTCCCATCTGTTTCGGTGTCACGGAGTGGGGTTCAAATTAATAAAAGTAATTCAATGATCCACTCTGAGAATAGACGAGAAATTACGGGAAAAGAACAAGAGAGCTAAGTTCGACCATTGACTAGCGCTAGGTCCACGCCTGGTGTATAATCAGTAGAGAAAGATGATGACACAGGGAGGATAAGCAAACAAAAGATTAGATTTAATAAAGTGAAAAACTAAGCTGTACATGGCAATAGAGTACTCAACACAAACCACACTCCAGCTCAAAGCTATGGAGCCCTGCGAGCCAGAAACTAATACTAAAAAGACTCGACGCTCATAAAACCGGAATAAGCCAACAAAACAGTGACGAAAACCCGACACTAACAACGAGAGCAAACCGAGATGGAGCTCGAACGTTACCGCTACACACATGGGATAATCCCCCAAAACAGTCGCGACAGAAAGTAGCACTGTGTAAAAATCTTCCCAACATTCAACAATTCGTACTTCAGAGCCAGAGAATGCAGTAGACAAGTCCTAGAAAACCAGGCTTAGCTTTCCGGTAGGTGCAGAGTCCAGAGCAGTCCGTAGTCTGGAGTTGTCGGCCGAAGAACGGCGTCTCGAAGTCCAGCGGTCCAATTAGAGGCTTGATGAGGTCGACACCGCGCACCACACAGCCACACACGCTTCAGCACAACAAACTCAAACACTTGTCCGACAGGCAGGGCAGAAGCCAAAAATTACACGTTCCAAGACTCATCTGCAGGGAGTAACCGCGTTGAGTAGCGACCCGGCCAGCTCTGGGGTTGGACTACCTTCTTTGTTCCCGAACCCCCTTTTATAGGCTCGTCTACCGACCAACCTCCCGTTTCCCCGCCTTTCGGGTCAGTCAACTTTCAAGAAAAACAAAGCTACACAGCAACGACCCAAATGGCAAAACCTATTAAATTTTTCAGACAACCAAACATGTGCCCATCCATTCCCCCGTACGAGTCCAAAAACATCAATTATCGCCGATACATAGAACACGACAGGCTGCAGACTGAGCAAAGCCGCCGCCTTCAAAAAGTGCGCCAGCCAGCGTAAACATCTTTGTATCCCGGCGGCGCCCCTGCATGTCACGTCGGCACCATACGCGAGCCAGCATACGCACCCCTCCGTCCGCGAGGTCAAAGCCACAAACTGTGACCTGGGATGACCTACGTCGCCCGTTAACAAAAACCCATTCCGCAAACGAGCAAATTCGTTGGGGACTTTGAAAGGATCTACGACGGGACGAACTGAGATTAAAAGTGGCACCACACTCCCCCTTTTTGACCGTACCAACACTTAAAGTGGTCCAAAAAAAAAGATCATAAAAGTATTTAAAAAAAATGAAGAGAAGCCTGAATTTGTGACACCCGGTTTCTCCATCCTGTGTTTTTTTTTGTGCTTTTTCTATTACGAAGCGAGACATTATTCCAGCCGTAGGCACCAGATGCAATTCCCGTCTGCGATCATAAGATTATAGGATCCTAACTGCCGGCAGCTAAGTGTCAATTACATCCGGCTTGTGCATACAGTGCAACATCTTTTGCTATTCAGCCGATCATCACTTTACAGCCTGGGTATCTGTTCTTGTAAACGACAGTAGTGCTACATGTTAAACGGCTCCAAAGCGATAGAGCAAACTCACATCTCATTATCTTTTAGCTGAATAAACTGTTTGTTTGGTTATGCTTGTTATCCAATTTTTGTTTTAAATTTAATTTTCTCATATAAACACCTTACATTATAGAAAAAAAATCTTTTTATAGTACGGAGGTGTCCATATTAAGAAGACATGACTGTATCATCTTTGAAACTAGTTTGCCACAGCCAGTGTTATAATATGTATTGATTTTTTATGCAGTGCCTGCCTTTCCTTGCCCCTTGTGAGGACGACTGAGAAAGCGACTTTGCGCCACAACGACGGATGGCAAGTGTCCCAAGTGTCGTCACCTATAGTGGTCATGTGCTATGTGTTCGCAGCATTGTAAGCCGACCGTGGAGCACTTTCAAAAGGGAACTTTCGCCATGTGCACAGTATGGCCGTGTACAATACGGGGCACGTACAGTCAGAAGAATTATGAGAGGGAACATGCGGGCACGTGTCACTTGGTACAGGCAGAGCAGCCTAGCAAGTGTCATGCTTGTGCACTGAGGGGCCCTGGTTTGAAGAGCCGAGGCAGAAGTTTCAGCGGCGGTGTCACCGCCCTGGCGGCTTGTCGCCGAAGCAGAAACGGGGTTAGCTAGCTTTGCTCGTGGCTGGCTTTGTGTAGTGTGTGTAGATCGGGAACGTAGGCTTATGAACTTCGGCAACAAGAATACTACACGGCTTTGGTGTTTTGGTACGAGCAACAAACGTGACACTATCTGGAAAAATATTTGACTCCAACCAAAAATTAAACTCGGACCCAACGTTTCAAAACCAGTTCGGTTTCTTCTTCAGGGGCGATTGATCTCGTGCGTGGGAGCAGCCTCGTCTTCTTTGGTGATACGAATATTTTCTAATCGCGCTTCCGCCTTGCCATCCAGTCTTTTTCTAATCACGTGTCCTAGTCCGCTCACATAAACAGATGGTAAGGTACCCATAGATCTGTTGATGTTTCCTGGTGTATTTTGGATGTGCCATGATTCAAGGTGATGTCTTTTTCGGAGATTGGTTTCAACATCAAGAACGGACGCGTTCGCGAAGTCTATCGGATGGTCAAAGGTGTCACAGTGCTCCGCAAGAGCACTGCGTTCTCGGTCGAATTTGCGTACATCGTTCTTGTGCTGGCGTAACCTTTCTATGAAGTTCTTTGTTTCGCCGATATAAGATGCAGGACATTTTAAGCAGGGGATCCGGTAAACAATTCCCGGTGCTTTTTCCTTCGGGGGGCGATCTTTTGGTCTTGGCATGAACCGTCCAAGAGTGGATACCGGTTTGTGAGCCACGTGAATGCCTTGTTTTGCAAGCACCCGTGATAGTGCTTCGCTAGTACCCTGAACGTAGGGAACGCTGATGCGCGTGATGGGGCGATGCGGCGCAGCTCCCTTTGGTTGTGGGTTTTGGCGAGCGTGAACCTCGCCAAAACCCACAACCAAAGGGAGCTGCGCCGCATCGCCCCATCACGCGCATCAGCGTTCCCTACGTTCAGGGTACTAGCGAAGCACTATCACGGGTGCTTGCAAAACAAGGCATTCACGTGGCTCACAAACCGGTATCCACTCTTGGACGGTTCATGCCAAGACCAAAAGATCGCCCCCCGAAGGAAAAAGCACCGGGAATTGTTTACCGGATCCCCTGCTTAAAATGTCCTGCATCTTATATCGGCGAAACAAAGAACTTCATAGAAAGGTTACGCCAGCACAAGAACGATGTACGCAAATTCGACCGAGAACGCAGTGCTCTTGCGGAGCACTGTGACACCTTTGACCATCCGATAGACTTCGCGAACGCGTCCGTTCTTGATGTTGAAACCAATCTCCGAAAAAGACATCACCTTGAATCATGGCACATCCAAAATACACCAGGAAACATCAACAGATCTATGGGTACCTTACCATCTGTTTATGTGAGCGGACTACGACACGTGATTAGAAAAAGACTGGATGGCAAGGCGGAAGCGCGATTAGAAAATATTCGTATCACCAAAGAAGACGAGGCTGCTCCCACGCACGAGATCAATCGCCCCTGAAGAAGAAACCGAACTGGTTTTGAAACGTTGGGTCCGAGTTTAATTTTTGGTTGGAGTCAAATATTTTTCCATTATCACTTCCCAACCAGACAGACGTCTGTCGAAGATGTTTACCTTCGTGACACTATCTGCTACGACTAGCTACGACCACCCACCGCAGCGGTGAAGGCATCCAAGAAGCAGAACCTGTGTATTACGCCGTTGCCGTAACCCAACAGTGCTCATTTGTCATGGAGGGCTTTCTGCCCAGAGACTTTGCTCGTCACTGAGTGTTATTTCCCGTGTTTCTCTTTGTGTGCGCAGTGGCTGGACGGGCCTCATACAGCAGTTCTTCAGTCTCAAAGGTGACTAAAAGTTGAGGGTGGATGGACTTGCCGCAATCCCCTCGGTTGGTGCGTGTGACAGAACCTTTGTACAGCATCATCGGGAGGATGCTGTTGCGAGTTAGCAAGTTGTCCAATTGTATGTTCATTATGCTAATATTTGAAAAAGCTTGTTTAAAAGGATGCTGGACCAAAATTTGGATTTCATAAAATAAGGCCGCGGAAGCTTTGAATGGGAGCTCTACAAACTCCGAAACATCACTCATACATTAATATCTCAAACGGATGGCCGTATTCTTGGAAAGGAAAGGGCACAATCAAACAAGAAATGTGACATCATACTTCTCCTGGTACACTTTAGAAGGGGGGGAAGCGGCCTCGCTTCTCTCATTCCCGCTTCAGTTCACCTGCTTAAGGGGATGAAGCCTAGAGGAGAGGGAATGAGAATCGCGACATCACATGTCTCGTCGGCCTGGTTGAATCCCACATGTTTCCAAAAATACGGCCATCCGTTAGAAATAATGCTGTATGTGTGATGTTTTGGGGGTTTTGCAGCGTCCCGCCTACCGCCCCAGTGTTGTTTTGCAAGCTTCGAATTTCGGTTAAGCATACCTTTTAATATGAATAATTGTGTCATCAGAATGTTAGAACATGTCAGTTCTACACAGCTACTCTCAAACATTTTCGAGTGGTCTCGTCTGCCAGATTCAAAGGGGGGGGGGGGCAACATGTACATGTTTTTATGTCTACAGCACAAATAGTTCCTATCATGCACTCTAAATAGCTGTCAATCGACAGACTGGGTAAAAGAGTGAGCACAAACAAGTCCAACTACCAAGAATGCTGTCCATGGCGAATCTTGGACACCATGTCTTACGTTATGTGGCCTCAGCGGTCTTTCTATAGTTCTTTTCATTGTTGCCGGTAGAGCAGCTACCGATAGGGGGGGTTGCGAGGACGTCAACTTTGAAATGCAGTTTCTTCACATAATGTTTGCACTTTGGGAAGTTTCTACACATATACCTTGAAGTCGCTATTGTACGGATGAAACAACTTTGTAAGAGTGTCTATGAAAACTTGGGCAGGGTTCTCTTTAACATGCCTGACTTACAACAAGGCTGTCCAACTTGAGAAATTTCACTGGTGGGAAGCTTAGTTTCATATAAGAATGGTGTACTTCTTCACAGCGCTGTATGTATCAGGGTTGGGCAGAAATACTCAAAAATGTATTTGGAAATACAAATACTGGGATACATTGAAATAGTAGCTAAAATACTGATACTAAGATACACCTGTAAACATGTATCGCGATACGTATCGGAAATACATTTTAAAAAGAGGCAAAAAGTATTTGGAAATACAAATACAGGAATACATTTTAGGGAGGGCAGAAATACAAATACAGAAATACTGATACTGAAATACATTTTTCAAACTTTTTGAGACGCCAACTGAGATGAAGCTTGAAGTTTGAAGTGGATGTTTTGGATCCCGAAATTACGTTCCCGTAGGCTTGGCACTTTGCCGTGAAGGAAGTGGTTTCGGACAATAAGGAGTCGTCAATGGGCCCAAAAAAACGTTCCAACAATTGCTGACCGCGGTCCCTTCCATGACATCCTGTCTGTCTGACGAGGGAATCCTGTCAACATTGATCACATTATGTCACGGCGGAATGAACTAGAATTCTTTATCTGTAGGTGTGGCCTTGAACATGAAACTTTACCACGCTGCTGTATGAAAGGACAATGCGCACTTTCGTTGTAGGCTACCTAGCTGAAGATCGTGCATGCAGTGTCATTTGGAAGTTTTGAGAATAGTGGACCACCTGAAGAATCTTGGAATACATGTCTTATCTTCTGTTTTACAGTTGAAAAAACGATACGGTAGCATCCCTGTTCTGAAGGTCCTTGCTACCGACCCCCCGCCACCGACGCACAGATTGCAGTCCTCAAGTTTTGCCTAGCATTATCCAAACAGAGACCTCGTGGATTGCGAGATGATATTGCCGGCACAGGTGCGAGCTGTCCAAGAAACGGCGGCCTCGAGACTAGTCGCGGGAGTAGGTAGTCTGGGATGGCACAGCGATGCCACTTCTGGCCTCCTTCTGGGTTTCGGATCACCAGAGCAGCGGGTCACGTCCGCGTCGGCTGATGACGTACCCTTGAGCCGTGCAATATTACGGGCGCAGCCGCAGATGCATTCGGATATGTGTTGAACTTCACAGCATGAGTCTTCCTACTATTTCAAGTCAGCCACCGCCTGGCTCGTGCTGTAACGGAATGTGACTCAGCTTTGCCGGTAGCATGTACTCTGTACGCTATGGCGAGAGAGACGGTTAGCAGCGGGCATTGGATGCCAGGAAACAATGACTCAAGAAATCCCTACCTAAAGACCTGCGGCAGAAGATGCTCTGACTCCACTCCTGGCACGCCACCTGGTTCGAGTTTCCCACTACGCAACACTTCTCAGAAGACAGAAGAGGACCAATAGAAAAATAGTTTGCAGAAGCAAAAGGAACTAATCGGTCAGCATAGTAACAATACCCCAGCATCTCCTTGACTCTGGTGCCCTTAAAAAATGTGTTCGAATTTGTTTTTTTTTTTTTGGGGAGGGGGGGGGAGTATTTCGCAAGAAATGTAACGAAATACACTTCATCGTGATTGTATCGCGATACAAAGGAATATTCAAAATGTATTTCGATACAGGAATACAGATACTGGTGAAAAAAATGTATCGCGATACAGAAATACAGATACGAAATGTATTTCTGAAATACTATCGCGATACATTTGTATCGCGATACTGCCCAACCCTGGTATGTATCCAACAGAAACTCCAGATGTGTTCAATAAAAGTAGCATTTGCTAATATTGTGTTTTCTGTGTATCTGATGCACTAGGTTGTATTTGTTTTGAACGCTTGCTACGTTTAGGCTATAAAAAATAGTCTAAATTTTATGCCGACAAGCTTATTGAAAAAGAAGTGTTCGGTCTGAATAAAAGATTCCAGAAATTACACTAAAATAAATTGCTACTTGGGGTAGCAAAAATGGTGTTTTACAGTCGACTCTCATTATTTCAAAATCCAGGGCCCGTTTGCTCGAAGCGCTAACCGCGGCTGAAGTTAGCCGCAGTACCTAGGAGAGGGATTTTCAAATCACGTGACTGGCTCAGTAGGGATGCGGGGAAGCGTGGCGGTGCCCCGGTGAGTGAACGCCGCACACTTTGGAACTAATATGTCGTTGTAGGTGCAATATTGGGCGCGTTAGTCAGCAACGAATGGTGCAGGAGGCTTTCGCTTTGCCTTACCTCACTTCATCACAAAGCATGAGCAAGGCTCTTGCCGCATTTTTTAGATAGTCTTTCGACTCTGGCCATTCCTAAGCCTAAATGAATGTGGTAATTGTCGGCTTAGCAACATCTTTGGAAAGCGGATTGTCTTGACTCTATCGGTCGGGTATTGATTGCACACAAAAGCAAACAGCATCCCTATAGACCTTTTTCTAAATTACCCAAGCATCGAGAAGAACGCTGGAAGTATAATTCTGCGGTCCGCGCGCACTGGCCTTCCTCTTATAAAAGATTCTAAGTAAATAATCATAATAAATATTTGACCAACGCACGTGCAAGACAAAATTTGTTTTAGACTTTTTGCTTTAGAACAGTTACTACTTCAGACGCCAGCACGTGCAACGCGTGTAACTACACTTATAGCATGCACCTCGGTGCTTGGGAAATTTAGAGAAGGGTCTAATATGGTCTATTGGGGCGCTGTCTGCTTTTGTGTGCTATTAATACCCGGCCGATTGAGTCAAGGCAATCCACTTTCCAAAGACATTGCCATGCTAACATTTATCGCATTCATTTAGGCTTAGGAATGGCCAAAATCGAAAGACTCTAAAAAATGCGGCGAGGTCATATGCTTATGCTTTGCGATTTAAATGAGGTAAGGCAAAGTGAAAGCCTCTGGCACCATTCATTGCTGACTAACGCGCCCAATATTGCAGCTACAACGACATATTAGTTTCAAAGGGAGCGGCGCTCACTCACCGGGGCACCGCCATGTTTCCCTGCATTCCTGCCTAGCCAGTCACGTGATTTCAAAATCCCTCTCCTAGGTACTGCGGTTAACTTTAGCCGCGGTTAGCGCTTGAGCAAACAAGCCCTGGAAGCCACACACTTTAGTTTGAAATATCAGAAGATTGAATTATCAAAATTCATCTAAATATTGTCACGAATAAAAACATACTTCTTTATTAAACTTAAAATCAGTGTGTAATGCGCCGAACTTGTGCTGAGAAACATAAATTAACAAAGACTTTTGATGGTGTCGAAAGGACAACTGCCTCAAGCAGCCAAGCGAAGGTACTTTTGTAAGCGCGTGGGTATCTAGAAGTTTCTGAGCTCGAACAAAAAAAATTTAGAGTCGTCTCATCATTCCAGTCACGCAAACAAAAGAAAGAAGGACATGTGCTGGCGGGGTCAGCGGCATGTGAGCCGATCACGCTGCTGACTAGGCTATTTGCACATGGCATTACTCCTCTCTTGTGAAAGACTCATCGTCTTTATGCAACACAAAATTAAATTAACAGCTTAAACAAGACTAGGTCAAAATACAGAGTCTCGTAAATAGCAGATTTTCACAGTCCTACCGAGCATACCTAGTTCAGTTGAGTCGGAAGACGTGAATCGCCTACGGGTCGCAGAGGGCAGCGTGACAATGTTGATGTGCCATTGGCCAACGACTTACAACTTAGGTCTCATGTAGCGAATAACCTTGAGGTCGAAGCACCACTTTAACAGTTCCTTGCTGCGACGATGAATTGGTGTTTAGATTCACAGTGGGTAGCCAGGCTGAATCTGGGCGTCGTGGTGACAAAGATTGCAGCAGTCATCGTCAGGAAGTTGTGGCTTGCATCAAAATGCGACCAAGCTGGCAAACTTCCTCCGTTCGTTGAGTGACATACCAGGCGTCGTTGTCCTGTTTGTCTTCGTGACAGATACCACACTTGCCGTAGGTATTGTCATCGGGTTCATCATCAAGGTCGCCGTCAAGTTTGTAGTCATGGTTGTCGTTAAAGGGCAACTCCGGACCATACTTTCAATTTTGGGATTATGGCTGTTTTTAGTGCAGTCAGCGTCCCTGAATTGCAAGGTGTAATTTTTTCCTCGTTATTGTGCGTAGTTTTAAAGATATGGACGCCTCAAAGTTTTGTTTGGGGCACGGCCAACAAAACCGAAACTAGCCGCTCGAGGCCCTGGCAGCACTAGAAATCAGCCGCTATGTGAACGTGACGTCAGGATCGTTCTCGTTCAACGAGTACGCAGGTTGATCAGCAGCTACTTCTGTTGCGCTAGCCGTCTAAAGGTAGGAGGTAAGCTGATTTTATTTTAATTCTGTATATGTGGTAGTTATCCAGCACATGTAGGAAGAGTTAGTGCGTATACCCAAAAGCTAGTGACTGGAAAACCCGTAAACTCGTACAGTGCCGTACTCGGCGGCCGCTGCCGCCGTGCGTGTGCCATGCCGTACTTGTCGCTAGTATACCCAAAAGGTAGCGACTGGAAAACGAGTGAACTCGTTCAGTACCGTACTCAGCGGCTGTCGCCGTGAGTGCAGTCTTCCGTACTCTGTCGCTAGGCCTAAATTGTCATCGGGGCTCCGTGGATGGAGCGGCGTTGCTCTACGACGCGCTGCCAGTGAAGTACAGTACTGGGGGCCCTCTCGCTTTCGCGCTGCGGGTCAGTAACAGACACGAAGCTTTGAGGCTTTCCGGCACGAGCTGCTGCGTTAGGGCTGTACATGTCTGTTTTTGCATTCTTTTTTCCTTGGGCGCATAAAAGCCAAAGTCCACTCGTCGAACAGCGTTTACCCACACCTTCTTCAATTTCTGGTACGTTGGAAACTTGTGAAAAAGCACCTCCGGGTTGTGCAGCGGGTTGTTTGAGCAGCCCACAGCACTACAAGTTCTACTCGGCATCCTTCGAGGAACAGCTGGGCAGTCTTGGGCGCTACGAGTTGCTCGCTAAAACCAGTCTTTGAGTCCTCACAAGCAAATAAACAAAAGGCTATACCGAAGCTACACGGGCTACAGATAAAAGCAATGGCTAAACATGACAATCACAAGTCCAAGTAGCGGTGGTAGCGGCTCAAAGAAGCGCATTCCGCGTAACGCTTGGAGGAAAAAAAAGAATGATACTGACGTCACGGCCCAATGTTGCTTTAGTGATCGGCAACCCGCTAGCCGACCGCTAAGATGCAGCGGCTCGCGGCGGGTCACATTTTTATTATCGGCATTAGTTGAGAATGCGGCATCCCACGGACGTAATATTTTGGCTGGGGTCGTATTTTGTGTCACTACAGCGATACCAGTAATTTCTTTAATTTCGAGTTTTGGCCGGAGTTGCCCTTTAAAGTCATCGTCCAGATTGTCCTTGGATAACTGTCAAAGCCGTAGTCGGGATCGTCTTTCATGAAATTGTTTGAGTCTTCGCCTGGGTCATCATCAGGGTCGTCATCAGTCTCACCACCACGGTTGAAGACTGTTTGTCATCGAGGCCGTTGTCAGGTTGGTTGTTGACATTGTAGCCGGGTTCGGTCTTTGGAGTTGTCGTCCGTTTCATCATCAGCGTAGAAGTCGTCATGATGTTTTCGTCTAAGTGTGGTAGCCAGGGGCTTTGTCAAGTTCATTGGCCGGGTCGCTTCCGAGGCCATAGTTGAGGTCGTCGTTGGTGTCAGAGTTGGAGTCGTCCTCGAATGATTTCAAGGACGTCGCCTTCACGATCGTCGTCTTCAGAGTTATCGTGTTCACAGATGGTACGCTTTATGGGCATAGACTGCGTTACCCTGCACATCCACCAATATGTCATGAACAAAACCAAACTTGATTAATAAAACTTCAGATCAATGTTAAATGCAGCGAACTTGTGCCGAGAAACATAAAGTAACAAAGACCGCACATACTTTGACAGCGACAAAAGGACGACTGACTCGAGCAGCCATGCGAAGCTCTTTTTGTAAGCCCGTAGGTATCTAGAAGGTTCTGAGCTCGAACAAACAAGATTCTCGAGTCATCTCAAACATTCTAGGCGTGCAAACAAACAAAAGATTCCCCATTCCACCCAACTCCATTGCAGAGAATTGGAATTTTCTAATACTAATTCCATTCCTTTGAACTCCTGGAAAGGAAAAGCTGGGCCCATTCCCACTCCTGGAATGGCTGAACTGCTGCATTCCATTCCTCTCAATCCCTCCCAATTGTGAAAATGGCACTTGACAGCTAGTACTAAGTTACCGGAAAATAACGTCGGCGTAAAGCTGGCGTTGTGAAATGCGTAGAAAACTGCAAAATTGAGAACCCTACCCGCAATCATTGATTTTACTAAGTTGAGCTTTGGTCATACATAGCACTAGTGGCAATTGGTATGGGGGCACTGCAGATATTGATCGCACCACCAGGTGTAGAAGCCTCGTAACAGAGAGGAAAACTAAGTCGCCCATCTTTTCCACAAAAGAACCGTATATGTCCTCCACTTTTACGAGATACATAATAAGTGAGGAGTCATGTGTATTAACGAAGTGCGGGCGGTGTGACATTGTCCCTGCCTGGTGGCCTGCAACTGGTGCTGTAATCACACATGGTCCCAACAGCCTTATGGTTGCATCTCGCAGCACCAGGAACGACACTTTGGCTGTGTTCCAAATCTTACCCAAGTAGATCCGAGTTACTCCGGTGGGTCATGTCACGTGACAACACAGATTGAAAAGTGCTGGGCACGGGTAGTTTTTGGAACGCTGAGGTACAAAACCCTTACCCTGGATTAAGATCGAGTAAATTGCCCTTGTCAGCCTCCAACTCTACAGTTTGGGTTGCTTCACTGGGGTTGCCACTTTCATCCTCGAAGGAACATAAGTAGTCAGATAACCAAACCGTCAGTTACCTAAGTGCAATAATGCCGTTTCGAAAGCCCCTTTGACGGCATCTAAGCAGCTCGTATTAGAACAAAGCCTATTCCATTCCTACTCTATTCTGGGCAAAATGTAACTACTAATTTCATTCCCATTCCATTCCAGTGCTGCCACCATTTTATTTGCATTCGATTCCAGGGTTGTGGAAGTGCGGAATCGTTCCAACTCTGGAGTGGCAACTCCTCAACACTGGTGATTGTCACCAAGGCACCCAGTTCAGAGTGAATGCTGTCCTCACAGCCCATCCAAAGCTGTTATTACTGTAACAAACTCCAGTACGACGAAGTAGTTGAATTCGGAAGCCTGTTGTGCAGATTTGTACCTTGCATCGTTTCCGGTATTTTTTATTTCTTTTGTATTTTATAATGGACAACAACCGTTGTAATCTCGGTATTGTTGCCAAATCTGAAGGTTTTATCATCGGTGCACTTTTAAATAAATACATATATGCCACAGCCGCAGCTCAGCGATGAGCACTTACACTGTGACTTAGGTGTTTCGTAAGTATTCATTTTGATTGCGCGATAATGATGTTTGTCTTCTGTTAGAATTAAAAAAACCAAAACAATATTCAACACGATGGATAATTTTGGACACCCGCGGCATGTGTGATCTGAGTATTTGTTCTTTTCATCTGAAGTGTGTCTCTTGCTTACTACCTATAGAGTATACGATGTTGTGGACGGAAAAGATGCTGCGACCGACTCTGAGCAATAAAAACATTCTGTTTATTCTCATGTCGTTGAGCTCGTGGTGACGAGTATGAGTAGCATTGTCATCTTTGGCGATGCCAAGGCTGAACCGATAGACTGCCGCAGAGCTATCGCCCTCAGCTCTGCACTGTGAGGAATGGCACGATTTTGTTGAAGTGATTGCGGCTCCAGAGAGGTGTCGTTGCTGTTGGCATGTACCGCAAGCAGGATGACATACTAGAGAGCAGGAAAGAGAGCGTTTGGAAGCTGTGCATGGTAGTTGACGCCGAGGTCAGGAAATGAGGCAGCAGACGGGGGAAATCGACCCTGTCGTGCTTTCAGTCCGGCTCGATCAGTTTGGAGTGTACAGCCTCGGACTGAAAGGGGGATGCCGGCCGACTGCGGGGCCGATGCAACATCCCCTAAGATGAGGAACCGAACTGAGAGCGAATGCCTGACATGGCAACAATGAGGAGACCCTGGTCGGCTAGCAACATGCCTTGTGAACAGTGTGAAGATGTCGATGAATATTCACTTGCCAAGCCGGTGGGGCAAGCAAGGTGGTCGCAGCCCATTGCTGGGAGATGCCGGTGCTAGATGCGACAGAGCAGAGGTGGTTGCGGAGGCGCTGCAGATGTGGAGGCTGAGAAAGTTGAATATGTGCCTACTGCATTTTCATCCGAGAAGGCAGAGCCATTGCCGTGCCCTTGGCCACGAAGAACATTCCCCTGGATAGCAGGTGCTCGGAGTCAATCATCATGTCCAGGTCACCAATCTGTAGCACTTTCGATCTTGAGGACGGAAGAGACGGTGCAACAGACTCTGAGTTTAACTGTGAAAACATTCTCTTTATTCTCGTACCGTCAAGCTCGTTCCGACGAGTAGCTTGCTTTTATACACTGCAGTCATTAGCATTATAGTTGATGTAAGTATTTTGCAACACTATTAATACGGCAGATTGGGCGAGTTGGTACGGCATAATTACGAACCAGCGCACAGGTAGACCAGTTACTCAAAATCCAAATACACAAAAATATACACTCGCACAGCGCTGATGTGAGCTTTTTGTGTTTGGATTTTTGGTAACTGTCTACCTGTGCGCTGGTTCGTAATATTGCAACACTGCCGTCTTTAGGCGGTGTGGAGGCTGAACCGATGGACCGCCAGAGGCCCATATCTGTATCTGTTTCATATACTGAATGCCTTTTTGCACGGCTCTGTGTTTACTTTTGTCTTCCAGATTTTTACTGCTCACTTGTTTTTTTAATTTTATTTAGAGGATACTACTGGCCATTGAAGGCCCAAGTAGGAGTGGGGTACAACATATGCATTCACACACCTACAACAACAAACAAATAACACGACATTAAGAGGTTTACAACAACTAACCAGCAAATATACAGGATATATATATTTAAAAGGGGGGGGGGGGGGAGGGGGGGGGGGGGCGGCGGCACAGCATGCATCAAGCAGCATGTAATTCAATCATTTGTAATAATAGATGTGAAATTTAAAACTCATATTTAAGATTGAACATTATCAAACAAATGTGAATTTAATTAAGCTATAAATTTTATATAGACTTACTTTTTATACAATTTTGTCTAGATTTGTCAGGATACAATCTGCAAGTACGCATAAAGTAACTGGAAAGTTGAAAGAAGCAAATTAGAGATTGCAAAACCTACTTCTCAATAGATAGTTTTTTCCCAAAGTATTTACGTGATAGTGCAGCTGAAATAAGGCTCCTTTTTCAGTTTTTTTTTATTTGAAACACCTTAAAAATACATTATTTTCTAAGATTTTTTTTTATTATTATGCTTGGAAAATTAAGTTACCGATTGTGTTCAGTTTATTCTAAACTATTTATATGAAATTCCAGAGTGCTTTTGTGCATAACAGTGGCTAGATAAGGTTTTTATAATTTCTGATAAAACAAACTGACTAGTTTCTCTTTGGTGACCGTTTCGCCAAGGTGACAGCAGAACAAGTAACGGATCCCGACGTCAAACTGCGGGAATTTGAGATATATGTTTTCTTAGCGAATGCACGCCACTGTTGTGACATATTTGAATATCCTTATCGCTTGCTTGGGCTCAGCGGGTAATGCAGGTCGGCACTAGCGTGAGTATAAAGGCTGAACTGCATAAAGCGATTTAGCGAGCGACGGCGACAGCGACGAGTCAGCGACGTATTACGAAGATTTCTTACTATCGCTCGTCGCGTCACTCGGTTTCTGGATTTCTAGAAAACATCGTTCCGCTTTCATGCGGCTTGCGTCGTCGCGCGAGTGTCCGATTGTCAGCGAAGCGGGTCGCCGTCGCTGTTCTCGTCGCTCGCAAAATCGTTTACATTCGGTTTATACTTCACGCTGTCAATAATATCGACTCGAGCGCGCATAATTTCATTTCCACGGGAGCGCGTGTAAATCAAACCCTAAACCAAGACGGGGGCTGCAGCCAGCAGCTTTGAGAGCGTCATACAATGGATTATAGTTTGACAGAAGCAAGCACACACTTCGCTAGCGCATTCCAGCCTTGAGCGCTCGAACTTCCGAAAACGAAACCAGATTTTGCTACATTTTGGCTAGCTCGAAACATTTTTTTTAAAATATAGGGTGTCTTTTAGCTATAGTCTAGACTAAGAGAAATGTGTACCTTCCCAAATTATATTTATGTCGCCGTACTATATAAGTAATAATTGTGTAATATCGTTACGTTCATATAAAATAAGGGGGGTGTCACCGGACCTTCGTCTGAAACAAAAAGTCTGCTATATATACCGAACGGGTTTCTATTGAGATTGAGTAGGAGTGTCGGGTTGTTAGTGCCTCTGTTCGTTGTTTGTGTATGTGGATGCTTGTATGTTGATCTTGTGATATGTGCTGCGATGTGTGTGTTGGTATGCTGCCGTCCGTGTTCGAGCGTGTCACTTCCACATATGCCAAAATGTCCTTCATTTTTGTAGTTGTCCGCATACTCACTAGGTGGCGCAAGCAGCCGCCCAATTTTATTTTAGCTTTGTTTGTACGTAGTCCATTTATGTGTAAGGAACCACACCACATAGCTACAGTCTAGTAGAAAAGTAACCGCGTGTTTAAATGGCGCATAGCGCCGGCGTTCAGTTCGTCTTCGTTCGCTGGCCGTTTCGGTAGCCGAGTCGTACCCGGAAAGCCGCAAAATTTGCGTACACACGAGATATGAGTGGATACGTCGAAACGTCGCGTACAACTTTGCTCGCGGTAAAGAGGTGAGCGGGGCGTCGGTAACGCCGGTCGGGTCGGGTCGGTGTCGGAGCTATTCGTCGTCGCTCGCGGCAAACGGGCTTTTTCAATAAAGTTCATGTCTGTGGTTGCGAAAAGATAACTGCTGTGGAAATTACCCGGCGTCGGTGACAATGCAACCGGCTTGAGGCCTCGGCGATCGGCTGAACCGCCACGCGAACGAGACCTGCTCGATGGGGAAGCACGCTGCTGGATGCAGTCGATGGTCGCTCCCACTGTCGCGTAATCGCCGTAATGGATACGGCGTCGGCGCTTGGGGGTGAATGCTTGCGGTAGTTCAGCACGTATGGACGATTACGAACGAACACGTGCAAACTACGCTTTTGCTGCGGCGAAAAGCCGCGTAAAGCGCTGGGCCTCGCTCGTCGAACCCGTCTTGCGTCAAACGGCCGCCATTGTAAAAAAACACCCCTAGACGTGTGATCGCAGAACGATGTGCACGTTCAAAGATGTTCATTTTACACAAGACCTCGGGTGCAAACGAAATACACCGAGCCTCGCGTGTAAAACGAACACCATTTGGGGAGTCCGCCCTGGGACAACGGTTTACACGTCCAGGGGTGTACTTTTTCGCTGTGTGTGTAGCGGACACGTCGAAACGTGTTCGCTTTACACGCAGCCATCTGTGTTTTTCATCTACACATGAGGTGCTGTGTAAACTTAACACGATACACCGTGTTTTTCTTCCGCTAAGCACGGTTCACCGTGTTGGCTGAGCGTGCTCATAAAACATGGCGGCCAGCAGCCGAGAACAGGCGAGGGACGAGCCCAGCAAGCCTTTCGGCTGAATTGAAAGCACACAGGACGGCGTTTGTTCTCCTTCGATGTCTTTTATACACACTAAACAGTCTCCAAGCGGCGGACGTAGCTACGCGCAAAAATACGTACGTGCGTCGTTGGCGGTCGGCGGCGTCGGTATACTACGATCGAGCCGCTAGACAGAAAAGCGAACTTAAATGGACAAATAACTCGAGCAAACTATTTCAAATCGGACGGTAACTTCCGCCACCTAGCGGGATTTCTAGCAGTCTATAAAAAAAGTTTGTTAATATGCTACGAGCCTACGACCGATCACAAGTAGACACAACCCCTACATATATAACACACAACACCAATACCACGCATTACACATCACCGACATATACACAAACACAACACCCGACACTGCGCCCGACACTTCCTACTTAACATGCTTTTCTCTCCGCGGCGTATATAAGCTTGGCATGTGCGGGTGAGCTATTTAGTCGCTGACCGTTACAGATTTATAGAAGAAGACACAAAACACGGCGCAATGGACAGCCGTATGTAAGAACTCTTTGCATTTAAAAAGTATGGAGGCAAAATCTATAATGTTAGTCCGTTGCGAAAGATAACGATGTATTGACAATAAATCCTAAACCGGTCATGAAGAAATTCAAATTTTTGTTATTTTTATGCTAGACCAGTGTTATGAGCAGTCCGACTAGCTTGAATCAGATTTTTTTTTAATTATTAAGATTTTATCATTATATAATTAATAATAAACGGAAATGATGCTTGCGCAAAGCATTTCTTTATATATTCTTGTGAAGGACATGTGCTCAACACTTCACTTCCGCTAGTTGCAGTACAGGAGCAGACGCCTTCACTTTTGGGTCGTGTTGATGCAGTTTGTTGTCGTCTGTCGTGTCGGTGTTGAGTGGAGCGGTGGGGCTCGGGAGTTCGTGGCCGGTGTTATTCGTGATCACTGGTGTGGGGCGCTAATGCGTCTTTTTTTTTTTTTTTTATACTGCCACGCTGTTACCATTCCGAACTTTGAATATACACGGGCCCGTAGCACTGCATTATGCTGAATGGCGAGCTCCTTCTCTGCTGACGTCGCTTTTCTGGTACCACTCGTGGATACTGCAAGCGTTTAAACAGTGTACACCGTCTCGCCTACATCCCCGGTGACGTATTCGACCTGTTGAAACGTTTTGCTTCCGTCATTTTTAAGTACGCAAGGCAGTTATCTCGTTGCTCTGGTTCCGGTTATAAAAGCAAGGCAAAATGCTCGTAGTTCCCGCCCTCAGTACACGTTGGACATCTTCCACACTCTGACACCGGATAACTGAATGAACGAGGATCTACATTCCCTTCAGAGGTCACTCTCGCCGCTTCCTCACCGTTTAGCAGCAGGATCAGCTGGCGACAAGCCAGGGATGAAAGCATTCGTGGCTTGTGAGCATCAACAGCCCAAGCGCACTCGGTGCCGACGCGGGCGATGCGGGTTTCTGCCAACCGGGAGGCCAGCTCAAACCGTGACCGTTCCAGCTCTTCGTCATGGCACGGTGTTGCAGAGAGCAGAGTAAAATACAACTACACGGACCACCGAAGCAAACGACTGCTATCTTAAATCTTGGCTTGTGATTGCGCCTTTGTAGATCATCTTATTCGTTTTACTGGAGAGACGCAAACGACAGGCATAACAAAATCGCTTGCATACTCCGCATACCTCGCAAAAGCATTTACCCAGTCACCTTTACGAAAAGCGCGAAACACGGAGTCCGCACCGTCCTAAGCGTCTTCTGTTTTTTACCTGCTTTAGAGCAGTTTGTACCCGCTTTTAGATATGCCTACTGAAACTGAAACAGGGCAGTGCCATAGAAAACAGACAAAGTTGGGAAAGCTTGCTCGCTCTCTCCAATTTCTCAACTCTCAAGTGATTGTACCATAGTAAATGCACCAGCGCCTTTCCAAAACAAAGAAAAAGCACTATGTTCACCACGCAAAAATTGGTCTCAGGTCATGCATCTGTGGGCAGGTAGGAAATCTTGCCCTAATTTATTCACACCGCATGATGAGCGCAACAAACTCGCACGAGATTTAAAAAAAAATATCAGTGGTGACTTAAGTTTCCCTGAAATTCTGTTACCGGTCGTTTGCAGGACCGAGTCATCTACTCGAGCTGTGTGCGTCGCTGTGCAAACGCAGTCCAACACGAAGCATAAAAACGGCAGATCTAGGACAACAATCCGGAGTCCATTGTTCAATTTAAACGACGTAATTTTGTTGAAAACGCCCACAGCTTTTTACTCACGGTATGCGTCGGTATACTTCCACATTTTGAAACAGAACGAGGGAAGATTTACTTTTAAAAACGCTCGCTGCGTCCTCCCGGACCAGCTGGACCGGATCAGCTGATTACGACGGACTAAACCCACAGACACCAATTCGCGCTCCGTGTTAGTGTGGCTTTCTACCTCCAAGCACCGCACCACACACCACGGACACTTCAGCTCTTTGTCGCATCGCCGCGTTGCACCAAACAGAACGAGATCGCCGAAGTAAACGCAGCGCTGTCGTGACCCTTGGCTTGCGGTTGCGCACTCGTCGTGGACCCTGTGACACCCTTCGCTTTTCAAGCACACACGACGATTGCGAATGATGCTTTCCGTCGTCCGGGAACATCACAGGGGCACGTCTCCGGTCACGTCTTCGCTAAATTTGCTCGCAAACCGAGCACCTTCCAACCTTCTTGTCCAACCAAAAGAATACCGGCGCCATGTTAAACGTGCGTTGTTGCCAGATTTTCTCCGACTAAATAAAAAACAACGAAAGCAAACCGGTTCTAGCTTCCAGCTTACATCTGCGTTACGCCGTGGCCATATTTTCTCTGTCAGCTCTAACTTAAAGATGACCTACAGATGCAGCAACACTGGGAGGATGCATGGGAAGCGGCGGCACCTTCGCTTGCAGTTGGAAGGGTTGAAGCCAAAACGAAACCAACTGCAATGTCGCGTGTTCAGATCAAGGGCACGCTTTTTATAGTTATTGTAACTGTTTAGAACGAGTAATTATACGCTTAACTTTATTTTTGGTGTGTGAGAAACAATTATCAAGACCCCTAATATAAATACAAACAAGGGCGACATAAGGGAAGCCGCATTGCCATTGTCGACCACAAACAATGGCAGCCAGCACGCACGGTAAGCGCGGGGTTCGCCCCGTCTCGCGACATGGCGTAATTGCTTTTGGTGCTTATCTGTCTCCGAGACATGTTCCTTTCCGCGGAATTTGACTCCACGGTCCTTTCTAGGTGTGTCCCCAAGCGTTCCGGTGCTTCGGTATCCGGCAATGCTGCGGTCGTCGCCGGCGGTGGTGCGTGTTTTCGAGGTCGGCTACACGGTTATGCGTGTATGACCGAACGAAAACACGTTTTTTACAACCTCGCATGATTTTTGAACGAATTATCCGTTACTCATCGTGTAAATTTATGGTAATTTGTGTAAATAGCGTGTTTTTCATCCCAAATATTCACCAAATACACGGGACTTGCTAACAGTGTAGCTTTCGACAAATCAAAGGAGAAACGTGATGTTCACTTCCGTCACTTGGATTCGCCGCGAAAAGAATTGAGTCGCAATTTTAACGGGCTTCGCAGCGGTGATTTGGTTCGGGTAAGAGTTTGTTTATTATTGCGGGTGCCACAGCCCAAGCTCGCTACGCTGCCTTGTTAGTCTCTGCCCGTAGAACGTCGGAACCCGCCCCTGATCGACCGCAACGTCAGTTTTTTTTATCCACTAAGATAGTCGCGTGAACTATTGAAGGCTTTCGACACCGTGCGTGACCACCACGAAGGCCGATAGAGACGTCGTGAGCTTGATTGCGTAGCCAACGTACTACCGCGGAGCGGGCAGGGTACCTGCGCTAGCTCGACCTCTAACGTTTCCTACTAACAAAATAAAGAAAGGGAACCTAACCAATGAATAAAGTGTACGTACCAGACAATGCAGAGGTAATCCATACGGCGTTTATTTGAGCTTAATGTCAAACAAACAGTAGACTTGATCGACGTGCGAGTGACGAGAGGAGAGTCCGCCACCAACGAAGCCACGACCGGCTAGCACCGAACACATTCCCCGCAGCACGGTCCACCCCACCGCTCAGTCACAACTTCAAAAATGATAAGAGCGAACAACGAGGGGGGAAAACTGGCCCTCTATCCCGAAAACGAGGTCAGCTATTCGTGCGGGAAGGATGCACTTCGAAGAAAAGGTTGGTGGCATCCTGTTCTGAGTCAGCAAGGCGCGCCTAGCTGGGCTTTGCTTGTGGGCGAAGTCGAGGGAATCACAGGCGAGTTTGGCGGGCCCATGCTTCTTTTTTCGCCCCCTGAACTCGTGATGCGAGCGAACATCCCGGGAAAAATCTTCAGAGTGGCAAAACAGCAAAAGTTCGGCTTTGCATCGTGGATTAAAGTGGATTTTGGATTGTAAAACAGGGTTGCCAAACGCAAGTCTCGAAAGATCACGCGTGATCGCCGAGAAACCGCCAACCGCCTCTTGGTGTGTCTGAACGGGGTCGCTCGCAGACCGCATCCGCAACCGCTTCGCGAACGCGGATCCGCTTCCAGTGTGAATGCGCCATAAGAGCAACAAGCGTCGTGATCGTAACACCGTCAGTGATGCGAGATTTTTCAACCTGCCGAAGGTGATCTCCGCTCAGTGTCGGCGGACACACGAACTGTCAAAGAAGCGAAGGAGCATGTGGTTTGCGAAGATTTACAGGCCGACCTAGTCGCGAACGTGAACGCACAGGTGTGCAGCGAGCACTTTGTTACAGGTAAGAAATGCTTCTTATCGTTCTCCGTTTTCGGGACGCGTTCACACGGTTGCTGTCGCAAAATTGGATGTAAAACTCGGTGCAGCATTGTCTGCTGCGCCGAGTTTCGCGAACATGAACGCGTCAGCGAATGGCGTTTTTTGTTTTTTGTTTTTGTTTTACAGGAGCTCCTTCTAAGTTGTTCGATGACACGAACCCTGACTGGGCGCCGAGTTTGAAGCTCGGTTACACGGACCAAGGAGATTGCTCAGCCTCGAGTCACAGCGCTCGAGGCTGAGCGAGTTACGTTAGGGAAAAAGACGGCGTCGAATGTCGTGCCCACGCCGACGCGAAGTTTGTAGGGATCCTCGCCGTCGCAAAGTTCCACCTTCTTCGCGTATCTCGCTCTTGTAGGCCCAACGAGCTCGTCGACGTAATCTCCGCAGAGCGGCAACGTCCGCTCCTCCGGCGACGGCATATTTAGCCCGTAGGCGCTGGTAAAAATAGATTAAAACGATTTGTTTACAAATTGTGCAAAAAACAACAAACACAAAAAAAAAAAAAAAAAAAAAACGCTACGCTCTCAAATTGCGTAAACACGTCACGGTCGGACGAAACACACCGTCGACTACCCTTTGTACGTTCTCCGGTCCTCCGCTGGTACGGAGCAATGGCGATCGGGGGCGGGGCATCGCGGCGTGACGTCAGGCGCAAGGCATGTATACAGACGGCTTAACCTTCGATTCACGCCATCGGGCGGGCCAAAAGCTCATGTAACATTGCTCAGTCCAAGCGGTGCCTAGAACGACGGATCAAATTATTTTGTCAGCCAAGTACTGATATTAAACGACTAATTTAGAAAGGTGGCACGATGAGCATCTAACCAGCTAAGTAGAACACATTAACAAGGATCGAATTTGCCGTAAAGTTCAGTATTTATTGGCAATACCAGCCATATAAGCAATGAAAACAAGTTCACCTGTAATTTTTAGAGTGCTTCACGGCCCCTGGCCATTAATATGACCAAGTACGGATACTGTGGCATGCGTCGCTCGTGTACCACTAGTCGTTAAGACAAAAACGCCCCAGCTGTAATTGATGGGAGCACGACCTGGTTACACGTTTATTTTATTGTTTTAAAACAAAATAATGCAACATGTCTTTGCATATTTGTAATTTCCGGTCATCAAGGTCCCATCGGGAAAAATTTAAAGAAAATCGAGAATGAATATTTTTTTTAATTGCCGCGCAAAAATCGCAAAATTTTGACTTTTTCGATTTTGACGAAATTTCCGGGCGCAATGCAGAGAACACTTTCAATAGTATAACGCTAATTAATTTGTTAAACGTTTACAAAACATGAAACACTCGGCAAAAAAAGTTTCAGCTTTATAACATAAATTTAAAGCGACTGAAAAATTCGCCGAAAAAATGCCTTATTATGTAAGATTTGTTCCAGAAGTCAAGTTTGACATTTTATTTCGCTTGAAATATATAATCCAATAAGCTAACTTCACTGAATTCTGGCAGAAAAGTACGTTTGAATTAAACGTAAAAATTTTGACGGTGTAGAAAGCTGTATTCTTTATTCCTCCGGCCTTCAAAGTTGAGTCATCGCGTAGTGGGGAAAATCGTTTTTCCAACCTCCTTTCGTATGCGATTTTTCTCACGAATACTATGAAGTACCTTGCAAAACTAAGGTCTGTCCCATTGTGTGGACAGGTTTCACTACGTCGTATAAGAATTTTATTGAAAACAAAAAATAGGCATGACACCACCATGACCGTCCTTATCTGAACACACCCAAAAGTAGTGAAAAAAGTGAAAGCCGTTTAACTCCCTGTAACGCCGAATTGGAGCGCAGCTCTTGAGGAGGAGGAGGGAAGGGTACGCAGGGGAGGGTATACCCCTCCTCCTCCTCCTTCTCCTCCTCCCCTCATTCTTCAATGTCCTTTGGGGGGGGGGGGGTCAGGTGACCGGGGGGGGGTGGTCACGTGACCTCGGGGGGGGGGGGGGGGGGTCGCGCGGCGCATTATGGGAAATGTCCCATAATATACCGCGCGAGCCCCCCCCCCCCCCCCCCACCGGGGTCACGTGACCTTTGGGGAGGGGGGGCTCGCGCGGTGCATTATGGGACATTTCCCATAATGCACCGCGCGGTTACGCCGACGCCGACGCGGCTTAAGCCGGAAACGGGAGCCTAAGAGCTGCGCTCTAAAATAAGGGAGGAAGAACGTAGCGACAGGATCGAGCGCGACTTGCAACTGGAGTTTATTACTAAGTGAGAGAAAAAGATAGTACTCTGTCTTTCTCTCACTTGGTAATAAACGCCACTCATAAGCAGCGCTCTGTCCTGTCTCTAGGTTCTTCCTCCCTTGTATTTGCGCTAATTTTACCAAGTTGATTGAGGTGAACCGACGCAGGATAACTGCTAGGCTTGAAAAAAAAAGAGCCTTACAAAAGAAACAGAACTTGGAAAGTAGATTTTTTGTCGGCTGACAAAGTCACTTAATAAGAATACTGTGCGCGGCACATGGCAGTACTGAAAAATTAATAAGGCGTTTTGATTTCGGAGATATTCCTACTAATATTTAAAAGCATTCCCATATAAGCCTACTAAAGGTAAGTTTGGACATAATACGCTGATGTTATAAGCATGACCCGCCCGTCGCGGAAATGGAAGACAGAGGCCATGTGGATTACGGGAATCAGACATATGTTTTATATTTACAGCAACGAGAAATTAAGGTAAGGAAAATACTTTTTTGAAAAGAAAGAAGAAATTACAGGGGAATAAAGAACTAAGCATGCTCGATGTAAGCGTTATGAGACAAGCAAGTGTGCGGTCATAGTCATAGTCACACTAAGCCCCCACGCTTGGCCCACCAGTCCATGTGGTGGCGGGTCCCCAGGAAGGCGGGCAACTTCGCCTTGATTAGGTCAGGTAACTCGAGGTGCTCGAGCGGCAGGCTTCCTCAGGCTCTCTACGTATGAGCCCCAGTCGTTGGAGTCCAGCGACGGCTTCCTGGACCCGGTTTAGCGCTTAACCCTGGCATCTGTCGGTCACTACTTGAACCGCCTGTTGCCGTCAGTCTGCCGTCTTCCACACGCCCGCTCAGTGCCGCGCTCTCCCCACTCGTGCTCTTCTCCTGGTTATTTTCTTTGTTGTCCACATTGTTCTGAAATAATCATTGTCATCGAATCATGAATTCCCTCTTTTCGAAACTTCTTCCCAATGAAAATTCCTTTATGTGACAAGCATGGACGTTGTCGCCGACACGCGCTCACGAACATTCACTTTTTTTTTGTAGCAGCCGCGCATATGTTGAAGCAGTATGCACCGATAGCGAAACAAATAACTTACCATATAGTCCACACTTCAATAATTAACGGAATACGTTAATTATTCCTTAGTCCTGGTTTCATTCTCATTTGAAATCTCAAGGTGACTCAAAAAGTCTGCACCAACATTATCTGATCCTCTGATGTACTCTACGTGAAAGTTCTGGTCTTGCAACTAACCACATACTTTATCGTCTCATGCGGCTGTCAGTTTACTTCGCTTGATCCAAAAATTCAAATGACCTACGATCTTTTTGTATACTGAAGTTTCTGCCGAACAATCGCCAAGCACACTTTTTCTATCGTGGCATAATTCTTCTTTGGTTCGCTCAGCTTCCTGCTACCGTGTGCAACAGGTTGAAGAAGGCCTTTCCTGCAGTAATACTTCAGTCAAGCATGCATAGGATACATCCGTCCGCAAAACAAACTGCTTCTCCGGATCTGCAGCAAAAAGGATAGGTGATCTTTAAAAGCAATCTTTCAAGTTCTCAAAAGACTCCTGCCCTTCAACATACTGAACTTTATTTCGTGCTTCTTTCTTCGTAAGTTCCACTTATAGAGAAGCAAGATCCACGTAATTTGCCAGAAACTCGCGATAGTAGCGAGTTAATCAAAGGAACGACCTAACTTTGCGTTTATTCACCGGTCTCGGCGCGTCTTCAATCCTTCCAAGGATTTATTCTTTAAGCATGATCTGCCCTCCGCTTTGCTCGTGCCCGAGAAGGGCTGTCCCAGTGAATTCTGTCTAACATTCATTCGGCCGCGCTGTAATGTTATCGGACTTCAGTCGATCAGAAACTGTCATCAATGATTCCACGTGCTCTGTTCATGAGTTTGATTTGATGTGAACATTATCGATGTAGAGATGAGCATCAGGGAACCTATTGAGCTGATATCAGCCTTGTGAAGATAGCCGAGGCGGTCTACAGCCTAAGCGGCATAAACTTGAACTGTTAATGTCCCCTCTCCGATGATAACACCGTCTTCTCCTTAGATGACTCCTACAAAGAAATTTTGCAATAACCTTTCGATAAGTAGAACTTAGAAAATAACCACTTTCATCCTACATTAGCAAAAGTGACGTCTATCCTTGGGATTGGCTCTGCGTCCAGCTTCAACACGTCATTCAATCTTCGGTAATGAACACTAAACCTGTTAGACCTGTCTTTCTTTTTAACGATTACGACCGGCGCGTTCTAGGGCGATGTGCACCACTCGATTACCTTTGGCTGAAGGATTTCGGTAATCTTTTTTTCTACCACACCTTGGACCGCAAAGGGCACGCACATTGCCTCACGCGGACTGGCTACATGGCACTCAGTTTCAGCTCATACGTAACCAAGCTGGTCCGGCTAAGTGGGTCCGAAAATAGACATTGGTATTTCTCAATCAACCTCAATACTTGGTCCTTCTTAATAACTTCTTTCTTCCCCAACATGAGGCTCATAGTTGACTTCACTTTTCCCGTTTGCGACCTTCAAAGGGCCCCTCCCATTGCATACTCAGCTTATTGTGATCGCTTGGAAGCAAAATAAGAACCAAGTCCCGTGGCCTTAGTCGGCGGTTGACGCTTTGTCGTCATAGTTATTTGTGTAGTTTTCCTTGGCCTCTTCCAAACAATAGTAGGCCAAAAATTTGGGGTTCTGTCGGACACTGTTAGTATATTAGTACGGATATGAAGGGAAAAATATGTGCCAGAGGATAGGAGGGGAACAACGTTTCAAAGAAACGGTCTTCTTCAGGTATACTAAAAGGGGAGATGACAGATCAAAATATATATACAACGTAGATACGGAGGCGTAATTCTTTTCTTAGAGCTAGCACGTGCGTGTAGATTGTCTTGAGGTTTTGTTTCAGTGATTCGTTGAACCAAATCTCCTTGAGGATGGCCAAAGGTCTATGTACTTTTCGCCTATAGAGCAACTCCAAGGGTGAGCAGGCTCGGTTGCGGGACTTCTCTGTAGGCGAACAACAGTGCCGGTAGGTACATATTCCAGTCCTTGAGCCTCTCCTGCCACATTTGTTTATTATCTGTTTGGTTCTCCCGTTAAGTCGCTTCACTAACCCTTCGTTATTGGGTGGTAAAGGGCGGTTAATAGACGTTCACAGACAGAAGTCTGCTCTCCTTCTTCAGAAAATATGAGGTAAATCCGGAGTTTCGATCGCTAACGAAATCAGACAAAATTCAGTATCTGGCGAACATATCTACCAGCGTTTAGGGCACATGCTCCGTCCCATTGTTCCTCGAGGGAATAGCGTCCTGGTACGTTCTGACCGTTTCCACCATTGTCGAAATATATTGGTTGCACAACCTTGCCCTTGGTTTATTTGTTCCGATAACGTTGTCGGCCACCTTCTTGAATGGTGCCTAGATTGTGGGCACTGTTCTTAGGGGTGCTTTGCCTACTCTGCATTTCGATACTGTTCGTTGGCAGACGTCGCACAAGCGAACCTATCTCTTGATGTCAGTCTGAATTCCGGGCCAGAGGAACTTTTCTGTCGCCAACGTCTGCGTATTATCCACGCCTCGGTGCCCAGGTATGATGCCATCGTGTGTCACTGCCAATACGCCTCGCAAGTGGGCTCATTTTCGTCTACTGCGCATGAAAAAGGAAGTAGCGGTGACGTCAGAACGCCGAGCCCTGGTTGGCTGATCGCGACCCCCTATCTGAGCGTCGTCTGCTCCTTTGCAACGTCGTCTGCTCGCAACATCGTCTGCGTCTGTCTTACCTTTCCTGCGACTTTCGGAAGTGCAGGTCTTCACGAGCGAGCTCGACTTCGCCTTTCAGAGAGGGCAGACGAAATAACTCGAGCGGTACGTTGTTTTTGTCTAACAACTAGCAGACGCGCATCAAGGAGGGAAGTCAAAGGACTCACTGGCGAGGTGTCCCGGGGCGCCGAGGTTTGTTTGCTAAGAACCGAGAGTGAGCGTGTTAGTATTCGCAAGTTCCATCCCAAATCCTCCTTTTGTGTGCGGTGAGACCCCTCATTCTTTAACGGCGTCGGCGGGTTGGCGCAGTTAACGTCGTCTGCTTTACGTCCGCTACTCGAAGCGATGGCTGCTTTACCTTTCCTGCGTCTGTCGGGGATTCACCGCTTTTTCACCGGCGAGAGTCACCGTTGTCTCGGGAAACAGGGAGATAACAAGAGGAAGAAATTGACCTCTTAATCTAAAACTGAGGACAGCGATCAAAGTATAATACGGGAAGAGTTCACAAGGGTTGCGCGGGCATATTCCATTCAGCACACCAACCGGTCGTGGGCAGACGGTCGCCGAGTCGCGGAGTGCCTGCTAGGCCTAACTGCCGTGCTCGCTTGGTCGCGTTCGGTGAAATCGTGGCCGTTGGAGCTTTTCCCGGGTGTTTGTGGATCCAGCGTTCTTGTTCGTCGTGGTCTGTTTCAAGTACCTTTTTCTTGCTGCTTGAAGTCGGGACGCGTGAGAAGCGCACATAGAAAAATAAACGTCCGTGGGTCGTCGCTTTCGGCCATGCTGATTTGATCGTAAGAAGTGCGTGAGACAGCTTCGGAGCTGTCGTAGGATTTCGTCGTAACCTGCGCAAAACTTACAAAAATTTCGTTTCGTGAATACGAATTTGTTCTTAAGTTATGTCCTACGCACATTTTTGGCTCAAGATCGTTTCGTGAATGCGCTTTCGAAAGTCGCAAAAAGATACGACAGACGCAGACGACGTTGCGAGCAGACGACGTTGCAAGGGAGCAGACGACGCACAGATAGGGGGGTCGCGACCAGCCAATCAGGGCTCTGCGTTCTGACGTCACCGCTACCCCCTGCGCAAGAAGCCGACGAACTTGCCCTCCGCATACGATTGACCTCAATCTCTTAAGGGCACCAACTGCACGATGCTTCTTCCAGTGGAAAACACGGAGCTTTGAAAAGGCAAGTTGCAACGGATCAGAATCTCGTGTCTGGTGCGGCATAATGTGCTTCGTTATCCCCTTGCCAGTGTTGTCGTAGCACTTCTTCATGAGCACGTCATTCCTCTGCTTACTCGAAATCTCCTCTAACTTTCGGCTGTTTAATATACGCACAACAATTTTTTTCCCAATTTCCTCAGGGGTCGTTTCCAGGATTGGAACTTGCGGCAATTTTATTGGAGCTTTTTTCTCTCGTAACTGTTCTTGTCCGCCTTTTGATGCGCGGAAATGTTCGCTTCTAGCCTTGTCGAATTTTGACGCCAACTGCTCGAGTGGTGACCTGGTGAATCAATTCTGTTCTTCTCAATTACCTTATCTTTCTTGTTCTCGCAACCCACATCCTGTTCAGTTCGCGGTGGCACTTCGTTGGTTACCTGTTGCTCGCAATATCAGCGTGAGCCCGGCTTGTGTGCCTCTGTCACCTGGGTGATGTTACCAAAGGCTGATTGATATAATGGGTAGCCGACGCGATTTGCAATGGCCTTTCCAGCAAAAAAATCATGATAACAAACATCTCTGCTTCTGCTATATATTTTCAAACTCTATCTAAAAACATACCGGACGTGAGCTGTCCATGTAGCTTGCCGCGGGAACTAAGCTCTTCCTCACAATTACGGTATTGCAATTAGTGTCTCGAAGCACTGTAACACATTGCGTTCCGAGGCTACCCTTGACAGCAGGTATATTTTCCATCAAGAACTTGCTTGCCTGTTTTACGGTTTCGTTTACAGCTGGAATCCTGACTCCATAATTCCTCAAAGTAATGTAGGCTTCGTCCGGTTCCCCTTGCCCCACATCTGATGCTATCCACAGGCAAGATATCTGGGAGCTTATCGCAAGGCCTATTGTTCCATCTTTCAACCTTAAATCCCCGCCTCCCACAATGCAAGCACGAAGGCTGTATGTGATATTTGTTTCGGCTCCGACAATTACCTGCCTTGTTCTCCCTCTAGTTCCACAAGAAGCACCGAAGAATCCTCCTTCCGATAGACTTTACTCTTCACAAATATGATATGGCCAAAGCCACAAGAAGCGACGTTAGTTTATCGCAATATTATTTTAAAAGAAAACAATCCAGACATTAAACATTAATTGAGACGTCGCCTCCTTGTGGCCTCTTTTCTTCTCGTCCCCTTTTCCGAAATACCCCAGTCTCGGGTTCAACAAAACTATGATTAAACCCCTATGGCTTTAAAACGGTACCATCTAGAAGACGTCAATAAAATACTTTTTGAGAACTGATGTGGGGTGCGTGGGTTTTACAACCACAGGATTCATATATATAGACCTGTTTTTTTTTTTTAAATATGACCCTCGATCAATCAAAATTAAAGGTACTCTTATATTAACTTAAGTGATGCTTTGCCAGTTATCATACTTAAGTGACTACTTCATTCTTAGTATTTTGGGAGCTGATATATTGCTAAATTAAGTTATTCACCACTCAATTTTGTTTCTTGATGCACAGTCAAAACTGGCAACAGGATGCTGACTGATGGCACAAATCACAACAGGGTGCCTCGAGAATTTAATGAACGTTGAGTTTTGGCGCTATAGTGTATTGTACATGACAGAATACATGACAGAATATTTACTTAGTATTTTTAGTAATTATAAGTTAAAACATAAACTGTAACAATGGAACGATCGAAATGTAATTATGAAGCACATTGCACGTAATTCATGTAACTTTACAGAATATCTGGGACTGATAAACCTCAAATGCATGAAGATTGTGCCGTACAAAGCACGAGAATGAATAAAATAGCAGGTAAAATTACAATAACGTAATTTTTTTAATAATGAATTGATGCAATTTAACAAATTTTCTTTATGCTTACTTTCTTACCTAAACGTTTTTTTTATTTTTTCAACATGTTATATGTTTGAATATTGACAATATTGACGGAATACCAATGACGAGTCATACTCCTAACAGTAATGGCTGTGCCTCTACCGCTTGGCAGCTTCTGATGTAAACAATTAACATCATGCAGGTAAAGCAATGTGTTAACGCAATCCCGGCATCGACGCCTTTTGGCCTTCTCTCGTGCCTTAATACATTTATATATTATATATTACATAGGAAATATGGCTTTGAATTGCAAGAACTCTGTTGAAATGTCTGATGTAAAAATATACCCCGCTGTATTTTGCATATTCTGTTATTGCAAAACCACTTGTGTTGGCAATTGATTTCAATATCTTGGTGTTTGAACACCAGTATGCATTATTTTTATATATTGGTGAAAATATGTTTTCGGTTTATATCACCTGAAGAAACTACCAAAAACCTATGAAAAAAATCCAGCTTTATTTTTCCCTTTAGAAATTAACAGACAAGTGTTTGTGGCATATACGATGCATGCTGCATTTACAAGCATATTGTTTGTGAAAATAGAAAATTCTTGTTTTATTTTTCTTCAAGCAATATGCCACGCCACACAATTTGCACTTTACAGAAGTGAGCGATGGGCAGTGCTGCATCGAACCATCCACTGCGGCCGATGGCTCAGCATATACAGTCGAATGTCCCTAGGAGAAACGTGCGCGGCAGATCCTTTCTGCTTCTTGTCTTCAATCTCGCGTAGAAGGTCTGCTGGCGGTCTGCCGTTTTTTTTTTTTTTTGGCCACTGCTTTTTTTTTTTTTTTGTGAGACACTGCACTGCCTCTTTCCGGAAAGTAGCAATAAGAACTGCGGCGAACCTCTTTTGCTTTTTCTAAAAACAAGCCCCGAGCTTACCACGGGGCTTCTTGCACTTTTCTGTAGCTTTATCCAGGAAGTACGCTCCTACCATGTGTAGGTTTATTGAACGATGATGTTGAGACATTGAACATTGACCATGGTTTTTACCTTGCGATTGTATCACTACACTTCTGCCTTTGCATCCACTCTCACGAACACCGAGAGGATGCACTCTTGCTTTCCTTCCTGATGACCGCTGTCATATCAACGCCATCGATCCGGGCGACATTCTCTACTGCTGTTCCCTTTTTTGTGTTTTTCAGGTCTTTTGTGAACCGGGAGCTTGCGGTTTTGGACACGATTCCTCCTCACAGAGCCTAAGGAAAGAATCCTCTGCTTTGTCAGGTACACTACAGCTTAGGGCAAAGTGTAATAATTGTCATAATAAAACTTATGCTTCAAGTTCCTTAAAATTTGCCTGCTGAGTCTCACAACAATGCTCCCATTGGCACCGATATCTAGCTCCACTAGTCGTCTTCGGGATGGACAGTTTTCTTGTCTTGTGTAGATCTCGTCCTTACAAGCATATCTAGACCAGATGTTAAGCGCGGTCAGCTTGTAACCCTATTTATGCGGAATATGTATTGCTTAAAAAAATGCCGGGCTTTAGCTCTGCACATTTGTTCGTCCACTGAAAGACAGTTTTCAGTGGATACTGAAATAAATATTATCCTGAAGGTTTTCGAAGACTTTAAAAAGCCTTTCACATGTTTTTTTTTTTAAACAGGTCTATTTCTTCATTGCTACAGCAGGGGAAGAATCGCCTTAATTTTTGGAGCTGTTCGCAGAAAATATTGAAGATATATCCTTGTTTCAGACCTGTGCATCCCAGTAGTCTCGGACACTTGGCAAATGCACCAGTTACATGTACATACAGATTCCCAGATACTTTCTTACATCAATCAGCTGGAGTCACCTGTGTTGGCTTACCAGCGTCGACCAGTAGGCTGTAAGGCTCAGCAATGAATTCTGTCTGTTCGTCCGTAAAGAAATAACGAAACGAAAACTGTTATGGTGTTTCCATTGTCCCTTATTTTGGAAGGCAGGGCTGAGTTTTTTTCGATTTTTTGTTTGTGATGCGGGGATGAAGAATGCTTTTTCTTTCCGCTCCACACTTGGTCCTGTCCCGGCGCCGGAGCTTGGAGCGTTTGGAGCAGCATCTGAAATTTCTCCATCGCTGCAGCTGGCCGAACCTTCTTACCATCAGGTACCAAATCTGAATCATCCCAGCCCTCGTTGTCGTCGAAAAATAAAATGTTTTTTTTTCCTTTTTTTGTGATGGAGTGTGTAACAAATATCAGTACATACGACGCTGGTTTTGCCTATAAGCTAAGTTCTACTTGCCGGAAATTATGATTCTTAAATGCATTGCGATGTGTTTCCCCCGATCCGGGCATTTTTAGCGTGATAATAAAAGTCTGCACACGCTACTTCTCCAAAAATCATTTTTTTTAAAAAACGGGTCATATTAGGCGGCCAATCAACAGAGCAAAGTATCCTCCTTAGACGAAATATGCATCATATCTGGCAAAAAGCTTGCTTGAGGGACTAAAACCTTGGTTTCCACAAACGTGCAGGTACACGTGTGCCTAACTAAAAACAAAGATTGTAAGTTTTATTAATTTATTCTCTTATCTATTTTAACTCAACAACTTAACAAACGCAGCAGCGAGAAACACGTGTAATTCCCAAATTATGATGCAAATTGGCACGCAAATAAAATACGACTTCAACCAAGACCACGGATGCATGGCAGCATCTAAGGGTCGCTGATTGCGCTAGACCGCTCGCGGTATGTATCTGATTTGTTACACCATGCATTCGCGCACTGTCTAAGAGAATATGTAATAATGTTTCCGTCTCTTTGTTTTCATTACATATGATACACCTTGCACTGTAAGGCTAATTATTTACTTCTGATTTTACCTAGAACGTTCATGTATACTTCATTGCTCAAACATCTTTGCGGAATGTATGTTTTTTTTATATGCCACCTTTGGTGCTGCACAGCGCAGCCAAAGTTGGCGGCTTATAGAGCCTTAATTAAACCTATAATCGAATACGCAGATGCATGGGATATTTATACAAAGTCGTCTTCCCAAGTTCTCCAGAAAGTGCAAAAAACAAAAAACAAAAGCAATATAGTCCGCGTACAGACGCTACAGTTTTGTGTCTTCAATATCCTAATTATGTACCTTCTGAAAATTGCATGATCTAGCGCCAAGATGATAGTTGAATCGTCTAATTATTTTTAATAAAGTTTGTGTAAACTGGCGACTGCGTCTGACCAATTCGTCAGACGCAGTCTCCAGGGCGCTAGATCATGATATATGTTTGACTAAATCTCGAGACTGGGGGAAAAAATGACAACAGATCACGAAGTCTCAAACACAGACTTCGAGTTGTGTGGTCCTTTTTCACCCTAGTCTTGGGGTTTTGCCTAAAATGTTACACCTTCAGCAGCTTCTTTGCGCCCTATCTTTTTGTATACACTATTCACTTGAATTAATCGGTATTTAATTATCGGCACTTCAAATTTATAGGCATTTAACAAAGCCATGCTTAAAAGAAACAAACACAATTTGACAATCATTGAGCCACTAAGTAGAACATCATATTCAAAGCATCCTTATTTCCAAACACTATAAGCCAGTGGAACCATCTATCTAATTGTTATCAGTTCACAATCACTAACAATTTTTAACGGCGCGGTACTTAAGCACTTCTTTGTCAAAAAGTTGTCTGCACTACAATATTTTTTTATTATTTATTATTTTATTTTTGTGTTGTGTGGCGTTTCCTGCTTTGGATGCACCTCCTTCTATGATGTTTTTACAGAATGCTGGAAGTATAAAAGAATAATATAATAAAATTGATCAAATTTCGTAAAACCCACTGTCATATAATCAGGCGTTCACTATTGCCACATCGACGTATGCTTTCTTTTATGTACTGCAAGATCCAGAATCGAATAGAACCACTTGATTGTGCGGATAGCCCCATTTACCTACGAATCCGCGTTTAAAACGGTCATTTTAAAAGGAAAGTAATGTTGAAGGCTAGACCAGTTCGTACTCTCACTATAAAACAAAGTACCCAAAAGGGGACATATATCTTCCTATATCCTGTCTGTTTCACTATCTTTCACAATGTCTGTACATCAGTTTTTGTCCAAGTGCCCTGAATATCTCATTTTCTTTAGTGCCGTACTTTAAAAAACTTTCATGGACTTTTGCTCTGGTTTTTCAATTTTTCTTGTAATGTCCTTTTGGCCAGGATTGTATGTAAATAAATAAATAAAAACATAAATAAATACCGTACCAATAAAGTGAAAAGAGAACCAAAAGGAGGTCCTAACCTTCAAAGTGGGACCATTATTCTGGTAATATTTTAGAGCGCAGCTCTTAGGGGCCCGTTTCCGGCTTGAGCGGCGTCGGCGTCGGCATCGCCGTCGGCGTCGCGTCGGCGTCGGCGTCGGCGTCGGCGTAACCGCGAGGTCACGTGACCCCCTCAGGTCACGTGACCCCCTCAGGTCACGTGTCCCCCCTCAGGTCACGTGTCCCCCCCTCAGGTCACTGGACCCGCCTCAGATCACGTAACACCCTGAGGCCACGTGACCCCACTGAGGCCACGTGACCCCCCGAGGTCACGTGACCCCCTCAGGTCACGTGACCCCCCTCAGGTCACGTGACCCCCCTCAGGTCACGTGACCCCCCTCAGGTCACGTGTCCCCCCTCAGGTCACTTGACCCGCCTCAGATCACGTAACCCCCTGAGGCCACGTGACCCCCTCAGGCCACGTGACCCCACTGAGGCCACGTGACCCCACTGAGGCCATGTGACCCCCCTGAGGTCACGTGACCCCCTTCGGGACACGTGACCCCCGAGTTCACGTGACCCCCCTGAAGTCACGCGACCCCCGAGGTCACGTGACCCCCCTGAAGTCACGCGGCCCCCGAGGTCACGTGACCTCAAGGAGTCACCTATCCCTCAGTACGCTTCCATCTTCCTTCTCAAGAGCTGCGCTCTAACCGGCGTTACAGTGAATTGTATTTTTCATCGGTATAGCCATATCAGTAAATGTACGCGTGCATATTTATAACGAGTGAATTGCACATTTGCTGCATGCTTGTTCGTCAGCCAAATACTGAAGCTTTTGATGCTCAAAAATATACTTTATATTATGTATTTAAAAATGTTCTCAGAAAAGAATTGGTTTATGGGAATGTCTAGCTGAACTGGCTATACTCCGTTTCACCTTCCGTCCGAGCACAGCGGACGCTAGGAGCCATCCCAGCCAATGCGGCGTTGAGGGAGTGTCAAGCGACCTTGAGCTCCCTGTGTCGCCCCGCCCCACCGGCAGGTCACGCGACCTTCTCCCGGCGCTGGATCGGCCGGGATGGCTCGTGGCGTCCACTGCGCTCGGACTGAAGGTGAAACGGAGTATAGCTAAGGGGATGAAACTAAAATAATGAAAAATATATGTGATTCTCGATCGGTACTTCCTGGGTGTAGGCACAGCAGATATTGCCACCAATCCGATATAAATTAATTGGATCCGTGGATCACGTGGGGGATATCACCAAAAAGCCAATTGGGAACTTTACTTAGAAAAAACTGGGCCACACCAAGAAACAAACCAGGAAACACCGACAGAGAGAAAGGAACCCGGAGATCCCAACACCAGTCCAACCCCTCAACGGGGCACAAAAGGGCGACACCAGTGGGTCAACGATGGGCAAAGGGCAACAGGTGCGCAAAAAAGCCCCAGACGTAGTGATTTTCGCTTTTCCCCTCCTCCCAAGAAGGAAATCCAATGAAAGGGTGGTCGGGCTTGTGAATTAACATACGAAGTAGTGCTCATCCTAAAGTATATATATTAAAGTTATTTTGTTAAAATCTATCGTGGAACGCCAAACTTCACCACGAACATAACGAGTGATTGTGCCGTTCCTACTAGTCCAATGCCACTGTGGCCATCGACTCTCAAAATCTTTAAATAATTTTCGATGTCTTCTTTCCTCAACGACACTTTACCTGCACATAAGACGTCGCTAATATGAAATGTAGCTCATCATTAACTCTGTGATACGACTAAGAATAAGAGCGATTATTAAAATAAAACCATCCTTTAGCCGGAATGAAATTTATCGCACCAGGCATGAGGTTTTAATGTTTCTAAACATGATGTGCAGTTCTCAAACTCGTCTAGTTTTTCTAGAAAATGTTTTCTGGTGTTCTCCTACTTCAAAATTACAGTATTTATTGTCTTATCACTGCACCCTCCCCGCGCGCTCTGCTGGAAACGCCAACAAAAAAGGCGGTTAGTGCTATCGCTAGTTACGCTCAATAAACCAGCTACTCAGCTGTAGCTCTTGAAATTATTGGTTTTCTGCGAGCTTTGCCGAGAAGTCGGGACATGGGCCTTTTTTGTAGGACATCTCGAGGCTACTCTACATGCATATGTAAGTGTAGTTGCGCATTGACAAAAAAAAAAAAAAAAAAAAAAAAAAAACGCAATCATTTACAAAATTGCTTTATATTTGGGCTGTGGAAGGTAGATAATATCTGAGCCAGATTTCGGGCGTGTGGAAGGTTGTACTATATGCTTCTGATCAAAAGAGATGATAACTTTTTATTTCAAAGAAACACATGTAAACTTCCCGCAAGCCGCACGCTTCCATAAATTCCGGTTCACAGATTTGCGTCGGTTGTGTCCTCAGAAACCACAACTTTCGCAACGACCGGGACACCAAAACTGCCGGGACAACCGGTTCTGATGACTGCGTCACAAAACTACATCTTTAATTGTTGCCACATTGTGTCCAGCGCACTCTTGTCCCGGTGACTTTGCCTTTGCTGTCGTTTCGATCGCTCTGAAGATCACCACCGAAGCCGCCTGAATCACGATTCACACGCCGCCAGAAACATCAACGGCCGAGCCAGTCATAAAGCTGCTTCGGGAGCTGCAGAGAAACTTAACGGCTTCGGCCACCTCTTCTGGAAGACCGGCCCTTCCTAGGGGAATGCGGGCCGAGACCTGGGACAGAAACTCTGAAGTGTTGCACGAGGAGGACAATGGCGTTGTAATAAGACTGGGTAGAACGACGTTGACACGAACGCCGTGGGAAGCCAGCTCCTTCGCTGCCACTTTGGTAAGCGCCACGATTCCTGCCTTGGAGGCCGAGTACGCGCACTCGCCATTGTGGATTATTTTTGCCATCATGCTTGACATGTTCACGATGGCGCCGTCGGTAACTTTGTCGGCAATCATGGCTCGACCAGCCGCTTGGGTCACCAGGAAGCTCCCCTAAAAATATAGAGAATCTGTGATTTAACCTGAGTAAATTACCAATTAAAGAAGTTGCAATGAAATTCTGGAACATTATACATCCAACATGCGAAACAACCGCAGTGACCTTCGAATGCGATTAAGCGTGGTCTTTCATAGTTCCCACTCCCATCTTAGTACAAAATTTTTTTATTTTTTTTTTGTTTTATCGGGCTTTAAGAGAAACAGTTGTAACTTGGATTAAAACTTTGGATTGGGCTAGTTGGTGCACCGTGATCTAGAGGACTTAAAGGGGCACTGACACATCAAAATCATATTTTTTTATTCTTTTCTAAAACGATTGAAAACGATGCCGGGACATTACCCCAAAAATTCGAAGCTTGGGATTTCGGGCATTTGTGAAGGAAAAAAACAATTTCCAAATGCCGAATTTGAAATTCTCGCGTGATCTGCACCGGTGCGTTGACGTCAAATATTGCGGAGTCCTGGGAGTCCACTTTCTTTAACAACTCCGTGCTGCTGCCATCGCGACCCAAAGCGAGGAGGAAAGGAGCGAGCGCCGGCGGACCGGTTTTTAGAGGTGCCGCCTGTTTTCTGTGGGAGGATACAAATTCAGGAGGCGGTGCAACAACAGACTCCGATTTTTGGCATTTCAAGAAGAAGGGTCCTAGTGCGTTTGCAATGGACCTTTTTCCAGTAAGCGTCTGCGCGCGCGCACACCCTTTTCCCTTGACCTTTACCGCCCTTTCGCCATTCTTGGGGGGCACTGTTTTCATGCGACACTAATCTGTTCCTATGGGAGAAGGCGAGTCCGGTTGCCCTCCATTTGTAGTAGGCGGCGAAACCGTCATGAGGCACTCCTTACTGGAAAAAGCTCCATTGCGTTTGAAAACATGTTTTACGATTACCGTTATTAAATGTTATAGAAATGTCACCTTCAAAGCTTCCAAATGTCATGTTTCTTGACGTCACAAATCAAAAGAAGCAAGGGGGCGAAAAGCGGGAGAGGAAAACGCCAAAAATAAAAAGGCGCGCGCGCGTTCGGAAAATCTGTTTTTTTTTTTTTGCGATGCGTTGTTTTTTTGCGTGTCTATGACTACAACGTGCATCGTTTTAGACAATAAAAAAAATACAACCCTTGGGGTGTCAGTGCCCCTTTAAGAGCGCAAAAAAACATGGACGTTGTTGAAAGTTAGCGCCAGTCGATGTAGTATTTGTCTGTTCTTCGTCCGAGTTTTTTGCGTGTTTAAATCCTCTAGGTTATAACTTGTTCTTACCATCCCCACTTAACTTTCACAAATACGTCGCAGGAATAATTGCGTATTGTTTAGAAGCACCGGTTTGGCAGACGTATTGTCACGAATAAACAGGCTGGGAAACAAAGAATAACTGGGGACACTGAAACGTTTAATGGGGGCGAACTTGTGCCCAAAAATTAAAAGGAAACGAAAGATAACAGCAGAGCGTCGCGGGCGTCGAGGTCGGCGAAAGAGCAGAGTCGAACGCTGGGGCGAAACTGACTCTGGCTCGCTACGCGAAGTCCCTTATGTGCATGCGTAAGCTTCTGGAGTAATCGGCGTAGAATGTTCGACGCGTAGAACATTCGAACCTCGAACCTTTAAAATTAACCGAGGTTGACTTAATTCTAAGAGATAACACCTGTAAGTTCACTCGCCTGCAGAACACTAACACCGCCAATCATGGAGAACACTATATCAATTCTAGCGAATGGCGAAGCTATAAAAACGACCGTATCTAAAAAAAAAAAAACAGACACAAAAAAAAAAAACACACAAGAGACCAGGGTCAATGAGCCTGCAGTCTTATTTGGTTATTGAATTGGTTAATATTCTTACCGGCAGCCTTAAGGCCCATGTGGATAATTTTATAAAAGCAGGAAATGATTTTCAGAAGAACTACAATCTCAAGATTCTGTCCATTCATGCGTGCATTTACCGCTCAGTATAGTGAGGAAATTGATCTCACGTGACTCGATATCACGTGACTTCAATTTACTAAGTAAATGCACGGAAGAGAGGTTTCGAATTTGGGACTGTAGTTCCTCTAAAGATCATTTCACGATAAAAAAGAAAATGGGCATCGGCCCTGCACACCGATTTAGTCTCCACGCCAAATTTATCGGGGAGGTTGACGTCGCCTGACCTAAGCAACCTTTTGAGTTTTCCGTATGAATTAGTCGAGATAATAAATGTTATGTGAGCCGACGTCACGTGACCTTCACAGAATTTTAGTGTCTATACTAAACTTAACGGAAAAAGTGACATTCCCGGATTTAACACCATTTCAGTTTTTGCGCTAAATGTAGTGTGCAAATTGTTGCTACCTGAACTAACGTTGGGAGGTCTATACTGCGATTCAGTTTCAACGCTGAATTTAGAGGGTACTATGACGGAACGGAGGTTGAGCAGAGCGTAGAAGGGTCACAAATAGTAAACACCTTCAGGTTGACTCGAATGACCTGATCGAAGTCCTCCCCGGTGGTGTCGACGACAGCTGTTGCTGGGATGGCTATTCCGGCACAGTTGACGACTACGTTTGGCGGGCGGGCAAAGGTCTTCTGGATGTCTCGGAAGAGCGACTTCACCGATGCGGAGCACCCGACGTCCACCTTAAAGGCATGATGTTGCTGGCTGCCTGGGAAGTGTAAAGAAGGCTTACAAGGAACAAAGCAGCAAAGTCACTCGTTACAAGAAAAATAATATAATTGTCCGTGCAAAGTAAAGGATGCGGCCACCCAGTACTCGTAAGAGCACAATTTAACGAGTCGCAAGAGTTCTTTGCCTGTTTTAGCATTCGAGAATGCTAGGACATATATGCCATCATTCCTTTTGTTGTAATTAATAGTTGTGTTCGCCTTTTAGATTATGTTCGTTAGTTTGTTAGTTTGTTTCAGAACAAGGCTGTCCTTGTTCTAAAGCGAGGGGCAATGGTGTAGAAAACGCACGGTAAAAGTGTCTAATCAAACTTCCTTATCGTTCACTTTTCTTGTGATCTTAGCCGTATTATAATCTTTGTTTTTAATTTAGTCCTACCGGTTAGGCATTGTGAATGGCAGGTCGTTTAAGGTAAAATATGGCTTAACAATTTACTAGCATTTTAAAGTTCCAACGCTACAATAGGGCTAAGAGATGGTTAGTGACGCAGTGTGAAACCGTATTTCGACTGGCCGCGAGTTTCAGTTGGCTAACTTTTGACGATGATATTAAAACTTTTCGGCAACGTGTAACGTACTCGTTACATGTTCAAAACGGCAACGGGTAACGCACATACATTAGTTATTTCGAGTAACAAGTAACGGAGTAACGTTACTCATTACTTTGTTTCTTCCAGGACAAAAACAAAATTACACTTCAATTTTTTTCGCGTTTTTAGGCGCCAAGTTATGTAAATATTTTAGTTTTTCTTGCGTTCTTCCTTGCGTTTTTTCTTAAAAACATGTAGATAAAACCACACACAAAAAAAGATGAAGTAATTATGTTCGGTTTCTGCTCGAATCTAATGGTTCTTGAAATAGGGCGCATTATGCCTATCGGTAACGCCAAAACAGTAAAACATGTTAATTCATAATTTAAAAATTAAGGCGAAAGTAACGTGCGTTACTTTTTATTGATACCCGTAACGGTCACTCGTTAATTTTATTTGCAAATAAAGAATAACGTATTTCTTTGTTTTTTTCCGGGGGGGGGGGGGGGGGGATAACACCCAAAGCACTGCAAACTTAGAAAAACTAGAACTTAAAACATTGTTGTTTTTTGTAGGGCTTCTACCTAGCAGAGATGAGGCAGTGGCGGTCGCGGCGTCCAGATTGAGGTCTGCCACGATGACGTGAGTACCCTCGCTGGCGAGAGCATGGCAGACGCTTTTCCCGATGCCGCTTCCACCTCCAGTCACGAGAGCGAGGCGAGCAGCAGCAGACGAGGTGTTCGTAGAGGCAGACATGGCAGCGGCCGCCGCAACAGGCAAAGTTCGACTAGGAGCACTCGGTGAAGAGCTGCGCCGCCGGGAACGGATGTTGCTCACTGCAGATCGATTTGCCGCAGGAAGGAAACAGGTGTTACAAATTTGTTTCTTTTGGCTACATCGTTCATCGAAATGCAAAATTACGAAGTTAGTTTTGCCGGTAGGTGTTGGAAGCCTTGGCAAGGTACTGGTACAGTCGTAAGCATATGAGAGGCAACAGTCCGTTAGGCTTATCTGGAGCACCTGCCTGCCATTAAGGACGCTTTGATCTAAACTAGGGCTGTAACTCAAAGTTTAGGTTCCAGTCTCTTAACCCTTTGAAAGAAAAAGAAATAATCGGGGTTGTGAAGACTGCAGATAGAGCAAAACGGCGAATTATCACATTTCCTACGGGTGTACCTTCTGTCTTTCGAGCGCAAACACCGATGTACCTTGACCGCAATCCTATGTTCGCGCAGTGATCAACATTTGTTCTGAAATGCGCGTCATATTGTAGGTCCTGCGCATGTTACCCGAGTTCGTCGTTGTTCGGCACGCCCTTTCTGAATGTATTGAACGCGACAGTTGTGTCAGAGTTCGGGGAGAACACGGCTCAGCTCGCATCGAGACCAAGTGCTGCGTCAGTGAACGGCGAGGACTTGTATCAAGTCCCGCGTATCGTGCCCAAGCAAAATAACTAAGGTCAATGTTGTTTGATGCGATTCTAATTTTTGTAAAGGGTCTATTTTGTTACAATATTACGAAGGCAAGTAATATATTTCGCATTCAATAAATTTTGATTTGCTGGCAGAAGTTGCCAGCGCATACACTTGCATTTTATTTGCTCATTAATGTCCCATAAAGTACGTTCGTGAATTTACGTAGGTGCTTATATCATCGTAAAATAGTGCAAAAAGGCTGAAAAAAAGAAAGAAAAAAACACGAATCGAAATAAACGCGGAATGTGACGACAGTGGAATATTACTACTACGGTATATTTGCTAAAGTGGAGAAGCGGGGGAGTTGTTTTATGAGTTATAAAATTAAAAGCGCTATCAATCGGAAACGACAAACGAAAGGTGAACAAAACATTTTCCTATTCTTTCGTTTTTTTTCAGTCTGGTCTATTGTTAGCTCTTTTAATTTTAAAAGGTACATTTGCCTTTTTAGACCAATAATAGAAGAACTCGAAAATTTTGAGTAGAGAGAGTGTTCCGTTTGTGTAACTGTTGCCTCTGGCAATAGAAAAAAAAGAAAAGGAAGGAAAAATAAATGACTGTGTTGGAGAAATTGGCAGCATTAAAAACTTGCCGCGGTGCAGAGACTTTAAGTGTGGGAATAGATCATTTTAATTTCTAGGTTCGATATAGGAGCTATAAGATCCCTAGCCTCCTGAATTGTGCTAAGAACCAACGTTGTACGTAATCCGTTACCAGTAAAAAAATCCATTGTAATTCCTTACAAGTAAGACGACCTCGACAAAGAGAAAGACCCGAATAAAAGGACCAGCTTTAGCGTCGATGAACTGTGCCGCCTCCTTGAGTTATGCCTTAGTATTACGCGGACTTCAGCATTAAAGGAGATTTTTGTACCAAGACCAGCGGAATCGCCATGGGTGCGTCGATTTGGGTCGCAGCATCAAATTTGATGATGTAGGCCATTGAACAAAAAGCGCTGCAGTCATTCGCTAAAAGCTCCAATGCGTTCTTGCGCTACGTCGACGATATTGTCACAAATGACAATGGATGAGACGATTTTAACTGAAGAAACTGAACGCTTAATGGGGCGAACTTGTGTCCAAAACAAAGGTAACCAGAAGATAACAGTAGAGCGCTGCGGCCGTCGATGGCGGCGTAACAGCAGGATCGTACGCTGGGGCGAGACTGACTGCAGATCGCCACGCGGAGCCCATTATGTACGCGTGGGGGCTTCTGGAACAGTCAGCCTAGAAGGTTTGGCGACTGGAACATTCGGAACTCGATCAGACTAGAATGTACTCGAATTCACGAGAACGCAATGTTAAAAGAACAAATAATAGAACATTCCCCTGACTGGAATCGAACCCAGACTTTCCGTGCAACAGTCATGCGCGGTAACCACTCGGCCACGCACGCGGTCGCTTGCCGGCGCGCGTGGCAATATATTATGTACCATAAAAAAAAAAAAAAAAACCTCAAAAGTAGGCAACCTTTTAGCGGATCTAAACACCATCGAGCCGGCCATGCAATTTACCGTGGAACAAATTTTGAAGGGGAATACCTTAGCATTTCTGGTTGTTCTTATGACGAAGCGAGATGGAGACCTCGAATTTACAGTATACAGAAAGCCCATTCACACAGGACGTTCCCTCCGGTTTGACTCAAACCACCCAATGAGACGAGTGTTGGACAAAAAACTCGATAAAAATATTTAAGTTACTAAATAGCTGCTTCATAAAGTATTTAAAATACTAGTCAAGTTACTTTCACTGTAAAGTATGGTGAGTAAAGTACAAATGCTTAGAAATATAATTCAATTACTTTTGAATATACTTCCGCATAGCGTAATTTTTATCGACGTCAGCGATAACGACAATTATACAGCTGCGCAGGTCTGCGTTACCAGAATGTTTTATTAGCACGCAACAACACAAAACAAACAAAAAGAAAAAGAAAAAAAAGTATCATAGGGCTATTTTATGTAGTCCAACTATAAAGAGCAGGATATTATCACGAATGGCAAATGATGAGGCGGCGAATAACTGAAGAAAATAAACGTTTAATGGGGCTAACTTGTGCCCAAAAACAAAATAGAAAAAGGCTAGCGTCGCAGGCGTCCATGTTGGCGAAACAGCAGGATCGAGCGCGGGGGCGAGACTGACTCCGGACCGCCACTCGGATCACCTTTTGTGCCCGTGTCGGTTTCTGGAACATTCGGCGTAAAACGTTCGGCGCGTAGAACATTCGAACCTCGATCAGACGTGAATGTTCACAAAGACGAAAATGTTAAGTTGAAAGAATAAATAAAAGAGGTGTCCGCACCCTGGTATCAAGCCAGGAGCCTTCGCGCGAGAGCCAAGCGCGGCAACCATTCGGCCACGCGCCCGCTCGGCATCACGCGTGGCAATATCACTGATACATGTTACAAAACATTTCTGCAACCGCAAGAAAGAGGTCGCTTTAGCTTTTGGGGAGGAGATCTGACCGTGGTGCCCCAAGCGGTTAGCTTTAGAACTACATGGATGGGTGTAGCCTAGGGTGACCACCTTCCTGCTAGCAAAATGCGGGACACGTGGTGCAGGGGGGGGGGGGGGGGGTGGGGGGGAGTGTAGAAGACATTTGTGAGCACGCGCACTGCGAACCGAGGCTTTGTTGAAACGTTTACTATTTTGTGCTGTTTATCCACCTGCAAACTGTATTGCTGCAATCAAGCTAAAATAATTTTCACTCCCAGTGATGTATTTGTATATGCCAAATGCTATTAAATACGTTGAAGTTGAAAGCACAAAAATAAACTGCAGCAACACTCAATGCATCAGATAAAATTAGGAAACAGTTAGTGTTTTTCGGGTTATTGTTTTCTGTCAACGCTAATTTTTATCAACATGGTCCTACATAAATTTTTAACGTTATGTTCTTTTTTGTTTTGACTTGTGTAACTGTCTTCACTAAAAAAAAAAATTCCACAGCAACCTTTTTGCATTGACAAAGTGATATGAAAATAATTACAATAATTTATATTCAAACTTTTGGTAAACAAATTTTTCTTACGATATTTTGCCACCAAGAGGAGAGGCACAAAGGCACATGCGGGTTGGTTCTACTGCAAGAACGACGATCGCTTCTTGCAATGCTTGGATTGAAAATGGCGTACCACTGCGATTCAAAGTATTACCAGTGACCTTCGTGCTTCCCCGTGCTCCGTTGTTCGGCAGCACCATGAGTTGCAGAGTGACGTTTACGACAGTGTGAAATGCGGGACATTTTGAAGATTTGGCTTTTCTCGCGGGACGCGGGGCACAAGCCCTCAATGCGGGACAGTTCCGCGAGTCGCGGGACGGGTAGTCACCCTAGTGTAGCCCGAAACAAACAATCCCGTTTTGAGCCATTCCCGAAACGACCTTCCCGTTTGAACCCGTCCCGTTTCGACCCATTTCCAAAAAAACCTTCCCGTTTCGACCCGTTCCCGAAACGACCTTCTAATTTGAACCCCTACCCACAACACCCTTTACGTTTGAGCCCGTCCCGTTTGAACCCATTGATATAAAGCTCCGTTCATCTCAACCTCTTCGCGAAAAGTCCCTATCGTTCTAACCCTAGCTTGCGCACCTTTTCTGCTTAAGAATATGTCCCGAAATGATGTTAATGCAAATACAGCAAAGGCGCAGGCGAGCTATTTAGTTATGTTGTGAAATATTTTGGCATGCCAACGTACTCTTGAAATATACAACACTTTCAGACAAGCTTTGACGAAATATATTTCAACTTGAACCACTTAAAATGACTCTTTCAAGATGGCTTCCAAAATGTCTAACTACAAAACGGACTATGTACACTGGGCGACAACGTTACCACGAACACGATGTTGACGAGTTTTAAAATTTTACTTTGAAATAGTATTAGAAGGTACCAATATTACCGCTTAGGTTAGTGGCCCAGATGAGCAGTTTCAACGACACTAATAACATTTACGGCAGTCTTTTGATTCTTTGAGACGAGAAGCGAAAACCAACATTCGCATGTTTGCGCTACCAGTGTCGTGCTCTGCACAATAATGAAGTGTTAGCATAACGTACGCAAGCACTTTCAGTAAGCAAAAATTGGCGTTGTCTTAGGTTTTATTTCGCAACGCTATTTTTAGGTTACCCAAACGCTCGCGTTCGATACTCTAAATCTCTTTGTAGTGAACTGTACATTTTGAAGAGTTATTAATCAGACAGGTTGACGGGCATATGATTGCGACTTTATTTTTTTACGAGTTCAAACACAGAACCCTCGCGCACACAGGGAAAATTCATAAACCACAAAATGCTATTGCCTTCACTCTAAAAAATGTCCGTGCGTCTACTTTCACGCACAACACTCGGAGAGCCAATCAGCGCAACTTGCGGAGGCAGCTCAGCGAATGACGATGCCGAAACATATGTTTAAACAAAAAAACGCAGTCTGAGTCGTGACATTGAGCAATGGAAGCGTGACGTTTTGCATTGTTTAATGTCACAACTCAGACTGCGTTTTTGGTCTAAACATATGTTTCGGCATCGTCATTCGCTGAGCTGCCTCCGCAAGTTGCGCTGATTGGCTCTCCGAGTGTTGTGCGTGAAAGTAGACTCACGGGCTTTTTTTAGAGTGTTGGTCGAGGAAGTCCAGCAGGCGCCCCTTTTGATGGAAGATTTTTCGGGGGAAACTTTAGGAAACAAAAGGCGCCTTTGGGAAGGCGAGGGGAAAATTTTCATTGTACGAACTTTGGGCTGAATTATGAGTCACAATCGTCAAGAAAGCGATGTTTTCACGGGCTCAGTCAAAGTCACCGTAGATACCGGAGATAGCAACAGGATTTGGTTGCTCCAAAGAATGTTCACGCTTGCTCATTCCACGCCAACGCCACTCCATACCGAAAAACTCGGAAAATGGCGGAATGTCAAAAATCTATTTGAGATAATGAGTACAAGATACTCAGCAATGTAATTAAAGTAGAGTATCAAATACTCTCGATCAAAAGTATTTGCAAGATACCAAGATACTTCAAAAAAGTATTTGAAATGCAGTTTCTTGATTAGGGTATTTGAGATAGGCACAAGTCTGTGTGAAGGTCTAAGGTGCGTCTAAGGTGCGCCGCAGGACATGATATTCAGCGATGTCACTATTGGCGAGGTGCTCTGACCCGTTTGTTGCCCCCACACCTGTGTTTACCCAACACAAGGCCTGTGCACATGCCCACGGGCCTTGTGGGCATGTTCATGTTATCTTTTTTCATAGAGCGAAGGTTTCAAGGGTTAAAATCCTCCCCGAAATTTCGTGATTTTCCTTTTTCCCCTTTCCGGCGTCATTTTTTTTTTGCCTCACTGTTTTGTTAAGGCATTAACAATCCCGTGTTTATCCCTCTGTTTGAGAACCCATTACGGCGAAGGGCCGTGCACGCAATATTCCAAAGCAAAACGAAGATGACTACACCGTCGGTGGGCTACGTGAGAAACCCATGTCCAGCTCCGGCACTCTCTCTCTCTCGCCATATTCGGCCGTGTTAGCAACCGAAGCCTTTCTTCAGGCTCAGCTGCCGAAGTCACAAAAGCCGCGAAATCCTGACCTCGAAGGACGCTGGCCTCGCCTCGGGGAACGCAGGAGGCTTGACTAAAGCCCGCCACTACTTTAAGTCTCAAGGACTTGGCGACAATTCAAGGGCAGCAAAACAAATATCCAGAATAGAAATATTCTGTCTTTGCAAACCCTACAATGAGGAGAAAACAAGACGCCAAAAAGGCAAACAACATAGCGACTTTTTTTCGTCCTGTTATTTCCTTCTTTTGGGATTTACTCGCCTGCACTATTTTAGTTTCAGTAATACAACGAAATGTTAAAAAAAGACATCTCCCTTAAGGAATACAACGAAATTATATGTGTTCAAAGGAGCAGTATCACATCGGACACACCAATGTCTTGTCAAAAAAGACACGAAATGTAATTTAAAATAAATTAAACGATTAGTGAAGAGCACCTGATGGATGTCGCTAAAGCCTCGTTCGTAATGCCCGTCTAGGAATCTTGACAGGTAGTGACGATAACTGTCTCGGCTAGAACTAGTCTATACAGGCTTTGAACCCAACGTGAACCTCACAGCCCTACGCCCGGAACAAAAGAAGAGTAGAGAGAAGAACTCCACGTTCAACGGAACTCTCTTTTGTGCATCCAGACGTCGCTATTCTCCCTCCACAAGATTATAGAAGATTAACCCGTCACACAATATTCACACAAAAGCAGCTTTGCCGTTGGTAGCGGTGACCCCATCGTTTTCGTGCTTCGACCGCTTTGGTGGCCGGAACGGCTAGAGCATACAGACGACGTCAGCCTCGACGCAGCTTTGGTCATCCCGAGACAGACTACGTCACGATTGCTCCGGATGTGACGTGCTCTCCACTGGCTGCTCTCCGAGCGCTTGCCAGAATGGACCGTTTATAACAATAAATAAAGTCATCAGGCTCAAAATACAAACGTGCGAGTGTCATTTATGGATATTGTGGATCATATTCAGCCTATTTCTGAACACGAACGGTATATTTCAAATTTTGTTGAAGTATCCCTTTAAAGGGGCCCTCCGGAGCTTTCTGCAATCGTCTGTTTATGTTGTTATATTGCGTAATAGGTGCAAGTTAATATGTATACAAAGTTTTAGATTACAAAACCGTTTATTAAGCAGATGGCAGAAGAAATATATCGGGACTATTTTCTCTTGGAAGACAATACCCCATTCCCTGCCCATCGCTAAAACTTGACCAATGGAAATGCTGCATCTCGCGGTGAATGCGAACATTATTATTGCAACACTTTTTAAGCTTGTTGTTAATTTAGAGTTTAAGAAGAATCTAAACTAATTGTGGTGCGGGAAACATAGTCCGCAATTATCGCTCCAAAACCAGCGAACTATGTTTTCTCCCCTCAAACTTCTTGCTAGGGGGTGATGCGTCGGCGCGTCTGCCTCCCGGGGCGTCTGCAGGCGTGCGTTTGCGGGACACGTGTTCCTTCTTCCCGTGGATCCCGACTCCGAAGCCAGCTTTGCGATCCTTCCACGTCAACGAGTCAAACTTTTCCTTGTCATCTGTGGAATGCGACTGCGTATTGCAGTAGCAGCGCGACGGTGCGGTGCGACGAACGACGACTGCCGAGCACAAAGTCCGGAGAGATTCCTCCGCGGGTCGGCGGTCGGCCGCGTTGATGGCGCGCAGTGACGCCGGAATCCTTCGCTTGCTATTGGCTGACGCGTAAAGAGATGTTCCTCCCATTTTCCGGGGTCATCTCAGAAAGGGAGCGTGCCGGGGACTTTGATAGCAATATTTATAGGGAAATCCGCCGCGCATGACCGTAATTTTATGATTTTTAGGATCCTTAAGGCCCGTAGATTGAGTTACCGCCATAAATAGACCATCGCAGAACGCTCCGGAGGGCCCCTTTAAAGGGCCCATAAAACGAATCTTGGGGTGGAATAAATTAATTTAGTTTGGAAATTTACTGATAGTACATCGTTTAGTGGGCCAAAAGAAGGAAGGTAGAGAGTCAAAAGCTTGATTTTCGGTACGGAAATTTGAAAACACAGCGGACTATATCGTACCTCCTTTTCTTCGAAAGCCCTCTACCTTTTCACTGTGATACATCCGCGGTACCCGAAGCGCGTCATCCGCCCCAAACGCACGTCACGCGACACCGGACCTCGCTTATTCCCTTCACCCCTAAGCTGACAGTGCGATGGAAGCTGTGCGCTTGCCGTACCAATGAGCGACCTCCTCTTCATCACTTGGCCTCCTTCTCTGCGTGGGTATGCGCGAGAGAGCGTGATCTCGTGGCAAAAGTGTAGCTGGTCCAACGAGCACGTAGCTTCCTCAGCACCGTCAGCTTTGTAGTGAACGGAGTGGGGAAAGCAACTTTTGTCCGAGTTTTGAGGGACGAGCTAATCTTCTAGGAGGAGAATGGCTGTGTGCGTGGGTCACGACCAACTTAAATAAGGTTTGAACCTGTCTAATGCGCCGGCTTAGAGGTACGTGCATTTTTCACAAACGCTGGTGGTGTCCCCCCCCCCTTCCCTACCGGATCCAGTTCGGGACGCCTTGGGGAACACCGAAGCGAGGTGGCTTCGTGGCTGGAATCTGAGTGTTGCGATACGAAAATTTAAGCGTCGACTTGAACTGCGAATAAATGGTGAAATGACACACCGTTGCGTGCGCTGTGTACCTCGCACGGAGAAAAAAAGGCAAAGGATAATTATTTTACAAAGTTCCATCATCGAGTGTTTGCGAAGAATATGTGAAAAAAATCTCGAAGGCGGGAAAGTGCCGATTTTTCAATTTTTCATCTGTCATTTCGGGCAATAATAATAATACCGTCATATTCTATGCGACGAAAAGCAGGCATTCAGAACTTGTTTGAAAATTTTTTTTTATTTCTTTTATTTCAAAATGTGAAAATAACTTTCAGTGGCGCCCAAGTCATAGTGGGGGCACTGTCCTATGCTCGCTGCATTTTACAGCAGATGACAATAAAGAGAACGTGAATATAAAAAAAAAGCTGAAAACCACAGCGGTGCCAACGGTGGTCTGTGTTTGAGATTTATCCGATCGACAAACAGTGTAATTCAAAGCAGACTTAGAAACCTCCGGCGACACCCGCACCACCGTCGCGGAAATGGAGAAGGTATGAATTAATTTTTTTTTGTGCAACTGATTTTTAGAGTATTTGTAACAGTTATACATGGCGACACAAGAATCTTATAGGATACGGACGGCGAGCCCAGTGAACGAAAGGAATGCCTGACTCAAAAAGTCCGAGGTGGAGCCGATGTACCTTTCGATATTTTGGTTCGAAAACACACATTCTTCGAGTATGTGAACAATCGGATGAAAAGGGGACCGTCGATCAGCGTATTTATAACGACCAAGACTCACGAAGCCCAGGCAGTCACAATGTTGTCTACCGTATTATGCACACGTCACCTGTTGGACCAGGCATTCAAGTACGTTTTGACTGTCAAGTTCTATTCAGACAGGGTAGAGTCAGCCCAGTGGCGTACCAGCTTGTTTTTGAGGGGGGGGGGGGTGCAAACCAGACCCCCCCCCCCCCCCCGGGGCCGGGGTGCGGTGCCCTTGGTATCCCTTGGGCGCCGCCGCCCAGTGTTTACCCGGCCCAGTGGCGGCTGTTTCAGGGGGGGGAGGGGGGGGGGACAAAACACATACCTTGCTACCCCCCCCTCTGAGAACCGGGGGGGGGGGGGCAAGCGCCCCTCTTGCTTCCCCGGTTCGTACGCCCATGAGTCGGCCGTAAACCAGACAGGGTAAAGCGCCACATTATGCACCTTGGAAGCCACTTTAGAATGCTCATAGTCACTTGGTTTCAAAGCATACCTAGTTGACTTTTTTTAATCGGCGAAGTGGGTAATGTTTATAATCTTGCGTTCAGCACGTGAGTCGTGAAATTTACTTTACGTATGTAGACTCTCAAGAATTAGCTAAATAGCCAAACTGTCGCTTGACTTTTTTTTTTCAAGAATGATTATTGATTTACAACTTCAAACGTGTCATCAACGTCTCCAACAGAGTCGGATTGTTCACGCTAGGCAGCATCGTCCGCCCTAGGCAAGAGCAATGTTGTGGCGCCAACAACATCGGTCTATATGTCGTAAGCTTCGACTTCGAGCAAATTTCCAGCCTGTTAGGAGCATTTGTTTTGTCAAATTAAGTGCCTGGGGAATTTCTGGTTTGAACAACGATGTGGAGGGACCGCGCCGCTTAGCGTGTCTCAGCGCTGCAGGCAACTTGCCTTTGCCCGGAGGCCTTGCATCCTAATGTAAACCGCTTCGGCCAATCCTGGCCACCATGAGACTCAAAACTTCGAAGACTGAAGTCATACCTGAAAGCTCTAACGTTCCAGGAGCGCTTGCTACTCCGTTCTAAGTTGAGACGAGAAGCTCCGCCTTCAGCGCGAGTTCGCTGACTTCCGCAGTACTTTGGTTTCGAGTGCCTGCCTATTCACACTTGTGCTAGCAAGGGCTGAAAGCTCGAGCTGAAGGCGAAGCGTCTAGTTCGAGCTTAATGGTGAAGGCGAAGCGCCACTGGTAAATACATGGCTTGCATTGACGTCACGTCAGCCACCATTGCTCCGTACCATGTTCCTCTTTCCGTAGTTTCTGCAGCATACATTTGGCCCTATCGAATTTGTCTTGTTATCGCCGGCCAGTAGAACTCTTCCTGGATGCGATCGGTGGTCCTCTTCGCCCCTTGATGGCCTGCCATGATCCCTTCATGCGCCAGCTTCAGTGCCATGGCTCATAAGTCTTTTGGCACCACCAGCTGTTCCCATAACTTGCGTGCTGGGGTCTTGAACCTCCTGTAAAGGATTTTATTACAGAGCACGAACTCAGATTCGTGTGATTTACTTCAGACAAACTTTCTCCCAATGGAATTAAAACACTTTTTAAGCGTGTCGTTGTTATTTGCGTCTCTTCTAACTTAACGCTGTTGACTTCTGTTGGTTCCATGGTTATCACTGGTATTTTTGAGTTCGTTGCCTTGCTGGTCCCCTTTTCCGGCGACCCTGCACACTCGTTTCTTCCCTCACACCCTTGTTCGTCATTTCTCGCGTCCTTTACGAGTATTTTGGCAGTTTCGCCCTCGTCTGCGGTCTCCCTAGAAATCACTTCTTTTATACTCTCCTGAGGCAGTTTTGGTCCCTACTCATCGTTTCATTCTCCGTCAGGATCATTGATCCTTCTCACTCCGGCAAAGTTTCCAAGTATTACAGGGGATAGTCCATACACTTTAGTACGATGCTGCCCGTAATATACGGCGTTTTGACATCAATCTTGGCCTCAGGCAGGTATTTCACTGTCCTATCGAGAGGGAAGGCTGGGCTCACAACACCAGTTAGCTAATGATCTGGGACAAGATCTTTCTTGACTACGACTGTGCTTCAGCCGCTGTCCCTTAGTACTTTGACGTCTCTGCTTTCTACCTCTTCTCTCGTTACTGGCATATAATCTACCAGGAACCGTGGAGCCTTCCCGAGCGCCACATTTACTATTGGTATTTTGTCCCCACTTTTTAGAACGACATATGTGTCTTCAAATTCCAATTTTCAGCTGTCGTCATCACGCAGGAAGCCTAGGAAGCCTTGACGCCCTTTTCTTCTGCTTCCAGTCACACCTCTCAGCCTTATGGCCTGCTCTCCCGCATCTCCGGCAGATAGGGCCACGTCGAGCTTTGGACTTGGTCCAGTAGTCGGCCACTCGGTGACCGGATTTATTGCATAGAAAGCATCGACTGTTAGGAGTTTGTGGTCGACTATTCTCTTTACTTTGATATTCACCCTTATAATCCAAGTCGTCATATTTGATTTTTGCCAAGCTAGTCAGCCCCTGCGCCTCCAGAAATTGGTCTGCAGTTGTCTCCAAACTGTCGAGAGTCTTGCAGTATCTTTTGCTCAAAAATATCACAAGCTTGGGTTCACACTTCTTAAGGAACTGCTCCGCCACTACCAGATCTCTTAGGCCTTCGAATGACTTCGGGGTTTCACCCGTATGCAACGGTCGAAATAGCCGAGGAGTCAAGCCGCGAATTTGCTTCCGGTTTCGGCCCTTTTCGGGCTTGCTCTCTGGAAACATTTTTTGGTAGCTTTCCACAGTGTAGGGAAGGCGTTGCCATAATCGAAGTTTGACCTTGCAATAGTCTGGAAGTTCCTCAGGCGCTATCCTGCCGACAACCATCAAGGCCTCACCGGTGAGACATAGGCTTAAAGACATCGCCCATTTCTCGCGAGGCCAGATCTGACTCTTCGCGGCTCGTTCGAACCGTTGTATGTATGCGTCGAGGTCGTCCCTTTTTTAATTAAATGTCGGAATCAGTTTATGTGGGCTACGGGCATTGCCTTGTCCTCCTTGGTTTTCTCCAGAACCGACACCACGCTGATCCCCATTTCGAGCTGAGCCATTGTTCTCAAATAGTTGAAGACGCAGTTGTAATACTTCTCGTTCTTGTTGGAATATGCGGAGATCTAGGTTGGGTGTCTCCCGTGCTGCTTCTCGCAAGCTTAATCGTTCGTCACGTTCCTGGATGCGTTCTTGCTGAACCCCCACACGGAGTTCTCCACCCTCATATCCCAACTCTGTGCCAACGGCTAGTAATTTCTCGCAATTCATACTGTTATTTTTCCTACAGCGCCGTCCGGGAATCCTTCTCTTTATGAGTTGTTAGTAAAAGAGAGTCCTCTCGCGGACGCCAGATTTGGGATGGTAAGAAAGATGGACTCGGGATTCCGGCACGGAGGATGGGATGAAAAATATATTCTGGGAAAAGAATCGGAATAATGACTTTATTGCGACACGAAGCATATACACACAAAGTCAAGTCTGGGGCGTTCTGCAGTGCTCACTCGCCGCCGCACTTCTGGTGTTGTCGAAACCTCGGTGATTCTAGGCATTTTCCAGATGGCGAAGGCTCGATGCTCGGGGCCGGCGATGGTACCCAGCAAGCCTGGTTCGTGCCCCCACGGGCCTCAGACGTCCGTCCGGTACATTACTTGGCTGCTGAGGACCACGGCTTTGAGCTGCGTTCGTTCCTTCTGTGTCCAACCCCATGACCACACTGCACGAGCTTGCTTGTGCCGTCACAGCAGCGATGTTGTCTTCTTTTTCTTCTATGTCCCGTTCACATCATCACAGCGGGAGAAAGGGTAGTTGGCCTACCTTTCTGGCCGTCTCTGAGGCTCATCTCGTGGAGGAGGCAAGAGGGGTTACCTGATATCCTTTTTGAGAAAACGAATCTTTAAGTTTACCCCCTACACCTCTTAAGCGCTGGCCGCCACTCTACTGGCAAACAACGAGCAGGGGCGATTGTGACGTCAAATGTTGTATCCGGGAGCAGAGAACGCTCTATCCTACACGGGGTTGTGCGTTGAAGCGATAGAGAGTGCCTGTGGTTAGCGGATTGTGTCTTGTAACTAGGCCATTTGCGCAATGCGTTGAAGGGTGAGGATGAGGTGTGAGTTGGATGACATCACGAAGAAATACAGCTGAGTGACTTCCATCAGTTTCCGACCGAGAAGTCTCTGTGACGAAAGTAGGTTCGTACAGTCCGACGCGAGCGCTGTGTCCCAGCGCTCGCGTCACGCTAGAGAACAGTTCGCAACGCGCTAGCAAACACAACCTCTCGTAGCATTCTGCTTCTGAAGCGGCATCCGGGTCCATATGTCGGCGGATCGCAAAGGCAGCCGCCACGGGTGGTCGCCTCAGGGACTATGCCAGCGGATCAAATTCGAATGGTGATAGTCTGATATCTCGTGCTGAAAATCTTATAGGATTTGCTGGTCATTGCTTTACTCAAAGAAGCTTGATTATGCGTATTTCAATATTTTACCACGGTCGATCACGGCGTTCTTTAGACTGCATGCTTCTGACGCTGGGCGAAACAGGGTAAAGCTGCTTATGTGCTGATGTTCATAAAACATCTGACGTCGCAACAAGACGGCGGAGAAGAAATGTTGTAGGTTGGTTTCAGTCTCAGTTTATTGTGTTTATAGATTTGAAAACTATTTTAAAAGTTTTTTTGGAAATTTAGTTGCTGCTCTAGGATCGCTTTCTCGCGCTCTTTTAGAAAATGGGTTTGGTTCAAAATTTTTGAAATTGACGCTGGTACTCAGGCCTCCCATCAAGGAGGGCCTGCGCACTTGGAGATGTCTTCTTTTTAAAAAAATGCGTATTTTTACTGAGCGCACAACGAAGATATACCTCAAAATACTAACCAACGAAGCTACTCAGGAATGTCTTAAACTAATATACCAAAGAACCGCAAAAGCGGAGTCACCCGGCGTGTGTGGATTCTTGGCGACTGGTGTTTTTAGTTGTTTTCGGATATTATTCTAATTTTAATAGTGCCAGTCGGCGTGTTAATGGAAAATGCACTCGAGTCTCCAGATTCGTCAGTCCCGTGTTCAACCATCGAAACCAGAAACGGATTTCTGGTGAGGATGTTAGGCAATTTCATCCGCTTATCTCTACATCCGCAGACCGGGCTGTATACTGGCGTCTTAGTTTCGCCTCAGGTCACTCACCTTGGCTTTACCACTAGATTTTTAAAATTTTTTTTCTCGCTACTATCGCTTCCGCAGTTTTCTCGGGTCCGAACGTGGGTTATTTGCGTTATCGGGGATTAGAGGTGTAAATTCGTAGATGCTTCCAAGTACAAAATAAAAACAAATATATGCAGCAGACTACCTCAAACATGTGGGCTTGCAAGAAAGCGCACAACGAAGACATAACTCAAAATACTTACCAGCAAAGTTAATCAGGAATGGCTTAACCTAATATACCAAAGAGGTAATATATCCAAGGCCTTTGAACAAGCTGTAAGTCCAGAAGCATTTAAAAAAGAGGAACGTCAACAATACCTCGTCTCAATTGATGTCCGACCGGAGCAAATCTTACTAAAATGCTCAGTTGGGAAACCCACCCCTGAAGCCCAGACCGCTCGCGCCCACCGAGTTCGAACTAAATACGACAACAGCGCAGCCCTTTAGCGACGAGTCGCAACATGAAAGTTGATTTACATGGCTACTGCGAAATAGCACTCCGAGATTGCGCCACAGGTTCTCGCGCGGCTCGACCTGAACAATACGTGCAGCCGTACATTCCAGGAGTGGCCGCTGCGGGAGAAATGGCGGCGTTGCGATCGCCATTAGTTCGGTTCTCGTGTACGGATCGAAGCCCTTTTTCCAAAACAGGCTCCATGGCAGTTTCAAAACTGAGTGGTTCTAGTAACGTTGACCGCAGCCGTCGCCTCTACCCAATTGACCCAATCAAGGAGCGTTAAAAGTTCACCGTCATTCTGCTGATTGCCATGATGGTTTCGCTACCACCGGATAAACTAATGACTCAGAGTAAATCCTCCGCGATCCTGAACTTTCTCTGTACGTGATTGATTTCAGTTGTTAATAGCGTGACCACAAACAAAGACAAGGAGCGCAGCGCCGTGGCGATGCCCTTTTATGGCTGTTCTATTGAAGTAAAACCGTGTATACGCTTGTTTATTTTCATTTCGGGTCAGGACTCTTATCTCCTTCGAGATGAGAGTTCCCAAAATAGATTACATTTCGACGATATCTAAGAAAGAAGCAAAGTGTGCTTTAAGAAAGTAATCGAAATTGTAAAATAGGTTTGCGGCACATTTTGACTTTTGAGTTGCTCAAAAGAGGACAAGGACTTCTTGATTTTAATGGTTTCAGGCACTGTGGTTCTGAAGTCGCATTTAAAGTGAGACTGACACATTTTTATTTAAGTACAAGTATGTGACAAAGCAAATGCTTAATAGAAAACAGATTGCTCAGCGCTAAACGTATACCGCGACACGGAGTTTAGCTTGAGGTTCACTCCGTTCCCGCCCCGCTGTTGATTCCACCGATTAGTACTAGATTGGTTTGACCATTCGAACACCCTTCGCAAGCATACTTTATCCCGATTGTCACATTTGGGTCGTCTATTCTGGCGTCTGAATCCGTCTGTCAGACAATTCCGGCGTGCTGGCGAAGACGTGCATCCGGTTCGCAACGTTGCCGGCCTCCACGAATCGTCGAAACCATCTCCAGATCGAGATCATCAACGTAGGTCTCGAACAATACTCAAAACCGACAACCGGCGGTGTAAAGTAGGGACGAGACCGCGACAAGTCTTCGCAGCTGACATCCGTGTTCCCCAAAGACAGAGGTCGGCATTTTAGGTTGCCCTCACTCACCCTCACCCTCACAGCCACACTCACCTAAGCCCCTCACTCACCCTCACCCTCACAGCTACACTCCCCTTCAACCCCTCACTCACCCTCATGCTCACAGTCGCACTCACCCTCAGCTCTTCACTCACCCTCACTGAACCTAACGGCCCTCACGCACTCATGGCCCAAACGCCCCTCACACAATCACCGCCCTCACGCACTCACGGCCCTCACGCCCCTCACCGCCGTCACGCCCCTCACCGCCCTCACGCACTCATGGCCCTCACGCCACTCACCGTCCTCACGCCCCTTAATTACTCATGGCCCTCACGCCCCTGACGTAGTCACCGCATTCACGGCCCTCACGCACTCATTGCCCTCACGCCACTGACCGCCCTTACGCCCCTTACGCACTCACCGCCCTCACACCCCTCACGCACTCATGGCCCTCACGCCACTCATCGCCCTCACGCCCCTCAAGCACTCATGGCCCTCACACCCATCAACCATCTCACCGCCCTCACGGCCCTCACACCCCTCACGCCCTTCACACACTCATGGCCCTCACGCCACTCAGGCCTGCTTCAGACGGGGCAATTTCGCCAAGAAACTTGATGTCGCAACACCAGCAACACGGGCCGCCCGCGTTCACATGCAGCAACCAATTGCTTCGATTTGCCATTATCATCATAATATATTATTTTTCTTGCACAATTAAGACACACAATTACGCGCTATCAACGTGTTTTTATGCATTTAAATCTCGTGGAGAATACTAATGCATCTGTCTGAAACAGTTTATTTCCAAAAACGATCAATTTCAAACCAGAACCATGTCTTTAGTAGTCATCATCACCGGCACGAGGTATCGCGTGAAAATATCGCGTCCCTGATTGGATGCAGCCGCTTCAAACGTCTTCATATCGTTCCGAGTTGCTCGCTTGTTTCAAGCCGGACCCGATCTCAGCCATTCGTGTCGATCTAGGAAAAGCTAGGCAACAACCCGCTATCAACACCAAAATTGCTGAGAAAGTTGCTCCGTCTGAAGAGGGCCTCACGCACTCACCGCCCCCACGGCCCTCACGCACTCATGGCCCTCACACCCCTCACGTTCTCATCGCCCTCACGGCTTTCACACTCCTCACGCACCTCACGTACTCATGCCACTCACACACTCACGGCCCTCTCGCCCCTCACGCACTCATGACCCTCACACCCCTCACGTTCTCATCGCCCTCACGGCCCTCACACTCTTCACGCACTCATGCCACTCACACACTCACGGCCCTCACACCCCTCACGCACTCATGGCCCTCACGCCTATCACCGCCCTCAAGCCCCTCACTTACTCAAGGCCCTCACACCCCTCACGCACTCACCGCCCTCACGGCCCTCACGCACTCACGGTGCCTCACAGCCCTCCCAGCCCTCACGACCCTCACGGCCCTCACTCACCCTCACACTCATGAATTTTCCTGGCTCAGAAACTCACTCACCCTCACCTCATTTGTGAAGATGAGGGTGAGTGAGGGTGAGTGAGGGCCCTCATGAGTGAGGTTTGCCGAGGTATGCCGAAAGAAAGACTGAGAAAGAGAGCGGTAGAAGAGCGGACAGAGAAGCAGACAAAAGGTTCGTCGTGTTGGTGTTGCCGCGACGAGTTGACGTTGCTCAAGTGCTCCTCAACCCTATTAAATTTGATACAATACACGACGTCGGTAGAAAAAAAATTGACACTAACGTAAAAACCAACTGTTTGGTGTGCTATTTTTAATATTACTGCGTGGTTAGCAACATGTGCTCATCGGGACCCCCAATGTTCGTGTTTTTTCTCCGCCATTCCCGCCTAAATGCTATGAATCTTTAATGGACCTTTCTTTCTGGAATCTAGATCTTAAAATACACAAACCCTATGCCAAGAGCGTCCTATTTTGCCATCTTGACAAGTGCGAAACCGGAGTACGGCATTCAAACATTTTCTGTGCTTTGAATAAGCTACAAAACAAACTAAATACGTCATTATCTAAAAGTGCTTGACGAGATGAGCGGTGCCAGAGGTCCCGAATAGCAGAGCTGATGGCGCCAGCCGTTTATTTCTAACTTACGGTACGCTTTAAAGATCATATCTTACGGTCTGCCTCGAATTTAGGTAACCAAATTAAGCTCCAATTCTAAAATGCCACACAATTTTGAAACGCCGCAACAAATTTACTAGTATGAGTCCCGACTTTTGTAAACTGGTGTGTCCAACTTAATTTTGAACAACAACTTAATTGAAACACAACTATCTCAACAAAAAACGAAGTTAGTCAATGCAATTTCACCGTAACACGGAAAGTATTTATTAACCGAAACTTTTTTCATTACATTACCTTAAATACGTTCTTTTTTATCGACATCACAGCTCTGGGTGGAATATGATCAGTCCAGTACAACTGCGAGTCCCCGTTATGTACTACTAAATGTATGTAACTGAGCTGCGTCGAAACTGCTTAAAGGTTTATAAGTTAACGATGTAGTAAAACAAAAGCTGATTAGCTAAGGTAACCCAAACTTTGCATTAAGTTGTGTTCGCTGTTCCTCCCTATTTTAGTTACTCGTAATTTGGTTCAATTGCAGTTAGCTGGGTCTTCCAAGCCTCCTCCGGTGCGGCGACGGCAGCTGGTGCCGGCCCGATATCTTCCAGTCGAGAGATTTAATAGCTCGTTCTGATAACGCCGATTACGACATCCAATGCTCCGCCCTCAGCTTCCGGCGAGGATCGCATTGTTTGGGGCATCTTACTCGGAGTTGTCCGAAGAAACTACTAAAACACCTCAATGCGATGTGGCCACCAACATGCGGTCTCTTGGAGCCGCTCTCGGCCCGGAATCAACAGCCAAAAGGGGCCCGAAGCAGGGGAGCTATTAGGAGTTTTTGTAGGGGGTTCCGATACCGCCGATAACAATACACGGTAACGAAACGATGCTTGCTTAGATGCCTCGGCGGGGGCTTGAGTATTTTTATCCGAGCCATTAAAACGATTGACAAAAAGTTCCTCTCTACCGGCACGTACTCGGCTGCTGAAGTTGGTTTCGCTCGCGTATTTGAAGAGGCTTGTGGAGTAAGTCAAAGGGTAAATTGCGGCAGCCTGATCGGCGGGTTTTCATGAACGGCACATCGCCTGGTTTACGGGAGAGAGAGCGGAGGGGGACCCTTATTTCTAGGTAAACACACCTCAGTTGTTCATACACTAGCCCTTGGCCAGCTTCATTACTGTCGCTTGGGGTTGGAGGATTGCCGCGGTGCGTACGTCGGGCATACATTTTCCTCCTTTTCTTTGAAAATCAACTTTCTCTGTTTTTGTGAGTGTGTGTAACATATACTATATGCTAGGGGTTCATACGCCTCGCCCCGCAAATACATTAAGGTCACCGATGGGACCTCGATTTTCTTCATGCCTGACGGTGTTGCAAAAGTAAAATGCTGCCTGTACCAGCCAGCTATGCACCTTCTGGAATAAACTTCGTTGGTGGGACATGGGCAGTTTATTGTAGGAGCGAAGATGTGTTATGAACTCTTCTGTTAGTTGAAGTGAAGAACCTTAGCATTGCTTCTTTCACCTGTAAGCATTGAGATTGCAGGGGAGCACTGCCGAAACAACTTGGGACTTTGACAACGCAACTAAACGTTCTGAAACGGGAACGTTGGAGGAATTTCCAGTAGAGACCGGCTGGAATCCTCATTTACATGATTCAGAGTGCTCCTCAAACTCAACGCCGCCGTCAGGCTGCTAGCGAATTGTTGATGAATTACGAGATACTCAAAGCCGAATTTGTCACCACAACACCTCGAATGTCTTCTAGAGCAGGGCTGTGATTGTAGAGTCAAAACTTTAACATGTAGTTTGACCGGTAGGCACCTGACAAGAGCAGACCATTTCTGGCAGTGTTAGGTATGGTGGTAACTTTACATGCGAAAAGCTTAACCAAAAAATATAAGGAAGGAGAGGACACCTCGATGTTTCAGAGAGAATAAGCAGTGGTAGACAAAGACACTGCAGTTGGGACAGGGAAGGACAGCGGTGAACACGTGAGAGACGAGGACGACCATTGATTACTGAATATATTCTGTTTTGGCATTTTATTAAAGGTATATTTTGTTCGGCCGTAAATCCTAGCAATATTATTTTATTTCAACTGTTGGGTTTTCATGAGTTTGGATGGCAAGAATTGGGACACTCGGTCAGATAGCAGCCTTCATCATGCTGCAGTTTACGAAACGTACCCGAACGCAAGTACACCATCTTGTTTTTACTGCCATTAACTTTTAAGAGGCAAAAATGGCCATTACTTATAGAAATATGCAGAAGTTAGTTCGAGCCCCAAGCGTAAAAAATAGCAGCGTTTCGCCATTCATCGACGCTAATTAGATTTTTTTTTTCAAAGGATGCGCGTGACCTTTACCAGCGTTTGTAAGCGTAATGCTCAAATTCTCGTCGCATGTTCATGAGATACAATTTAGTCTCGGTCAGAATAGAGTAGGAACTATTTATCTCGTACGCTAATTTAAGTAGTTACTTGGTTTAAATGCCATCTCCTAAAAGTGTTTACCTAAAAATATCCGGTACATTTTTTTGTGTGTATTTTATTTGTGTTTTATTATAGATGAGGCAATAACTTCCGCAGAAAAAAAAAAACACTCAGCAGGCATTGGTTATCTCTTGCGTGTTCGTCTGGAGTTACACAAATGCAGTCGAGCAAATTTGCTTAATCTGATTGCATTTGAGATGTATATCCAATCCTTTTGTCAGGTGACAAACTGTCCTTAACTTACAGTGCTTGATGTTACGTAAGACCTTTGAAGATTTTTATATTATAGCAACAGAAATGACCACTGAGCATGTTCCGCGCCCTTTCTTATATTTTAGCTATATTACAATTAGTGAAAAAAATGTACAATATTCCACGTCATTATAGACACAATATGTAAATGCCGATTTTAGATTAGTAAGGTTAATGCTGAAATAAATTTCGGAACCTTAAATCGTTTATAATACCCTGACGTTTTTGCGCATCTCGAAGTTGATTAATAGACGGAAAATAAATTTTCAAGCGATACTAATACATCGATGTTTTCAGACAAAATATTTTTTTTAGACACAATTTTTTTTAGAAAAAAATCTGGAGGGAGGGGGAGGGATAAGGGTTGTAACTAGTCAACGGAATGCATGAGCTTGTTGACAAAGAGAACGCAGTCACCTCGCGTTATCGGTCCGCTAGAATTTCCACTAAATAAGCCGTGCTCTATTTTCATGGCAGAAGAGTAGGTTACATGTTAACTGCGCTGCAGAGGCTTCACATCTGCAAAAATAAACGGTGCAGCGGCAGATGTTCTAGTTTCACCTCAAATAAATTCGAGTATATATTTTTATTATTTTGTCTCCGTCGGTTATGCATTGTAATTCTTTTTTTTTTTTTTTTGAAAAATGCGCCGCAAGACAGGGACAGAGTAAGTAAGACAACAGGAAGTGCTACTTTCAACTGAATGTTTATTGAAACCACGCACTATTTATACACCCAATCGGGTTTCTGAAGCAAGAATTCACATTTCTTTCGTTAGGTGCACTCACGGGGCACTTATGCATTTATCATCTCCCGCATTCTAATGTTAAATCACTCGAACATCTCTCTCGAAAGTTTACTTTTCGGCTTTCCCAAAATTTTTGATTTTTCCAGTTCCAGGGTGCAAGGGCATCTGTCGCAATAAATAGCCAAATTGCCCGAGGGGAAATTCCTTACTGATAGCTCATGCTCTCTTGCCCTTTCATTAACGCATCTGACCGTTTGGCCAACGTACCCTTTCCCGCATGCCATTGGAATTTTGTATACGACCGAAGATGCGCATTCCACGAATTTTCTAGAGTGTTTCTTTATGAAAACGCCACCTCCGTCTTGCTTGTTGTTAATTCTTTGGGACAGGCTGGACAGCTTTTCCGTGGCCGAAAACACAACCGGCAAATCAAGTGTGCCGCCATTTTTTTTACGTTGTGTGAGACCTCGTGGATATAGGAAATGACATCGGGCCTCACTCTCCTCCTGGGCTCCTCTGCTTCCTATTCTTTCTTTTTGATCTTGGAAACAAGTGTTTGAGCCACCTCTTGAAGAAAACGATCGGGGTAACCCGACGATTTTAGGCGTTCCACCTGGTTGCAAAAACTACTTTTCACGGCGTGCCGGCACGATTGGGCAAAAGATGCCTTCAAAAGGGAGGAAGCGATCCCTCTTTTTTTACCAACTTAGAGTGTGCTGAATCAAAGGGCAGGGCCGTTTTCTTTGAGCGTCGTGTGTACTCCCCAGCACACGTGCTCTTCTTGAAAATATAAACTTAAATCTAGGAATTGTATTTTTTCTGACACCATTGTTTCGCGAGTAAACGTTAGTCCACGTGAATTCAAACAGAAAATCCCCAGCACTCTGTGAATGAGGTTGTCATCCAACACAGTGGGACACGGTACCAGCACCAGGAAGTCATTCACGTATCTTAGTATCTTAACATCGCACTTTTCTTTCAGACTGCTGAGCACTTCCCGGACAAATCGCACCAAAAAAAAGTCGCACGCACGCCCGCATATATATTTGCACCATAGCGCGCCCCTCTTACGCACATACCTATACACGTAGGCGCACCACTTTCTCACAAGCACACAGGCGCAGAAGAACAGGTGCAAACGCGCAGGCCAAACTACTTGAAATTGACGCTGTATGAACCTCGTATTAAGCAAAACCGGGCTCCGCAACTACTCAAAAATTGGGCAGTATTTTTTTTATTGTTTCATGGTGTCTTTTTTTTTTTTAATAGCGACGATTTGGTGATTAGGGTACAACATTTTTTGTGATCTATTTTTAATAAAAAGTTACCCAGTCTTGATGCCACGCGAGACGTTGAATTTCGTTAAACAACTACCCCCCTCCCCCATGCGAGATAAGTGTTATATCTGAAAGCGCGTACGGCAAGCCTCTTGAGTCTTGCCATCAACGTTTTTACTTCCAGTTGGAAACATGCAGAAACCAAGAACAGTAGTAAGGGATAGCCACTTTCTTTCCCGGTTGGTTGTGCCAGGCGTAAACCAGAGACGTTAACTAATCTTGCAATTTATTAACGGTAGACGAAAGTGGTTATTCCATTTTTTTATGGAGAAGGCACGCTCTAGAAGAATCTTTAGAATACGCCTTCAATAGTCACGTCAACGCTCAAAGCTGCTCATTAGATATTGCTTGCTTGCCTTCTTGCAATACTTGTGTTAAGATAAGAAAACCATTGTCAGATAGTCTGCCGATATCTCGTAATGATATCCCTTTCAGTTTAAGGAATGGACCATATAAGGATGATTGGAAGTTTTGCGGAACAGTGGCCACTAAGGTGATATTGTGCCAACAGAAGTTTTTCAAGAATACTTAAACATATCGGATGTACAATTAAAAGTTACGATTGGTGTAACTAGCGAGTTTCATTTTTAAAGAAAGTTACAAACACGCTAGAATAGTTCTAAAGATTTGCGACCAAGTAAAAAAAATATGTTAGAAATGGAAGGTAAACTCTAAAAAGTTCCGAAAAACAAGATCGGCGTCGAGCATATAGACATTCAGCACCTTCCCCAGTTCTCACATACTGTGACATCTTCACCACAGAGCTAGTTTAGAAGAAAGAGAGGCCAGTGACCCATTTCTAAGAATCCCAAGAGAACATCAGAATGGCGCTTTGAATGAGAGGCACTCTTTAACACCCCATGACAGGTGTGATGGTATAAATATTTTTGTCGGTTTGTATGTCCCAGTACAACTGCCAGCAGTCAATAATTGACTTTCTGAAAATTGATTAGAGATCCTGGTGGGACATGCCGATAGGCGTTTTAATACATCCCCCGTGAGCTCATCTACTTTCTCATAACCGGGAATATCCATTTGACTGGACAATCAGAAGAATTTTATGGCTGTCCAAGTGGCATGCCCTTATTTATTTATGCGCGCACAACAAGACAGCTCTTATTCTGAGATAAGAAAGACATGGATGTGAGAACACTCTGGTAGTCGACCAAAAAGTGTTTGATTTTTAAAAGTGCTTGCTTTATAATATTTTCTACTATATCTTGGACGTCTAATGAGACACCACACTATTCAGCAGCGAAAATGCTGTCAATAGGATTGAGTTTAATGGCTTTTCTGAATAAAATGGAAAAGAGTACAATACCTACAAAAGTTTATGATTTTGCTCCATCAGTATAAAAATTAATGAAGTTCCCATATTCGTTTCTGAAAGGCAGCGAATTCCTGCCGGAGAAGGAGCGGAAAGACAATGCTTTTATTGTCTTTAGCTAGTGACCAGTCACAAGGTATTGGTATAAATTCCCTGGGAGCAATTCTGTGCGTGTTCTGTAGCAAAGTAACATCAGTAAGAGAAACTAGAGGAATGTTGTGATACTCACAGTACGAAAACAAGAAGGCCGAACAATACTCGCTTTGTTATATTTAAAAGACTGGAGGTCTTACATCTTTGAAGAGCATAAAAGGGATGATGCGCGTCACAATAGCCCTTGTATGCGAAGCGGACGCTAAAATATTGCCTTGGTCATTTGAGCGACATTTGATTCTCCGTCATGATGTAGAAAACCCGAGACTGTGGCAAAAGCAGGGAAACGGTGTCGAAGAAGAAAGAAGAAGAAGAAAGAAGAATTCTGGATCTGTATCTCCAGACAACGGTAGTCGAGTACAAAGAACGCAAATTCGTACAAAGAGATGGCGTATGTATCGGTTCATCGGTTGCTCCAATGCTAGCAGAAATATACCTTAACAACATGGATGCTGCCGTAACGAATCAATTGAATTGTATTTCATCGAGTACGGGCTTTGTAAGGAGATATGTCGATGACATTTTTATCTCTTCATTTCGCGAAGAGGATATAGTCGAGTTGGAACGGACAGTGAGGGGAGCGGCGCCGGAACTTAGGTTAACCTTAGAAAAGGTGGACAATGGTATTTTACAATTTCTGGACTTACGCATTCACGTGGAGGGGGGTTTATGTTGGGAGTGCGGAAAAATGGCCAAAAAACCCGTTCTGAGTAGGAAAAGTTGTCATGCTAAATCAGTAAAAGCAGGTGCAGTCAGATCTCTAATCAGCAACGCACTGGATAAGTCGTGTGCCCATTTTTTCGGTTGTGCGGTAGAAAGGCAGTGGTCAAAGTTAGAAGATGCAGGCTATGAAAGTGTGTTCATAAAAAGACAATTGGAATTACAGCAAAACGCTAAGCAACGACCAGGAAAGGAAGCGAAAAGGCATTATGCGGTTGTTCCATATTTTCACGGAATTTCTCATAACCTTAAAGCATGCGCAAAATAATTTGGGGTAGATGTAGCGTCCGACTTTAAGCTGAACCATTTGACACCGTTTCAGACGAGTCAGAAAGTGTGTCAGAAAGCGCACCGTGATAAGTCAGTTGATTGCAAGGAAGGGGTGGTCTATGAAATACCTCTGGAATGCGGTTTCAAGTATGTGGGAGAAACGGCAAGGTGTGTAAATGTGGGACCGGACATTTCATCGAACGCCGTTTCGTCGAACGCCGTTTCATCGAGGCCGTGTCATCGAAAGCCGTTTCATCAAACGCCGTTTCATTGAACACCGTTTCATCGAAGCCGTTTCATCGAACGCCGTTTTATCGAACACCGTCTTATCGAACGCCAGGGTGGCATTCCCGCTTCCTGAAGCTGGTCGGAGGTGCCCATCCCGGGTTCTGGAAGTTTTTGACTTGCATCGCCGCAGAACATCAACTGACGGAAGACAAGGGCACCTTCCTCTGGCAAGGTGCCCAAGAGCCTCCTTGCCAGAGGAAGGTCATAGCAGAAAGAAATGAGAAGGTCCGCCTTTTTTATGAGAACGACGGAGCATGGCTGGGGGGGACTTTTTGAGAGAAATTGCTCATCATTTGAAACGGTGAATGGCTGTCGCACGAACACATGAACCCCGAAAGTTTTGGAATAAAATTTGAAGTGACATACTTTTGACTTCATTGAGTCTTAGAACTGAAAAGAAAAAACGATGTTTCGTTGTAGTTTCATAAATAGCACCTCAACTTTAGCTAATGCAAGCTTCGTGCAGTAAGAAAAGTGTCAATAGAAAGACATGAGAGGCTAGGAGGTTTACATGGCTAAAGTTGTTGCGCCTGCGCAAAACCTAAGTCGCCTTCTGGCCCCCATGAGTTGGAGTGCGCTCATACCGGGAGTGCGACTTTTTATTTATTTGTTACAATAGCCTCAAGGCCCATCAGGTACTACAGAGGGGGTGAACAGATAACCAAAATATGTGAAACAAACATAAAAATCGGTACAAATATCCTCATTGGTTGCTTGCATCAATATAAATTGTTACAGCTACAAGTTTGGAGACTAAAAAAACCTGACGATGAGATGGGTGCATGACACGAAAATGCACTCGATCCGTGCATAAAAGAGCATTTTTTACACTTCTTATATAGAAGACATTCGATGAAACGGCCGTCAGCGATTCGATGAAACGGCGTTCGATGAAACGGAGTTCGATGAAATGTCCGGAAACCGTGTAAATGAAAGATTGGTAGAGCACAAAAGAAATGTAAAAACAAACGCACCCAATTCAGAGATTGCTAAACACATTAGCGAGTGTAACGATTGTACGGCGCATTGGTCGCAAACTGACATTGTGCACAGAGAACGCAACAACACTATGAGGCTCATGAGAGAGACAGTTCGCATCAAATCCATCGGTAATTGTATCAGCCATGCTGCGACGCAACTCGGAAGTAGTTCCAAAAACTTTCTTAAAATCTATTTTTTTTTGTGTGTGTGTGTGTGTGTGTGTTGTAAGTGAACGTGGAATTAGTCATTTTGCGGGTAGGGGTTCAGTTGGAAGTCATTTCAGTTTTCGTTTAGATAAAGCACAGCCTTTCCAGATTCCTGCTGAAAAGGAAGTTGCTCCGTGTGTTTGTTTTGTTCAAGGTTTTCCTTTCAGTTTGATTCCTCAATCCCAAACCTTTCAGTTTGGGATTGAGGTCACCGTTTACGGTTGAGGTGAAGACCATTGTGAGTAGGATTGTATAGATAACAAAGGTTGACCTAGTGACGTCGGTGGTCGGTGGTTAGGTTGTGGGTATATAAGACATTGAGGAAATAAACGCAGTAGCTGAGTTTGAGACGTTCTTTTCCCCTGTCTTTCTTCTTCGACACTGTTCCCTGCTTTTACCACAGTCTCGGGTTTTCTACATCATGATCAACATCTACCAGCTCGCCTTCGCACTCACTATTTTTTCATTGACATTTGGTTAGTTTCGGCGTATAAGCTAAGCACGGGTGACGTGCGAGATGCACCAGAGGCAAGTCTGAGCCCTAGCTGATAGTGAGGGTACAACGGGATGAACCGACGGCCGTGCTTATCAATAAAGCAGGGAACCAGAATCTAGGTGAGACCATTCAAAAGAGTTGTAAAGCCGCAAGGGGCACCGTCGGTCCGACCTCCAGGACATGTGTGACAGCACTTACACTGCAACAACTTTATTTTTTCGCTAATTCATGAAAGGGGAGACTGGAAAAAAAGTTGCAAAACAACTTGACGGGCCCTCGGCCCCCTACAATAACCAAGAAAAATCAGCTAAGAAAATAATTAAGAATGCTTGAGGAGCGTATGCATTTAGCTTTTTTAATCTGAGGGAAAATGTGAGCTTTCATTAAAAAATGACGACTACATTTTGTGTGCCTGCTTAACAAAAATAATACGCTGCTGTTTAAATTCAGAATTAAATCTAAAGGATACCCACGACGCAGTAAAAAAGGAACGCACACAGGCTTTTCAAGAGAATACATAAAACCGTTTTGGTCTGCCCATTTGCTCATCCTGTTGACCGTGAGTTGCAGCTGGCGCCCACAAGTGAAGAAATTGCAAGAGTAAATCGAAATCTGAGTATCGTCCACATATAATGAATAATAAACTGACAATGTCACCACCTTAACCAGGCCATTTATTTTGAGCGCAAAACGTGTCCCACTTAGTACTCCTTGCTAAGGGACACCACTGTCTTGGACACACACATCTGATAGGGTAGACCCCAGTTGACCTTAAAAGGTTCGTCCCTTAAGAAAAATCGAATGCAGCGTAACACGCGGCCAGGAATAATTGATTATACAAATTCCTAAGTACCGCATGCGGACACGTGTGTATGCCTTGTCCGAATAAAACAAAAAACTGAGACACAGTTTTGACGATGCAGAAATGCTTCGCGATTAAAGGCTTCTAGGCATAGTAGCTGGTCGGGTCTAGAACGTCCTGCTCGGAAGCCTCACTAACTAACATCAAATACACTCTCTGCATTCAGAGAATCCACAAGGTGTCGATTTATGAGTTTCTCATAGGTTTTTCTCAGGCATCTTGAAAGAGAAATGGGGCGGCACTTTGTTGGTAAAGAGGGACCTTTACCAGGTTTCAGCAGAAGGATTATTTCTGCTCCTTTTCAACACTGTAAGAGAAATTCCACAAAAATAAAGCAAACCAATAAACTACTTACAGATTCAGCTGACAAGTGCTCTAGCATTTCATAATAGATCCAGCCTGGTTGAGATGCGAATATATTTTCAACGTTGAGGGCTACTTCAAGCTCACATAGTGTAAATTGCCCGTTGTATTCTGCATTATGACCACCAGACGGGAAAACGGACTGCTGCTTTGCAGCTGAACTGAACTTGTTAAAGAATTTAATGTAGTTACTAGAAAAAGAGATATTTTGAAGATGCTTCCCAAGAATATTGGCTTGATCATTTGAAAATGATGACGACGAAAAAAAAGAAGAGAGGTTCAAAAGGTCTGGCAGTTACCTATATGCTTTTTAAGCCGATTCCACACATACGTGGCAGAGACAATACTATTTATCCAGGACAGGTACATGGCGAAGGAAGCCCTCTTCACCTCTTTTCTTGTCCACCTATCTGGCCCAACTCGTATTAAATACAATTCGGTTTCGAGTAGTGGAATAAAAATGAAATACTTTCAAGGCTTTTTTGGTCATTCCGAGTTGTTGTGCACCACTCTGTCCACCAAGGTTTGCAGGTTTGCACCTCCTCGGAATGCTTCCTGAGGTTCTTATGATGCATTCAGTGACGTAAAACTGTAGCATCTTCAGGAAACCGTGAAAATACAGAATGGGATCGAGTGCGGCAGTGGCGTACCAACTTGTTTTTGAATGAGGGGGCAAACCAGACCCCCCCAGGGTCGGGGGCGGCGCCCTTGGTATCCCTCGGGCGCCGCCGGCCAGTGTTCGCCGCGCCCAGCGGCGGCTAAACACATGCCTTGCCCCCCCCCCCCCCCCCCCCCCCTCTGAGAACTGTGGGGGTGGGGGGCAAGCGCCCCCCTTGACCCCCGGTTGGTATGCCCATGAAGTACGGTTTCTAATACAAAAAAAATTGATAAGCCTTTTCTAACTTCCGCCTCGATAGGTGCACTAAAATTAATGAAAGTGGGTCAATGCTCTCTAAAATATTGGAAAAATTATCGTAGCCACAATGGCAGCGTAAACCCTGCCAGGAAAAGCATGGAGGTAAATACTGCAATGAGGTGGAAATGTAAATAGTCTTGAATTTGTTGTGAATGAAACTAAAAAAAAAAAGGAAGGCTGCTTTTTATTTAAAAGATAAAGCTTGCATTATAATAAATGCCGCTCAACATCTACGCCAGAAGCATCTTGACGAGAGGTAGCCCTCAAAGGCTGGTGGAAATTAAAACTGAAGATATTTAAGAACGGCCCGGAGAGCGGGTCGACAAATCTTCGCAGTTCTTGCAGTTCTTGTAGCTGCAGTGGAATGTTGGGTGAAAGATAGTGACGCAACCCTGATAAGGCGATCAAGAAGTATACAAAGTGCAAGAGCCTCCAGTGGAGTCTGGAGAGCAATACCGGCACAGGCAACGCGAATTTTACTGCTACTGCTACGCCACCCGAAGTGTTGGAGGAAAGGCGATCCTTCCTAAAAACTCGTAAAGAATGTTGTAAGACTTCTGTGCGATAGCAATTTAGATATGTTTCCTGGAAGCAAATGGTGACAGGGTGAAGTTCGTCAGAAATGAATGCACGTAATCTATGTTACGGAGAACGCAACGGCAGTTCCCTTGCATGATGCCTACGTTTTTGCCAGTACTAGGTTAAGCTAAAAGATACAGACTGGAAATAGTGAATCAGGCATTTACTATGAAATAAAATATATGTTTATACATGAATCACCTTTCGTTTTTCATGACTCTTTCTGTGTGCTAGTAAACTCACTATGGGCAGAGAGGACCCTGGCCCTAGGAGGAGTCCCTCCTCTCTGGATTAGGCCCACCCTTATTCACAGGATCTTCGGCTGCAGCCGTCGACCAAGCCCTGCGGGTCGACTGCCTCGACGGTTCACCAGGCTTTTCCGGGAAAGAGGTTCGGATTGGGTGGCCCCAGCCCGGAGAGTACAAGGCAGCAAGGGAAGCAGGAGACCCTGCTCCGGGATGGATGCTGGCTCGCCAGCATCCCCCCTTCGGTTGAAACGCGGTACCACCCGCGGGATAAATGGGAACGTCCACAAGACCCAAAGATCGTCCATAGACGTCTGTGTTTCCGCCGAGGCCATCACTGGTCGTCAGGTTCCTTGCTCACGACTTCGGTATATTCAGCTTTTGCCAGGGTGAAAACGCGCTTCTTTGATCGAAGATATTGGTTTCTATTTACGTTTGAGGTGAGTATTTATTTTTCTTGGTTCCAGAGTGGGCATACTGGAGAGAACGCAGAGTGCTGGCCATCACAGCTCACACATTTTGGACCTCTATCGCAAACGCCAGCAACATACTCTTTACTAGATCACTTGGCACAAGTTTTCAGCTCTGTGACCTCTGCCCGATCCGCTGACCCTTAAATCACTGCTGAGCGTTAGGCACATATCCCCGGATACTGAACTGAAGGTAGCCTGCGTTTACAGCGATTGGAAGAGTTGTAGAATCATAGGTAAAAATAACATCCCTAGTTTTGCGTTTTACATCATCACGGCGAATGATAATGCGTCGCGCTGCATAAACTCTCTTCATAAGTGACGCAACAAGTCACCTTCAAAGATGACACCTTGGACAGTCTTCAACTCTCTGTGTGGAGTCACACTAAATTGGTTATTTGAGACGGAGTTTAGGTCTAGGACTGATTCGTTCTGCTTTTTTTGAGTTTGACACAACGAGACGTTTTATGATGCCATCTTTTTAGCACTGAAGTTTGCGCCGACAACATTTTAGAGTATTTACACCAAAAATAGAGAAAATTAGCGAATTACTTTTCATTCCGGGGTTGTAAAACAAGACTCGCTGGCAATTTAGAAAGATCAGTATACTTCGTAGCAATATCAAGGACTTCCGTGCGGCCCCTTTTCTGAGGCAGATCAATAAGTTTTCGCGTAGGAACCCCTATCAGATGGCGGGAAGATTCGGTGACCGTGTGATCCGCCAACGACAGAGCCATAACAAAAAGTGCTTCGCTAACAACACTACGCTAACAGTGCTACCCAGGCACAATACACAAGTGTGGTTGCAGGGAGAGGACCAGTTTCCACAGAAGGGTGGCCCTTGCCGCCTAAAAAGATAACAAATTGAGATAAGAGAGCGCTATAGAAAAAAGAAAGGGGTGCAAGCAAAAGTGAAAGAAGAAAGAAGAGGCTAAAAAATGAAAGACGTTTACGATTCTCTGTATTGCCCAATTAGAGCGCAGCTCTTGAAGAGGAGAAGGGGAGAATCACGTGACGGCAGACTTGACGTCCCGTGTGACGTCACGAGGTTAAAAGGTTCCCGCTAAATTTAGGGGAAACACTCCCGCCAAATTTAGCGGGAAACTTTTACTCTCGGGACTGCACACCCGACGTCCCGTCTGACGTCACGAGGGTAAAAGCTTCCTGCTAAACTTAGCAAGGACATTTTCCCGCTAAATTTAGGGAAAAAGTTTCACGGGTTGAGTGGCGTCACGTGTGACATCACGGGACATCACACGTGACAAATATAGCGGGACATTTTTCCGCTAGCGGGAAAATTTTCCCGCTAAATTTAAGCTCTGTGTGACGTCATAAGGATGACGTCACCCTTGTGACGTCATAGGTGACATCGCGTGTGACGTCATTATGGGGAACTTCCCTTAATGCTACGCGCAGTTACGCCGACAACAATGTCGACGCCGCTGAAGCTGGAAACGGGCGCCTAAGAGCTGAGCTCTAAAAAGACAATGAATTGAATCATCCTGGCCGGGCCTTGTTATGATATCATTCAGTAAAAAGCGAGATCCGAAGTGGTGTTTACCTAGCCCGGAGGACCCCGAAAGGTTCAAACCTAACCCGGACTTGGCTCAGCCACCAGGATGCCCTTGTTCGTGTATGCCACGACAGCCATGCGTGGGTGCGTGAAACCCACCTGATTCGGGGTTAAGAGCGATGCCACTCACCAAACACCCACTAACGCAGGTTTCCCACCGCGGGGACACAGTATCAGTCAGGCCGCCGCAATTTGCGCGTCTTCGGTTGATGAACGGGTATCGTTCGAAACAGAAAATCTGGGGTTTTTCATAATCACACAGTCGCAGGGAATGAAAGATGCTCGTCACGTCAGAGTCACTCACCCGTCATCTCCAAGACCGTATTTGTTGCCCCATTCACGTCGGTGTTGCAGACCGCATCGGCGGCTCCTTCTTTAGAGAGATCCTGGCAGACCGGTCGACCGATGCCACTTCCACCGCCTGTGAGGACTGTAAGACGCCCGGAGTTGGACATTGCTCTGCAATGCTGCGAACTTGAGCGGGGATGAGCGAAAGAGAGACACGGGCTGTGAAGCTAACGCGCAGCCCTCGCTGTGTGTTTCTTTTTTATGGCGCGTCGGCTTCCTAAAACTTGAACAGATGGCGGCAACTGATATGAGGCCAGGATACCCACGAGCTCGCTACACGCAGTTCGCAGTGAAATGAGCACGAAACAGCAAGGAAAACGCCCGAGGTACATGTTTGTCCTCATTTCGATGGAGGCGGATGGGGGAAGTAGGAGTCGATATTTGTACAAAGAAATATCGGTTTGAAGTTTAGCGGAAATAAAAATGCTCTCTTAGGCCGCGGAGCGGAATATGTTAAGCTTTTCCCGTCCAGCAAATGCACCAGTATTGGCGGCGCATGTGCGCCGGTTGGAATTTTGAAATTTACCGTACGAATTTTACAACTGCACAGATTTTGTGTTCGCCAGAAGTCCTTACTTGTCGAGGGACAATGGTTTACAAAAAGTATTGATGAACGACTGCGTCACAGATTGATTACGGGCAAGTTTACTCCGAAATGCTGTGGGAAAATACATTGTTGGGAAACCGCGCTTGGTTTCGCAGCTCGCTCTGTTTCCTGGGGACGCGCAAAGAGGAAGCTAGAAGGGATGAATAAAGAAACAAGAAAAGCCCCCTTGGAAGAGAAATATATTTTACGCTATATTTAACAGTAAGAAAACTTTATAAAATACATTGATGTTGAATAAAAAAAAAATTCGACCCCTGTACGCCGCTTTTAACAAAAAGACGTTTAAATACCTTAACTGAAATTTTGATGATTTCCGACACTTCCCATTTTATTTAAAGCACATGATTCGCTGCCTGTGAGGGAGATTGTGAATTTTCGAAACGTTGAAGACACATATTATAAAAAAATGTAAACGCAGTTCCTTTTTTGTTTGGTTTTGTTTTAGCAGTACATAAAAATTAATTTCAAGAATGCCTGCTCGTCAATCAAGCCCATATTCCATTTTCTCTTTTCGGTGTTGAGAATTACGAACTTAATTTTTAAGTCTCTGCCCGCTTAAAGATTAGCATATATTTCTCTCGTCACATGAAATTTGAACCAAAAGAAAACAAGGCGTACTGCGAATATCTAAAAATAACAATGAAATATGTAAAAAAATATGTTTAGCTCACCTCATGCTGAATGTATATTTAATTTCCGGATCTCCTTGGATTTATTTTTTTTATATCGATTGACTCCGAAGTGAAAAACAAAATGTGTTGGTGCGTAATTCAACTACCTCCATTGCGTGCTCTCTGAGCACGGCGAAGTAACAAAACATTGCAAATAAGAAAGCCGCAGTCTTACCGAGTGGCCGTGAAGAACATTTATGTGGAACACATAACTAGAGTTTATGGCAAGCATTTGGGCGGCGATGTCCGCTTAATTCGTTGCAATGCAGTCGCCCCTTGAGGGTAGCTGTAAACATACAGCGATGCAGGGAGGAGCTATCTACAGTAAAATTATGCCCAAATGGATCATTTACGTCGAGGCTTGTGACACCGTATAAAAGTCTTCAAAAACAAATTCTCGATAATGCCATGTTTAAACTTTCGTGTTTGATGTAAAATTTGCTTCCAATGTTTCTTAAGGACAGGATGAGCGGGTTTTCTTCCTCAAGTTTAATGTTTCTTATATTGCATCTTTTTCTGCGTACTTAAATGCAGTAAAAAGTAAACAGTGCTGCCGTTTTCGCCACCTATTCACCAAGGGAGCACATAAGAGAAGATATTAACCGCAACGGCGAGATAGCTAATAAAGAAAAATGTGTCTATTACGTTTGTTTTTACGATTGGTTCAATAAAGCATGTTGAGATTGCAATGTTAACGACAGTTATGTTGGGAGACTCTAGGAATTCAAACAGATTACAAATAACCATACGGTTCAAGATATCCGTTGGCCACTTTTCTCGTTCTTATCAAATGATTTACAAAAATTGACGGAGATGTAGTGCAGGAACTCCCCTCCGGAAGGATACATCCAAGAGTTACGTGCATACTCGTATTGGTCACTTCGTCATTGGGGAGTTTCATTAGATCGTTGGAATACATCCCGTAGCGATACCCGATGGCTAAACTGCGCATGCGTAAAGACGTCGGCGGAGTATTGGGTATTGAGTATTAACAACGATAGCAATTAGCGTAATTATGGAAACAATTTGTAAAACTTCCAATTGGCGAGTTTTAGTATTGCGTATACGAGCGAACGCAAGCACTGTGTGTTTGCGTCAACGTAGCGCGTTCCTCGCCGCGCGGTCTGGGATCAGCGCATGGCGACTACGCACCTGCGCAGCCTGGAGCACGAAGCACTCATGAAAACGCACAATTCTTCTTTTTCTTTTTATACGCAATACAAAAACTATTATTTCGCAGCGCGACGTCGGCACACCCACCAAGGACATAACAGCGAGATAGTGACTAAGTGCGCCAAACGCGTCACACTTCTTTCCAGTAACGTGTGCGAAAGATATGGCGTTTTTTCTGCGTTCAGTTTTGGCACCAGGCGGTAAAAAACGGGAAAATTGATTGATGAAAATGTTTAATCGCGTTTTAATTTTGATATCTGTTTCAATTGCTTTAACCTTTAATTATTACTAAAGCAATAGAGCAACTACTGCATGCGCCTAAATTCAATATAAAAAATTTAATGACCCCAATTTCGTTAATTAGTCAACTTACAATGACGGTTATCCTTCAGCTGATGTACACCTAGCGTGATGAATACACGGCGAATACGACAGCCGTCAACTCCAAACCGTATTTTAAAAAAAAAAAATATGTTCGAATTTAGATGACGCACTTTGAATATACGCATCAAATTTGTTTAATAAAATAAGGGAGTCGAACCGGTCATTATTTCGGTTCGGTTCGGGTTCGGGTTCAGCAGTATTGTATTTCGTTCCCGTTCGGCTTCGGTTTAGGGTAGCGCATATAATGTCACTCCGGTTACCGGTTTTAATAAGCGCGAACCGGTTCCAACGGGTTTCTTACTCCACCTTTGAATATTGACCGAGCACTTTCTGCAGCCTTTTCTGAGAACGAGATACTTGTAATAGACCCGTACCAAAACTACTCCCAATTCAAGCATACCTGAAAATCCTGCACAGTGACATGCGCAAACGACACCATAAATTTGGCAAGACTATTACTTGTATAATACTGTTCTTAAAGGGGCACTGACACCCCAAAGGTCGTATTTATTTTTATTGTCTAAAACGATGCAAGTTGCAGTCATAGACACGCAAAAAAACCGCATCGCGAAAAAAAATTTTCCCGCGCGCGCGCGCGCCTTTTTATTTTTGGCGTTTGATTTTCCCGCCTCTCGCCTCCTCGCTTCTTTTGATCGGTGACGTCAAAAATCAGGAAATTTAGAAGCTTGGTAGGCGACATTTCTATAACATTTAATAACGGCAATCGTAAAACATGTTTTTTAACCCAATTGCGAACGCACCACGGCCCTTCTTTTTGAAATACCAAAAATCGGGATTTCGTCGTGGTGCCGTCTCCTGGATTTGTATCCTCCAACGGAAAACAGGCGACACCGCTCAAAACCGGTCCGCCGTAACGCCGCCGCTCACTCCTTTCCTCCTCGCTTTGGGTCGCCATGGCAACAGCAGGGAGTGTTGAAAGAAAGTCGACTCTCAGGTCTCCGCGATTTTTGACGTCAAGGCACCGGCGACGATCGCGCGGGAACTTCGAATTCGGCATTTGGAAATTGTTTTTTTACTTCCCAAATACTGAATTCCCAAATTTCAAATTTTGAGCGTAATGTCCCGGCATCGTTTTCAATCGTTTCGGATAATAAACAAAAATATGATTTTGATGTGTCAGTGCCCCTTTAAGTGAACTATATATAAGCGATCGGCTTTCCTTTTTTATGGTGTCTTTTGCGCACGCAACTGTGCAGCATTTCATACTCTGCCAGAAGAGGGCGCGATTTCTGGATGGGCCTATAGACCTTTCCAAAAAGTGCTTGTGGCCGGTGCCACCTTTAGTGTTCGTGCTTTGCTCGCTTTCCGAAGCGACGAACACGCACGTGCTGGTCTGTGAAGATCGCACGCTGGGCTGTGATTTTGTAAACAGTAAAAACGCCTGTATGTCGGTGAAATTTGTTTTTTTTTTTAGAAATGCAATGGAGGGTACAGGCACGCGTTCCCTCTCCCATTTTGAGCGCTGAATAGTGCCAAGAAATGTCACCGACTATAGCTGGATATTTTGCCCTGTATATGTTTTTTGTTTGTTTTGCTCTGCACACACGTGTATTTTAGACGTGCTACTTGTTTTCGGCGCCCAGTAAGATGTCGCAACTATGCCCCAGAGTGGCTGACAGGGAAACGAGAGGAAACAAATGTGCCGTAAAACACAAACAGTTACGTCGAGCGCGCAGATGGAGTAGTTTACGGAATCCCGTTAAGCTGCGGTCGTGTACACACTTAAAATTTTTACACCCTTATTCGTGTAAATGGCTCGTCCTCTGGCTAACGCCTTTATTCGTGTAAGGGTGTTAGCCGCCGGAGGTGGTGAAAATCGTGTTAACTGCTAACACCCTAAAAACAATATGGCGGCCAGTATGCGACAGGCGATACGAGCCTGGCGAGCCGTACGCGGCTTCTCGCCGGAGCAAGAGCATACGGCTCGCACGCTCGTTTGGTGTCATCTGTAGGCGCAAAAAGCTTTCCAAACATTGTCCAAGCGCCAACACCGCAATTAATACGAGTAAGGCCGAAACCGCTGGAGGCTGAACAGCCGAGACTGTCGCCGAAGTCTCGCTCGGCCTGCTCAATGCCGGTCGCATTTTCATCACATCAGAAGCGCTTATAAAGAAGGGATAGCTTTACAAAACACTGACAGGCTGGCTTTATTGAACAAAACGCCCACTTGCCGTGGACGACAAGTTGACAACGAATCGCTCCGACACCCTCTGTCGACAGCGGCTAGGAGGTTTCGCACTCGCGCTCCGTGTGGCTCTCGATTAACTATTGCCTGTGCTCACCTCTGTTACGTGCGTTATCCACTCATGAACGTTTGGCGTGAACAGCGGCATTCAGCACCTAGAACACGCGCTGGGGAAGCCGCCTAACCTCCTTTTGTTGCAATCAGGCAGCATAACACGGCGACACAGCTACCAGCGGAACCAAACAACTCGGAGCGATCAACACGACGGATGGACTAATGGCATCCAGCCCTCTAATAGTTATAGATCACCAACCGTCACACTTTTCAAATTGGGCGGCGACAACCCCCATCTAGCGACGAAAAAAAAAGTGATAAACATTTGAAAAAAGAAAACAGCAGTGTTTTTTGCTGCCCACCCGCGGCTTCATTTACTCGCGACATGGACATACATACGTACAACACTGTACATACACGCGGGGTTACGAGCAATGATCAATTGCACAACCCACAACAAATAGTACATACATCCTACTTTTTTTTTTTTTTTCTTTATTGCCGTTTTTACAAGTCACTCACTGCGTACATGTCTGAGGTAATAAAACAGCAGAAATGACAGTGTTACTTTCTACCAGCCGGCCTTTGGGCTAGTAGAATAAATTAAAATGATTTCAAATGCCTAACGGTTTCCGCACATTGAATCCAATCTGGCGCGCAGCTCTGTGCCTTGTGTACTTCTACAATCAAGGCAAGACTCTCGCCGAAATATTCCCGAGCCTCACGCGCGTCGATATCGGCATGGCGCGTAGCCATCCGAGACCGCCAAATACTATGCAGGCCCAGTAACATAATCATATCAAAGGGCACGCCGTCCTCGTTTTCAACTGGAAGGTATCTAATTCCCTGCATGTCTAACGGAAAATCCTTCTTCAGGGTGCGTTGGAGGACATCCCAGAAGAAGACGCCATCCCAGCACTCCAGGAATACATGCTCGATTGTCTCGGGCTTTTTACACAAAAAACAGTGGTCGCCCCACGGGACGAATAGTCCCTTTTCTTTCATCCATGTCTTTACAGTTAAGGTGCCGGTGTGTAATTTGAAAAAGAATGACTTAACACCAGGCGGGACGAGCATTCTCTTAACGCGCTTTAAGACATCCTGTCCCGGGCCCGCACAATACAAGCTTCTATACAAAGGTACGGGAAAGAAAACGCCACATAGATCTCTATACTACTTTTTTCTGGATACTTGGCTCAAATACTCAAAAGAAAACCTGGCTGCCAAAAATTTACTTGAAAAGACAACTTCCTTGAGATATCCGTGGATGCCGCCTGGCACCCATGCCGAGGAAACGATAAACTCAGGCATATGTCTGCACAGTCTCACCTGGTAGACTGTTCGTAGAAACGGGTCACTGACATCCCGAAAGTAAATAAAACGATTCACAACTTGGCGCAAAAATAAATGTGACAATCCTAGTCCACCATCGCGGACGCGCCGAAAGAGGTTCATACGACTCGTCCGTTCAAATGACGAGCCCCAAATAAAAACAGCAAAGACGCGGTGAATTTTTTGAACATTAACTCGGGAGCAATGCAATACCTGTAGCACGTACCACAGTTTGCTAACAAGAAACAAATTGCACACTGTGGCACGGGCAAAAATAGACAATTCCCAACCTCTCCAGCCCTCCACTCTCTCGCGCAGTTCTAGCGCCCGCCTGCGCCAATAAGGCTCACTGTCGCTGTAATTCTCCAGAGGTACGCCCAAATAGTTCGCAGGAGTTGTTGACCACCTTATATTTTGAAACACACTGGGAGTGGAAAACCAGCGACCATGCCAAAAGCCCAAACACTTATCCCAGTTCACAGCACTTCCACCAACAGCACAAAAACGTTTAACTATGTTCACAACTTCAACTATGCTTTCTTGATTCGTGCAAAACACAGCGATATCGTCAGCGTAAGCTAAAATACGTACTTCAGATGCAAACAGATTAAACCCACGGATACTGTTGCTTCTAATGATGCTCAAGCAAAACGATTCTATGTAAATGCAAAAAAGGAGAGGTGAAAGAGGACATCCTTGGCGTACGGAACGCTCTACTTTGATGCGCTTTCCAACCGACCGATTTACTATAAGACTGGTGGTACAACCGCTGTACGCCATTCGCACACCTTCTCGTAAAACTGAACCGACATTTACATGGTCTAAAACAGTTAACATAAGATCATGCGGTACCCGATCGAAAGCTTTTTCGAGGTCAATTTGTAGCATGGCTACACCCCTATTCATGACATCACTACACTCCAGCACGTTCCGAGCCTTTTGAATATTTGTAAAAATAGTTCTTCCCTTTATCCCGCACGTTTGGTGGGGACCAACTAGTTCTGTTATTACCGATTGCAGTCGTCTGGCCAGAATTTTCATTAGTACTTTATAGTCGATATTAGTTAAACTTATGGGGCGATAAGCTGTGACCTGTCTTAGTTTGATTTCGTCTTCTGTTTTGGGAATCAACACAGTGTGCGACGACAAAAACGTAGGTGGTAGGACATTTAGTTCAAATGATTCGTTGAAAACGTTAGTTAAGATAGGCGAAATCTCATGTTTAAACGCCTTATAAAATGCGGCGCTTAGCCCGTCAGGACCCGGGGACTTTCCCGGGTTCAGTGCCTCGATTGCTATTTAACCTCCTCGTCTGTGAAGGGTTCCTCCAATACTTCCCTTGTTCCGTCATCAAGACATGACAAAAATTCATTTTTAAAACACTCTGTCTGAACAGCGGTATGAGCAAACAGCGTACTGTAATAGTCATAAAAGGCACGCTCTATCTCTGACCCTTCCCTGCTAACTACCCCACCATATTCTATTTCAACTATCTCGTTTCGGCGCGCGTTCCTTTTTTCAAGGCCTAGGGCACGCTTAGTGGGCGTCTCCCCAGCCATCAGCCTACCAGCCCGCGCTCGAACCAAAGCTCCGCGATAACGCTCTCTGTCTATAAGTTCAAGCTTTGCCTTCAAAGTACAGATGTCATCTCTGAATGTACCCGGCATTTTGCCATCTTCCCTAATCAGCGTTTGCAAGCTGCATCGCAGCAACGTTTCGTTTCTTTTCTCTTCGTTTTGAATTGCGCTCGCTCTTTCTAGTGCTTTTATCTTTATTTCCTGCTTAAAAAGTTCCCATTTCGTCCCATATTCCGATTTTTGCCCATTCTCTACTTTATCCAAAGAAGCCTGCACTTGGGCTCTAAAAACTTCGTCCTCCAAAAGCTTGGAGTTGAATTTCCATAACTCCCAGCTAAACGAATTTTTCTTTTCCTTGTGACCATTAATGCAAGCAGAAACCAGACAATGATCGCTGAAAGACACCGCGCGTACACTGTACTCGCAACACAAAGGAAGCAGCTCCAACGAAACATACAGTCTATCCAAGCGGGCATGACTCGACCCTTGAAAATGGGTAAACTTCACCTCCCGCCCGCTTCTGAGGCATTCACCGACGTCGTCGAGGCCACACTCATTAACTATGGCACTCAGACTCGCGGTGCTCGAATCACTATAGGCAGTGGAACTGGTCTTGTCGCCCGAAGAACAAACACAATTAAAATCCCCCAGAAAAATAAGAAGCCGATCGCAGTTGCAGTAATGGCGAATGCCGTCAAAAAAGATGCGCCTTTCTTCAACTCTAGTTGGGGCATACACACAGATAACACGCCATTCGAAGGAAGAAAAACTTAAATCACACACTACAAAACGGCCCGACGCGCACGAAGTCACGGACTGAACTGTAGCTCCTAAGCAATGACGTATAAGCAAAAAACACCTTGCCGACGTACCCACCGCATGGCTGACACAGACGTCGTATCGCGCCGTAAAGAGCCTTACCATAATGTCAGTCTGCTCCACGCTCTCTATTTTAGTCTCCTGCACGGCGACAATGTCCAGGTCATGCTCCGTCACGAGGCGGTAAACTTGGTTCTGTCTCCGCCTCGCTGAGAGCCCACGTACGTTTAAGGTCGCAAATCGCAATGGCCTTTCTAACGTCACCATCGACTAGTAGAGGGTGGACATACGACGCTTACCCATATCAGCCAGCGTCGTGCCGAGCGTTCCAATTCAGCTGTCGGTTACGTAGCCTGCCCGTCACCGCGTGTAAGCGACGACGAACGGGCTTTGCTAGCGACACGTTTCCCCCTCCCACCGACGGTCTTCCACTGCTTGTCCAGCTGGCTGAGCTGCTGCTCCTGCGATGCGCCGCTGACCTCGTCATGTCGACGCTTTGCCGCCGCCACGTCAAAGTCCATCTGAGGCCAGATTCACGAAGAGCTTCTTAGTTTACGACAATTTAGCTAAGAAGTTCGTAAGTTAAGAACATCGTAAGAAGAGGAGAAATCGGTATTCACGAACGCGTTCTTAAGTGAGAGGAGGAAAGCGACGTTGTCGTACGGAAAAACTAAAACTTACCGGTGCTGTTGCTATGGCGACGGCGTCTTCGGCAGCACGAACAACCAATCGGAGAGCTCGGCATTTGTTCGGAGCCGTTCGGAGCCGTTCGGAGCACGTGGATTTTTCATAACAAACACAGGCGGCCTTTCTGCCACCGCTGGTCTGGGGTTCGTGTCCGTGCAGTGATATGTCGACGCTAACACGATTTAAACTCGCCCGAATGCCGAGGCCGGGATGCGTAACCACCCCCATTGACTGCTACAAACTCGATCGCTACCAAGTCAACACAACTGTCATCGTTGGTAAAAGACGGCCCGCAGTCGTTTGCAAAGCGAGCGACGTAGATGGGAACAAATTGCCGCGGCGTTTTTTGCGGCCTCGGAGATGCACGAGCGAGCCGACGTTAAAAATATACGTTTGAACTACGACAGTGTCAGCAAGAGCCACGTAAATGCCTGTTCACACTACGGAGCGGACGCGCGCGTTTGATCGAAGGGCTGGATTTGCGCTGTTGGACCGCGAATTGATAAGCGCTTCGGGACCGATCCTTTACGATTGCAACTCGATGCTGACGTGACACCCGGCGAAGAAAGGTTGGACCGGCATTGCGACCCACGAACTGTGACAGCGATCGACAGTGAGGTGCAGTCGTGTCAGAATAAAATGGAATACTAATAACAAAGTGTACATACCATGTTGCGAAGGTAATCCATACGGCGTTTATTTGAGCTTGATATCACACAAAACAGAGATAGAATCGATGAGAGCCCCTTTTCGACGACAGCGTTCGTCACCGTTGCCTCGGAAAACAAGGAGATGACAAGAGGAAGAGATTGACCTCTTAATCTAGAAGTGAGGTCAGCGATCAAACTATAATACGGGAAGGGTTCACAAGGGTCGCGCGGGCATATTCCATTCAGCACGCCAGCCGGTCGTGGGCAGACGGTCTTCGCCAAGGACCGTCAGATCATCGCTGCGCCGAGTCGGAGTGCCTGCTAGGCCTATCTGCCGATCGGTCGGAGTCCGTACTCGTGGCCCTTGGAGTTTTTCCCGGGTGTCTGTGGATCCAGCGTTCTTGTTCGTTCGTCGTGGTCTGTTTCAAGTACTTTTTACTTGTTTCTTGCTGCTTGAAGTCGGGACACGTGAGAAGCGCACGTAGAAAAATAAACATCCGTTGGTTGTCGCGACCAACTGAGCGACGCTGTCGGCCATGCTGATTTGATCGTAAGAAGTGCGTAAGACAGCTTCGGAGCTGTCGTAGGATTTCGTCGTAACCTGCGCAAAACTTACGAAAATTTCGTTTCGTGAATACGGATTTGTTCTTAAGTTTTGTCTTACGCACATTTTTGGCGTAAGATCGTTTCGTGAATCTGGCCTCTGGTCCTTCTCCGAGGGAGGGCCGTCCTCTCCTCGTGCGGGAACGGGGTCCCCGACCTTGACGATGGCCTTGGTCACCGGCTCCTGTCGGGCAGCCGAAACGGAGGACGCCCGTTTCGGGAGCTCCTCGGGCTCGCGACTTTCCACAGCAACAACAACGGCTTTTCTCGGAACTTCGGCCTTGACCTCTGTGGCCTCCGAGGCCGCGGCACGTTCCACTTCTTCCTCGTCCATGAGGAGCTCGTTGTTGTCTCCTCCGTCGGTGCCTTTTCCAACTGCCCGAGCGTACGACCGGGTGCAATCGGCCTGCACGTGCCCGAAGGCACGGCATTCGCTGCACCTGGGGACTCGGCAGTCCTTCCGGATATGCCCCGTGGTGTAGCATCTGAGACAGATCGGCGGGCGGCCGGGGACTACCACGAGAACATTGCCGCCGCCGAGGCGTAGCTGGTGCGGGATGCGGTCTAGCGTGACACCATCGCGCAGCACCAAGCGGACGAGACGGGTCGTCGACTCGGCGTGCTCGAAGCCCGGGACCCTCCACTTTTCGCTGGACACCTCCTTCACGACGCCAAACTCCGCAAAAGACAAATCAACTAGTGCCCCGAGCGGTATATATGCCCTCCTATTTCGCGCATCGGTTAGCCCAGTGACCACGCTAGTCTTCATCAAGATATGAAAAGATTACGCCAATTTTATTTTTCAATAATATTTTTTCTGCATTTGTCTTAGGTAGGTACACATATCCCTTAATAACTTCTTACAGCATAATGTACTATAATGATACGCGCCTAACTTCTAGTAACTCAACGTGAGTGACGAGAAAAAAAAAACCGTGTGAATTCTGTCTGGCAACCACACTCGCGGCGTGGTTGCTATGGCGACGCTGTCGGTATACGCGCGCCGGCAGCCGTCCAGCTGGTTCGGCCGTTCGGCTACGGCCGAGTGCGCGAGTCCACGGTGAACGCCACGAACGCAATCGAGAAAACAAAGCGTCGACTACTGAAGCTGTACGTAATCGAGTTTCCGCCCGTTCGCTGCCGAATTCTTCGTAGTCTTCTTCCGCCCGTTCGAAAGGGAACAGCCTACCAGTCCGATTACCGCCGTGGCTTCAGTGGCTTCATCTTTGAAGGGAACTGTCAACTGAATTAGTTCTAAAACGCGGGTGCATCAGGCAGCGCAACGTGGCGCGGTCCACGCGCAAAGTCGGTAAGTAAACAAAACACTCAATGCCGTTCCCTTCTTTTTTTTTTTTTTAATTTACGGGGGTGCGCGGTGTTTCTGGGTGGCTCAAGGTATAAGAAAGCAACCGGAAAAATCGGCGCCTGATCGACCATGGGGTGAAAATTTCAACGCGTATCGTATGCAAACGACAGCGTTTGCCGGCGGAAGACTCGGTCGTCCGTGGCGAACCTAGGTGGTATTGGGCGAACGCATTTTCAGTATTTTTAAGGATGTTGTAGCTGCAAAAGAAAGGAGCGCCTTAAAATTTCACAAGGTAAAATACACTGCTGAGGAAAGGACGCCCCTTTGCGTGCAGGCGCCGATTTTTTCGGCAGAGTTTAGCACGCTGTGAAATGCAGTGTGCACTTAGGGAGATTTTTTGGCATAATATAATGTCGCTCATTGGAAATAAAAAAAAAAAGAAAAAATAAATGCTGGCATCATATGTTTACACACTCTTAGGCATTTTTGGAATCTTAAGTACCCTTTTTGTGGCAGGTATTGGACTCCAGCACATTTTACGTAGGAATGAAGAGTGGAATCCGGCCAATTCCCTTCCACATTAACATCAAATGAGTACTATGAAAGCAAAGAAGAAAGTGAGGGTGAAACAGTTCCTGCAGTAGTAAGTGCCAGAAACAAGAAAAGTGCCCCGAAGTGGAAAATATACTCCCTTGAAAAGGATCCAAAAGCAATAGAGGTTATCAGGTATACCGCCGAGCGTCACAGACCTGGACACTCCATTTCAGTTTTTTAAATGCCCATGCCCTGATGAGCTGTTTACAGAGATATTTGAGGGGACCATCCTGTATTGAACTCAATGCTACCATGAACACCTATTTCGGGTTCTGGTCACACCTCCACGCAGGATGTCCTGCTTCAGATCAAGGAGGATATCCTTGACAGAATCTCCTGTACGACAACGCGGGCGGTCCTGGCCCTGGATATAAAGGGCGCCTTTGACAACGTCAGTCACACGCTGGTGTTCGAGAACTTGGCCTCAACTGGGTGCGGGCCCCGGATGTATGATTATGTGCGGGACTTCCTGAGCAACTGGATGGCCATCATCGGAATCGAGTCCATCCGCACAAGCACCATCCCGATACCGAGCAAGGGCAACCGGCAAGGCTCGGTCCTGTCACCCACCTTGTTACCTGGCGATGTGCAAGCCGCCTCCTCTGCTGGAACGGATTCCCCGGATGAAGCATACACTCTATGCCACTCTATGTGGACGACCTGACGAATTGGGGTACGTCGGGATCGGACAGCGGGAGGTAAGATTTCCTCGAGGAAGTCATCGAGACGGTGCAGAACTACCTCGAGGCCGGCAACCTCCACCGCGCCCCCGAATAAGTCTCAGCTGTTGCTCCTCCGCGCGGGCAAGCCAATTCCCGAAGCAGAAGAAGGCGGACATCCGCCCCACGTTAAAGGATGGTACCCCCGTGCCGGTGGTGAAGCGGGTTCGGATCCTGGGGCCTTCACCTCCAGCGGGACGGCGGAGCCAGGTACACGGTCGACCGACTCGTCAAGACAGCCACGCAAGTCATGCGCATGGTGAGAAGGATAACGAGTCACAGACACGGGCTCGAGAAGTCGGACCTGATCCGGCTGACCCAACCACTCGTCGTGAGCCACATCACCTGCGCAAATCCGTATCTTAACCTGCTGTCGAGAGGTAAGGGCAAGAGGACGTGATTATTCGCAAGGGGTACTAGCTGGCACTGGGGGTGCCGCCGTACGCGTCGAACGCCAAGCTCCGGCGGCTAAGTGTAAACAACACCTTCCAGGAACTCATCAACATGCACCTAGCCGGTCAGTGGGAGCACCTGGCCCTCACACTGAATGGGCGGCATGCCCCGAGCTCGCTCGGCATCCCCATCCCCGCATCGCAATGCGAGGCTATCCAGCTGCTGCTGGCCCTTTGGGACAAGATCCAGGTGGCACCAATCCCGTGGAAGCTGAACCCATCTTTGCATCCAGGTCGCTGGATGGCTCCCGGTCCCTTGATTCCGCTTGGTCCCGTCGTGTAGCATAGGGCCCCTGGTAGCAATTGGTTGCTAGCCCAGCATTTAAGCATACTCCAGCCTTTTTGTATGTAAAGCAAAACAATTACTGCAACTGAATACTTCTTACCTGACAATAATCGTAGTTTGCACTGCTCAATGCCCTTCTGTTTTATCTAAAATACCGCAACTAAGTACTCCGAGTACCGGTCGGAGCACTGCGGTGCAGGTGAAGTTTCTACTTCACCTGTTACCCTTCTGTTTTATATAAAGTACCGCAACTAAGTACTCCGAGTATCGGTCGCAGCTCTGCGGTGCCAGGTGAAGTTTCTGCTTATAAAAAAGTGTCTGCCAAAAAGCTTGCTTCGGTACCACGAGCTGCAACAGGAAGCATGATGCAGAGGCTTTAAGAGAAAGCTCCATGCTTTGAATGTTGCTAAGCATGCGCGCTTGTACAGTGCAACTGTCGTTCAGGACAACGTGCTCATTCTTGGCATTTCAGTTTCACTTGCACTTAAAGGGATGTTGAACCGAAATCTGGATTCCATAAAACACGGCGGCAAAAGCGTGTAACAAGATGCTACAAACACCAAAACATCACTCATACAGCGATATTTCGAATGGATGACCTTATTTTTTTAAAAAAAGGAGGCGCATTTGACAGATTTGTTTGTCTTGTTTCTCCGAGAAGGAGAGGGAACGACCTCGCCATCCATTCCATCCATTCGAGATATCGCCTTGTGACTACGAGTAGTGTTTTAGGGATTGTAGCGTCCCGCCTACGGCTTCTGCATCGTTTTCTGAAATCCAAATTTCGGTTCACCAGCCCTTTAAAGGGAAACGGAGTGTGGCAGCGATGGGATGATTTCTTGTGTCAGCCGGAGTTGCCTACCATTACCACTGTAGGGCAGCAAAGGCTACAGGCATGCAAGAGCGACTTTGCGAAGCGCGCAGAACAAGAGCTTGCGATAGAGCGCGTACTAGCTCGCACTTGTCGCCTTCGACCGCGCTGTCACCCTGGCAAGCCTTCGGCAAAACCTTCAGAATGCCCGCATTCTTCAAGAAAGCCACAATGTTATGAATATACCACAATGCCTGGCTTTTATTTTTTTCTAAAAAAGAGCATTTCTGAAACCTTGAAAATGCAGCAGTGCACGCTCATTACCTTCGGTACTGCTTAGTACGTGCTCACTCACGCTCACCTTATCCAGGCTGAAAAGCTGTGGTGGTGTCTTTTGACTGAAGTAATATACAAAGTATGAACAGGAGTGATAAAGAAACACAACATTTAATGCCGGTCATCTCCACTTTTAAAAAGTATCTCAACGTGAGATTAATTTGACATTTCGTAGTAAGGGTAATGAATTCCAGACAGGGTGACACAAACCGTTTTGATAAAAACGTAAAAACAAAATGTAACTACTCCATACAGGTGCCTAATAGTTTGATGACTAGGAAACAACACGGAGGACTAGAGAAATGTGATGAATATAAACGAATAAAGCTGGTTATGAATTGAAGCATACTTAGGTATGTGAGCCACACAACTTGCAGCTGCCATCTCAAGAAAAACAAACAAAGCCCTTAATGATTTCGAAAATCGGAACAATCCTGGCAGGAGTTTCACAGACTTTGGCGATTGCACTATGTGATCAGCAATCAGGCTACAGGTGTTTTCTTGATTGTATTAATCACCTTGATTGCAACTGGCCGTAGCTGTGAGTAGATTAGAATAAGACAAAGCCTCTCAAGAAGGCAGCTCGTATTGTACGTCTTCTGGCCATGGGCGAAGCCGAAAAGCCAGTAGGCCGCCATGACCACAGTAAAGCCTTCGAAAAGCCAAATGGTTCTCTACTGCATATAAAAGCAGAATTGATTCAGTCAGAGAATAATAAAGGCCGCACTGATGAGTATGATTTTAAGCATGAAATGCTTTTAGCTCCCGGCCACTAAACTGATGACATATCTTTTCGGGAACTAACGCCAAAAATCCCTTCAAAACATCCCAGATTTCGAAGTTGACTTTTGCGTTAGTTTTCTTATTTGAAACCGGCTTTGAAACCTACTGGGTCTCGAAGTCAGTTTTGGATCAGAAAGGTGTGCACTAGCAGGGTTCAAAATTTGCTGTCAAAATTTTGTTTCTTTGAGACAAGGAAACAAAAAGGAACATACACACCACCGTCTCAAAACCAGCACAGCATACAGCTGTCATTTATTTCCACAAGTCTTCTTCCTTGTCATCCCACACACTACACATGCTATGGAACCTATTCCTATACACACTATGAAACCTATTAATTCCGAACTACAGCTTTAAAAAAATTATCCAACATTCAAATTACTTTTTTGTATGACATCTCACTACCGAATTCTAAACCAAGAGCGCATCATTCGTTTAAACCGTTTGAAGCAATCGCCTGACGAGGAGCCCTTGTCGTCCCGTTTTGACGGCGCACTTTAGTTCACCTTTCTGCCGCCGTCCTGGGGGGGGTCTCAGGCATCGTCCCCGCGCAAATATTACCACAACTGTTTAATTGAGTGGTGCGGCACACAAACTTCTGTTCGGGCTGGAACTTGGTCAACAGTGTCTGAGATGAGCCCGACGCACATTTCAGACGTCAAATAAAATTTCGAAATTGCTTTTATGGTCTCTTTAAGAGTTTGAATGCAGGCGTCTGAAATTCGCAAAATTTAGTGGCCGCAATTATGTCCTCTGTGACCGATTTCCAAAAATAAATGGTTTTACAGTAATGATTCAGATTGTGATTTATTGGGAATTAGCCAGTGCTGTTAATAACATGCTCTGTATTGTCCGCTCTGCTGGTGTTTTTCCTGCCGTCATTGCATCCACGCAGCTTGAAAGTGCACTGCTTTATGCGACATGTGGCACGCACACACCGTGGCACTCCACTTCATAGCGTGGCATGTGGTGGCGGCAGAATAGATACAAGGCTATTATCTTGTTCCCGAGAGTATAGTATGTTGCAGGTTAAGACGGTACGGTGAGGGAAAGAAGCTCCGTCTACACTCTTTCCACTTTAGCAGAAAGGATGCTATAGAGAAAAGAAGGAAACTGCCAATCGTGGCAAGCAAATCCTTTTTGGACTTGCAGAAGTGATGGGAGACGCTAGGCCAGGCAGTGTAAAAAGAGGGGAAAGGGGGGGGGGGTGGACTGCAAACGTGTTTACCAAGAATAAAAAGGGGGAATTGTGAAAAGAGGTATTCTTCTGTAGATTCCTTTTTCTCCCGGAATGTGCCATGGCCAGGCTGGGCTCAACTCAATGCCCCAAATCATATTTTTAAAAAAAATTATTGCCGGCAGAGTTTTGCGGACTCCTAAAATGCCTTTACGGAGAGGTTCCACAAACCCTCTTTCCAGAACCGTTGGCCTAGATTGCGGGCATGGGCATCTGCAGTACGTTTTGCAGGAAAAGGAGGGGGAGGGGGGCAAACCTCGTTTTCTTGCAAAGTTATAGGTTTGAAAGCTACACCCCTTCAGAATAATCCCCCCCCCCCCCCCTCTTCCGCCTCCTTGCTGACGCTTATGATTGTGGGCACCTCATCACTTACAAAATGTTTCCTAAGACCCATGTGTAGAAAGTAGGAGCCACCATTCAAGCCCCTGTCATGACTACAGTGCAGACATATCACAATAGCAGGGAAGAACAATAAATAATAATAAACTGTCTGACCGGAAACAATATTGGTACAGTTTCAGACTCGCCGCTCAGCTTGCCAGCTGAGCCAGGCTAGAAAAACGAAATTGCCAAAGTGAATGAGTTGCGAGTATAAAGATGCAACAACAAAACCCTACTGGAGTTCTTAGAAAATGTTGGGGCCTTCTTGTCAATGGAAAAGGCACTCAGTAATTAAATCCAATACTCTTTCGGATAGTGAGATTGATATCGTGGTAAAGTGGGTGCTTGTGCTAAGCTCTTGTTTTAGCACCAGTGGGTGTCAAGTTACATACAGCCAGAATACAAATCAGCATAGCCAAACGAAGCACAGGACAATTGCATCCGTAAAATAGCCGATGTTCCATATTTCAATTAGTTTTTGATCTCACTCTGCGGAGCACACAATTCATAGCAGACGATTGTCCCTTTTTGGCTCTGTTCGCAGATGACTTGCCCGTCTGTTCGTCGTTTTGTTTCTGTCAGAGAATGACACCTACCTAGTAGCAAACAAACTCATTATTATTCCCTCATGTTAGCATACGATGCGTCTGGTAGCGGTATTTTATAGCGAGTTCGTTTCACACGCACTGGCACCGTTCGAGTTCTCTCCCAGAATGCATCGCACTCGCAGAGTGTTGCACGGAGAACTGGACTCAAACGAATTCGCCAAATGCACCAAGTGCGGAAGACTGATGCTGCCGCCATCTATGTTGTAGAAAGAATACCGACCTCAAACCGAAACTGGAGCCTTGCTGTTCGGAGTGATGGGTGGGAATGCGAGAGTACAGTCGCTACCAACGTTTATCTACAAATGTTGGTCGCTGCAGCCTGTAGTTTATAGCTGCGATGACTTCAAGCAACTCGGCTGTCATAGGGATAGTTAAAGACGGCGTAAATTTCCGCAACCAGCTGTCTACAAAGCAGCTGGTTGCGATCTTTCAATTCTGATAACCGTTTACACTGAAGAAAATGGATGATGCTGTCCGAGCAGAAGCTTGATCCATTTGAGCATGGCATTATGCGTGGACCACTGAAAGGGTACGCCTTAAAACTAGTCTGCTGGAATACCCAGCAAAACTTTTCGATTTCGATCGTCATTACAGGTGGATCAGATATTAGCTTTGGTGAGGGTGTCGAGAACGAGAGCTTTCTCGAACAAAATATGACGGAGCAAGTTAGCTGAAGTAGGCATATGTTAAACATGATGATGTTGCCCAAGCCTCGGGTAAAATCACTAAATTTAGCTTTCTCTGATGCTTATTGGCAGTCAAAGTTTCTGCTGGGGCAGTTTTGTCGACAAATGTTTAATTTTTCACCCGCACACGTTGGTGATAAACATCTCGGGGGCCGCTGATGCATTTGTTCTGAACATTTCTTTAGACACTGGTATATTTCAGCGTTTTTATGGCAACAGAGCGACTTAAAACCTCCAAATAAAGCACGGTCTGTCAACTGCTTCCTTCATGAAATAGGAGACGGTCACAGTTCAAGCTCGCGTTTGATTCCGTTGCCCGCGGGACGCAATTTCTATCAGAAAATATACTTTTTTTCCTTTCAGTTCTGCGACACATCGTAGCAGACAAACTTTCGTCATCTGCTCCAGCACCTTGCCAGCCTAGCCGGAGCGAGGCACGACGGGATTGCATTTTGGCGCAATCTCGATTTTCTCAGTGCAGCGAGTGCATGCATGCGTGGGGTGTCAGCAATGAAACGAACTCGGAGAGTGCAAGCACTCGTGGAGTGCCGGCTGAAACGAACCCGCTCCACGCTGCGAGTGGACACGCGTGGGCACGAGTGCCGTGAAACGAACTCGCTAATACTTCTTCAGTGCAAGCCGGTTGAGACTTCAATGACCAAAATCGGGCTCTCGGTGAGATGGAATGGCAAACTGAGAATGATTTTATGACCAGGGGCCAAACAAATAACACGTGCATTGTATGGTGAGAGTATTAGCACCGAGAAGTTTGGGTGGCGACCTTTTACAGCGAGCCGGGGTGACGTCATGCTGAGGACAAAATTTACCCCCTCACTCGCCCTACAAAGGCGGAGACGGCGTTAGCTGTCAGCATATTACTTTCGTTTTTTTTGTTTTTTTTTTTTGTTTTGTGCGCATTTTACGTAGGAAGTGTGAATTATTATATGCGGCCTTATTGAGGTATGGTCTGTAGCTGCAGGCGAAACTTCAACCAACATTCCGAGCATGGTTTACACGGCAGACAGTGCATGAATCACAGCTGGTATATGAAAAGGAAGAAATGCCACCACACTTGCAGGAGCATTGCAATATATTTACATCTCGCACAATCAACGCTGCTGATGATTTGAATAAATTAAGAGGTTTTTTCAACTTTGTTTCTAAACAAAAACGTCTCAGCGAAAAAGCTGCACTCTGCTCGAGCAACATGTTAAATATGTGACGGTTGGTACCCCAACCCTGGTCCCGGGGTTCCTTTTGGGCGAGAGCGAGTGAGGAGACCGGCGAACAGATAAAACAAGTTTAATTGTAAGAAATTGGAGGGAGGGTCGGTGACACAGAGGCTCACGCTTTGTTGACGACGTGCTCGCTGACGACAGGCAGACCGGTTCTCCCGTGTAGAGTCCGGGCTCTTGCGTTGACGACGGGCCTGTTGGCGACTGGCAGACCGGGGCTCTTGCGTTGACGACGTGCTTGTCGACGACAGGCAGACCGGGGCTCCCGTGTAGAGTCCGGGCTCTTGCGTTGACGACGGGCTTGTGGGCGACTGGCAGACCGGGGCTCTTGCGTTGACGACGTGCTTGTCGAGGCGTTCAGGACACCGCAGGGGCAGGCAGACCGGGGCTCCCGTGTAGAGTCCGGGCTGGCTGGCGATGAGTCGTGGCAGTTGCGTGGAAGGCGTTCGTCAAAATCTTGTTTCCGCCTCAGGACTCAGCACGGCATTCCTTCTTTGTCTTATTTCTGCTGGCTGCTCGCCACGCATCCAAAGTCAATCGACGCGCCCGTCCAACTGCCGCCCCCGCCGAAATCCCCACCGACGGCCGTCGAGTCCCCTTCTCTCTCTCCCTCTCCTTTCCCTCGGTTTCCCCTTCGTTCCCGACGAGCGCGGAATGCGGGAAAGCCCGGGTGGTCCCTCCAAGGTTGCAGGCGCGCTGTTTCCTGTTCTGCCACACCCCGGCTCCGCGAGGCAGTCATTCTCGGAACACGTCAATGTCACACCCCGGCTTCACGAAACACCGGCCTTCTCGGAACTCGCGATCGTCACACTCGCCTCTACTTTTTTTTTTTTTTTTGAACTGCGTTCAAAACAATACTAAGCATCCATTTCAAGAATCCACCCTAACCACTCCAACCCTCCTCCAATTCAAGAGTTTACATCAATGTGAACGCTCAAGAATTTATAAAACCAGGCAGGTGCATACACAAAAAGACAAGCCAATAACTTTCTCCCTCAAAGGTGCACAGCCACGGGGTCGCCACCGGAAGGGTAGCACATCTCCCAGATCTCTTTTTCAATCACGATCTCTCCGCTCGAAGGAGGACGGACACATGCAGTCTGGATCTCTGGTCCCGAGGCAGCACCCGGGACCTCTAGCATCGGTGGAGCCAGAGCTTGTTCGAGCATCTCCCAAGTTTCGGGAGGTATATCTAACCCCGATTCCCCTCTAATTGTGTCTGTGCCACCTGTCGTCGACCGAGGCAGACTGTCTTCTAAGGCAGTGCAGGAAGGGGCGGGAAAACTGTCAGCCAAAGGGGCGCCAGAAGAGGCCGGACGAGCGTCGTCATTAGCAAGCTTTAGCCGGTTTACATGCACTGTACTCTCGGCTCCAGTAGCCAGCTCTTTAACCCTTATTGTGACCGGCGTAGCGAGCTTAACCACCTGGTACGGGCCCCTCCACTTAGGTCCCAACTTTTGCGATAGGCCCCTCCCTGGACAGCGCACGTCCAGGTAGACGCGATCCCCCTCTCGAAAGTCTGGATTTCGTGATCCGCGATCATATAGGGTCTTCCGTCTCTCCTGTGAGCAACGCAACGCCTCGCCAGCGAGATCGTGAGCCGCCTGTAGCCGTAACGCCAACTCAGATTTGAAGTCGTTTAGACTACCGTAGTTTGGCACTCTCGGCGCGTCGAGAATCTCGTGGGGTAGTCGTGGGTCGCGGCCGTGGCACAAAAAAAAGGGGGTCTCGTTGGTGCTCTCGTGTTCCGCAGTGTTATATGAAAATAACACGTACGGAATCCAAAGATCCCAGTCCCTCTGGTCCCTGCTAACGAGGTGGGACAGCAGCCCCTTTAGCGTTTTGTTGAGTCGCTCTACGGCCCCGTTCGATTCAGGATGATACGCAGTTGTTGTTAGCTTTCTTATGTACAGGATTCGGCACGTCTCCTTCATTAGCCGCGAAACAAAATTCGTCCCCTGATCCGTGAGAAGCTGCTGGGGAGTACCGTGCCGTAGGACTATCTTTTCCACGAAGGCTCTAGCTACCGTTTCTGCCTTCTGATCCTTCAAGGGCAGAGCCTCTGCGTACTTCGTAAAATGATCAACAAAGACGAGAACATATTTGTTTCCCTCTGTAGTAGTCGGAAGAGGTCCCACTATGTCAAGTGCGGTTCTCTCGAATGGCTCCCTGACTTCGTTGAACCTCTCCATAGGCGCTCGCTTCCTCTGTCCCGTCTTCCGCAGCTGACATGACTCGCAGGAATCGCAGTGTCTTTTGACGTCCCTCCGCATTCCCGTCCAAATATACTTTGCACTAATTTTTGCAAGCGTCTTTCTGACTCCAAAGTGTCCCGAGAATGGGGCATCGTGATAGGCCCGCAGCACCGCGTCAACCAAATTTCGTGGGATAACAACCCTCTCATGTGCCCTACCCTCACTGTTTCCTGGTCGGCATTTACAAAGGACACCTACGCTGTTCTTAAAATAGGCTCGTTCGTCAGCGGTGCCGTTGCCACCCTATTCAAAATTTTTGCGAGGCCCGGATCTTTTTCCTGCTCTTCCTTAATACGAGCGCTCTCGATGACCGGCACAAAACTCTCAACGGCGCCTATTGTCGTAAAGGCCTCCCTCGATCGACTGAGGGCGTCCGCATTGGTGTTTCCCTTTCCTGACTTGTGTTCGATCTCAAAGTCATATTCCTGCAACTGCAGGTTCCACCGAGCTAGGCGAGAGCCGGGATCTCTCACATTCATTAGCCACCGCAGAGGCCTGCAATCAGTTACTATTTGGAAGCGGCGGCCGTACAAATATCACCGAAAATGGCGCACAGCCCAAACCAGTGCCAAACACTCCCGCTCTGTTGCACTGTAGTTTTGCTCGGCTCGGTTCAGCTGTCGACTGGCGTAGGCCACGGGTCTTTCAACTCCATTCTTTCTCTGTGAGAGTACAGCCCCAAGTGCATATTGCGAAGCATCCGTCGCCAAAACAAAGGGTGTCTCGAAATCTGGATAACAAAGCACTGGTGCTGCAAGGAGTTTGTCTCTTAGTTCCCGAAAAGCCTCCTGCTGATCATCACCCCACTCGAAGGTAGCCGACTTGGATGTGAGCATGGTCAGGGGCTTGGCGATCTTGGAAAAGATATCGATAAATCTCCGATAATAGCCAACGAGTCCCAAAAACTCTCTCACGTCCCTCACCTTAGTCGGCCTCGGGAAATCTCGTACGGCTTCCTCTTTCTCTGGGTCCGGCCGAACCCCCTCCGCGGATACGATATGTCCGAGATATTTAACCTCCTGCCTCAAAAACTGGCACTTCGAGGGCCTCAACTTCAGCCCAGCCGCCTGAAACCTTCGCAGGACGCACTCGATGTCCCGCAAGTGCGAGTCGAAATCGCGACTGTAGATGACAATATCGTCCATGTAAACATGGCAGAACTGTCCCACCAGCCCCTCGAGAATAACATCGGCAGTCCTCTGCCACACCGCTGGACTGTTGACGAGACCCATTGGCATCCGGTTCCACTCGTAGTGGCCTGATGGAGTGTTAAATGCCGTCTTAGCTTTGTCTGTGGAATCCATCTCAATCTGCCAAAACCCAGAGGCCAAGTCCACGACACTGAAGTACCCAGCGCTGCCAAGCTGGGCCAGGGTCTCCTGGATGTCAGGAATTGGGTATGGATCCACTCGCGTGACGGCATTCAACTTCCGATAGTCCACCACGAGCCGAAACGATCCATCTGACTTTTCAACCAGCAGGGCCGGAGCCCCCCAAGGCGACTTCGACGGCTCCACAATGCCCTTCTCCACTAGCTCCTTCACCTGATTATCCATCTCGCGCCTCTGGGAGTATGGGATCCTGTATGCACGCTGAAACACGGGTGCCGAATCCAAGGTATCAATGCGGTGTTTAATCACGTCACAGCGGCCCAGGTCCAGTGGACCCCATGCAAATGCCGGCAGGTGCTGGCGAATTACGCCGATAAGGCGAGCTCTGTCCTCCCCAGCTACCCCCGTGAGGTTGAACTTAGTCTCCAACTCTTCGTCTGTCGGCTCTGACGGGGGACTCGCAGCACCCACACTCATGACCTGCTCGGACTTACTAACAGAGGCTCCATAAAAATAAGCCACTGTTTTGTTTTTGGGGACTATCAGCTCTTCTCGACTTAGGTTAAGCAGGGCTATCGGTACTCTCGATCTGTCATTCACCATCACAAGAGCCTCCCTAGTTTTGACTCCGTGAGTCAGAAGGTCAGCCGATTCAAGCACTCCCAGCTCCTCCTTAGGAATTTCTTCAGCCGTCCTCGCCCAGCAGAGAACCTCGGACAAAGGGGGAATGGTGCACGGCGATGCCAGACGAACTGGGATCCCCGCGCGCAATTTCTCCTGCACGCCGCTCTTGATCCCCGCAGATTGCCAGTTCACAATAGGGACCTCTTGACCCGCCACCGTTAGTGCCCTCCGAGTCACCAGAACATCTATTCCCTGCCCAGAGAGAACGTCCTGTCCCAAGATTCCATCAAGAGCGAGTGCTGAATCATCAGAGATTACAAAACACGGATGCTCAAAGCGGCAGTTCCCCAAGCTCATCTTCAGCCAGAAACAACCCTTTACTTTAATCTCATCTCCGGTGATGCCGTGAAACCTTTTGTTCTTTTGTTCCGCGCACGGCTTCAGCTTTTTGTCTTTCATTTTTCCTAACGCTACCTCTTTTAGCAACGTAACCCGCGATCCCGTGTCCACCAACATTCTAAGAATGCAGCCATTCACTTCACACTCAACCACGGGGCTCGACTCCTCTGAACACCGTACAACAATTATCTCAGACGGACCCGTGTCGCATCTCCGTTCATTCTTTCTCTGAGGGTCAGCATGCGTTTCCCTTTGTACCTTTTCGCCTGCGACCGAGGCCGCGCAGGCCTCTTTTTCTTTCCGGTCCCCCTCGTCCCTCTTTACAAACGGGGCGGTAGGGGGGCTTACAAGTTTTTTGGAACCGTGTCTCGACTACCCTCTATGGACCGTGGTGCCGTCTGTCTATCACACTGTCGAGCAAAGTGACCAGGCTCGCCGCACGAGTAGCACCTAGGAGCGCGGCGTCCTCGATTTCCGGATCCCCCGCGAGGCCGTTCCTCTCTCTGCAGAAACAGTGTTTCGAGTCGAGCTAGTCTCTCCCTCAACTCGTCGATTTCGCTGGGCTGTCCCGCCATGCGCACCGGTTGAATCCTGGAAGTCAGGCTCTCGTTGGCCTCCTCCTGCGTAGCCACCTCGACTGCCTCCTCAAACCGCTCTGGCCGACGAGACAACACGAAACGACGAATTGGGTCTTTTAACCCCTGCACAAACTGCGAGCAAAGCTGCTCTCTCATCAGCTCCCTGGCAATTTTGGCTCGATCGTCCGTCCCAGGAACTGCCACCCCGCCACGATCAGCACGCAACGTGTCCGTCCCCAACGATTGAAGACGCGTGGCGTACGTCTGAACGTCCTCGTCGTCTTTTTGACGGGCGGCCAGAAAACGCTGCAACCTTACACCGGGCAGCTCAGTGTCAAAGCGCTTGAGGAGCGCAGCCCTTAGGTCAGTGAACGACTTGGAGTCTTTCGCGCTTTCGTCGCGCCATACGAAATCGTAAGCTACTCCCGCTGCCCTACATCTGGCGACCCCAAGCTTGTGCACCTCTTTCCATGACCCCATTACTGCTACCTGCTCCACCATATCTACAAAGTCATGTACGGTTACGCCTTTGCCGTCTCCAGTGAAAACCGGCACCATACTGCTTAAAGCCACAATACTAGGGCCCGAAACGGCTCCTGCCTGGTCCGTCGCCATGATCGCCAAAATTAGAGGCCTCCGCACTCACTCTCCACCCGGAAGGGGGTGCCCTTCAAAGTTTTCAGGATCCCGTCCGATAACCCAAAAGCTAAGGTATCCCACCGCTGCCACCAATGTGACGGTTGGTACCCCAACCCTGGTCCCGGGGTTCCTTTTGGGCGAGAGCGAGTGAGGAGACCGGCGAACAGATAAAACAAGTTTAATTGTAAGAAATTGGAGGGAGGGTCGGTGACACAGAGGCTCACGCTTTGTTGACGACGTGCTCGCTGACGACAGGCAGACCGGGGCTCCCGTGTAGAGTCCGGGCTCTTGCGTTGACGACGGGCCTGTTGGCGACTGGCAGACCGGGGCTCTTGCGTTGACGACGTGCTTGTCGACGACAGGCAGACGGGGGCTCCCGTGTAGAGTCCGGGCTCTTGCGTTGACGACGGGCTTGTGGGCGACTGGCAGACCGGGGCTCTTGCGTTGACGACGTGCTTGTCGAGGCGTTCAGGACACCGCAGGGGCAGGCAGACCGGGGCTCCCGTGTAGAGTCCGGGCTGGCTGGCGATGAGTCGTGGCAGTTGCGTGGAAGGCGTTCGTCAAAATCTTGTTTCCGCCTCAGGACTCAGCACGGCATTCCTTCTTTGTCTTATTTCTGCTGGCTGCTCGCCACGCATCCAAAGTCAATCGACGCGCCCGTCCAACTGCCGCCCCCGCCGAAATCCCCACCGACGGCCGTCGAGTCCCCTTCTCTCTCTCCCTCTCCTTTCCCTCGGTTCCCCCTTCGTTCCCGACGAGCGCGGAATGCGGGAAAGCCCGGGTGGTCCCTTCAAGGTTGCAAGCGCGCGGTTTCCTGTTCTGCCACACCCCGGCTCCGCGAGGCAGTCATTCTCGGAACACGTCAATGTCACACCCCGGCTTCACGAAACACCGGCCTTCTCGGAACTCGCGATCGTCACAAATATATTCTGGGCCATGGGGAGAAAATTGCAAGTGAGACCGCCCAAAGGCCTTGGACTTAAATGCCATTTGTATGCCCGCAAAGCGGGGTCCGATGTTCTCCTAAAGCGCGAGACAAATGGACGGCAGAATCGTCCGATCCGACAGTCCGAACGCCGCTCCGAATTGAGACACACGCACACGCTTCCGATCTTGCAAGCGACACAACGATCCGTTCGGCTCCGCCCAGGAGATCCAACTTCCAAGCACTCCAGCGGAGGTCCGCGTTCATAGATCTCTGGTCCCAGGTTGATGGTTTAGCTCGCACGAGCGAAGCTAGGAGCTCGTTCTTGTTAGCGCGTGCATTCTTTGCCGGGGCCATCTTTCTCGAATGGATCAGCGGGATCCACGTGTCCGGCTTCCCGTCGCCTGTCCCGTTTTCTTATTCGTCCCGACAGACCAAGTATGTCATCATGACGTTCGCGCTAGCTGTGCTTTCATTGGCTGGACGCATCCGACAATCCGTCCGCCGTGCGAAACTATCTGGCGCGTTTGACGCATGTCGGATCGCCGATCTGACGCCTGAAGCGACCAAATTTTTCGGATCAGGCAGTCGTACTGTCGGATCGGACGTCGGATCAGATGGATTTTTCGCGCATGTGTCTCGCGCTTAACTCATAAATCTCCAAAGAACAGAATTTCAGTGTCTGAAACACTTACACCGCCGCTTCCACAACCCCTTGCACAACCGCCTTATATCGTGTGGAGGGGGCGGGGGGGTTCATCGACGGAGTTGCCTCCACCGATAGCTTTCCATACTTATAACCCAATTATAAAGGTAAACGTGACAAACTCGGTTGGAAAAGCTATGAAAGTTCTGTCGGCATAAGTCTCACCCAGCGCCTTGTACACTGGGTAAACGAAGCCCCGCTTCTCAACGTGCTTACAGCTCACAACGGCTGATGTTGACGGTGCCTTTCCCATCCTTAGTCTGACTGTCCATGCTCTCTTTGATCTCGAAGTTTTCGGGTGGTAGAATATGATACCAGCTTCTTTTTGGAAATTGCATTGCAGCGCTGAACAGTAGGTCAGCATGATCACAAACCTCCGATCGTGAGGAAACGGGCGCAGGGAAGCCAGCCAGATGCCAGAACGCGAAACGGAGTCCGTCACCAGACGTCACGGTACACCTCACCCAATCAAGACGTGGCGACCGCAGCGACACTTGTGTTTGCTCTGAAGACTAATAGTACGCCGTGCGAGCAATACCATTTATCTCCAAGACAATTTGCCGGATCGCGTGTCTCCGTTTGGTCGTTGCAGCTCAGGTGCGGCCACCGGATGGCCACCTTGGGACAAAGATTTTCAGTCAACCTTTTGGAGCGTTGCGGAGGCTGGGCGGCAGTAAGCTGAAGACATGTTTTCTGCTCGTTCGTTGTCATTTACCGAAGAAGTTTGTTAAAACCCCGAACGGTGAGAATTGCGTGTGAGAACACGTGGAAATTTTTACGAAGGCTCAGCACCGCAAGAAAAAGGGGCAACTCGTTTAACGCAAGTCTTACCGTTCTGGCGGCGTGATCAAAGCTTCCTTGGAATGCCAAAGTGCTGCATCTTTATCTTCGCACACCTGAATACCAATCAAGAATTAACGCCGTGTGGATTTGTTTCGTGAGTGCAAAGTGCATGAAGATGCATGTGCCTCTGGAGCAGCATTTTACTTTACTCTTACGACTGTATTTGTAACTTGCGGCACTTGCAGTCCAGAAACGGGCATGATCCTGTGGCAACAAAGGAGCGGTAGGAGGCTATGGCGACGGCGACAGATTGCACACAACTATATGGACGGGCCACGTTTGAAAAACTTCAGATATCGCCGCTTCATACTTTTGCCTTCAAAAACCTACCTTCTTCCACAGCATTGCTCTATTTGTGCTGTCATCTGATCCATTTGAGTAGATTTGGAACATAGCCATGGTTAATACATAATAGCAACCACCGATTTCGTTTCCTATTGATAGCAACTAGCTGGAACAGCTGGGTGATAGAGAAGACGCCTATGTGCGACATACCTTCAAAGCTCTCCCATGGCATCGATTCTTGATAAGTATCCAAGCGTGAAAAGGCACAGAGACGCAGCAGTTTGGCAGGCCAAGGAAGCTTTGATCACGCCGCAAGACCGGCGAGACTCGACGTTCGACAAGTTGTGCCTTTCTCTTGCGGTGCCGCGCAGTTGCAAAACATTTCATGCGTTTTCAAAGGAAATTCTCATTGTTTACACATTGCGAGCGTTGGCGCTCCTTTCACTAAACAGAGGGGAGCGCCGCCGGAGACTGACACTCGAGCGTGCTCTTCGTGCTAGCATTTTTTGGAGCACAAGTGACTTCTTTGCGCTCCGTGATGTCATGTCCACAAACAAGATGGCTGGGCTATTGTTGAGATTGTTGAAACAAAAGGCGTAGCCGGACAGTTGCTCCTTTCCAGTCCATTAGTGGTTAATCCAGCAGGTAAAAACAATTTGATTTGAAAGCCAAGACAGCAATTAGCATTCCGGAAGAGGTTTGTACATGTGCCTTGCCTGAGAACAAAGTGATCTATCAAACGAGCGTGCTGATAGCTCGGCGACTGAAAAGTTGCCGAGAAGACAGTGGGACCGCTGCCCTTTTTAAACTGCTTAGTCCAGCTGCAGCGAAAAAAGATACTTAGATTGGAAAGCCGAAGCATCAGTTAGCATTGCGGGAAAGGTTTGTTCGTGCATCTCGCCTGAAAACGAATTCATCTATTGAACGGAAGGTTACCGACAGCACAGCGACAGAAAAGTTGTTGAGAGGAGAAGACAGTCGGAGCGCTGCCCTTTCTAGGATGCTTTGCCCAGAGAATCACGATACTTCGAATGGAAAGCTGAAACATCATGTTCATGTCTCGCCTGAAACGAATTGACGTGCTATCTATTGAACGACAGTTTTCCGGTATCGGCATAGCACATCAACAGCTTCCATCGCATTCCGTCTCCCAGCAATACGGAACCACGAAATATCTGGCAAGTGTGAGGGTTTCGTGCGTCGATAAACGGGTTCAAGAATGTTGTCTAATTCAAATATAAACAGCTTGCATGGTCAATAAATAGATCAGCCAAGGTGCCTTTCCCCGCACGTGCTCGAAGCGAGTCTCCAAACCTCTCAGAAATACTTAAACGTTCGTAGAAACTTCATAACGTCGCCGTCTCTTTTACTTTGTACCCTGCCGCTCTACACTGGCTTTAATTAATTTACCGCCGAAATAATTTTGGCTTCTCCCACCTGTATCCACGGGATGCCAGGTTCGTCATAACTGTGCGGTGGGAAGGAGCTTGTGCGGCTCGTCAATAGATACGGTGTGTCGCGCTCCTTTACGCCATGCGCCGTTTAGTTGCTGTGCCTGGAGTATGAAACTCGGAGTTTCAGAGTAGGAGTAAAGGAGTGTGGACTTAAAGGGGAGCTGCAATCATACTTAAGCATCTACCTCTTTTGCGGTTTCCACGTCTCTTTGGGTTAAGGTTTGGGTACTTAAGCCAGCGGGCACGGAGAGAATAACTAAATATCAGTGAGTCATATTTTAACCGGACGACGCGGAAACCTCCTCCACCTACGAGGGCGACCCGCGTTGCCGAAAGCGCGGAATATGTAACGTCTTTGGTTATGGGCTTACTATTGGTCAGAGCCGCTAAAAGCTTTTTTTTTAGTCGATACAAAATATAAGTGTCGCGAACCGTTTCAATTATGTATGAAAGTAGTTTTTGTTCAGTATTTTAGATCAGAAAAGAAACAAATGCAGTTTATAAAGTACGGAAACAAGAAAAGACCCGTCGACAAACCCGCCACCAAGCGGTGAAAAAAACGGCGCATAGTACTAGAAAGGCGTAGTGGGATGAGGCTCCGACGAACAATGGGCTTAGAAAGGTCCCGGATGTACGCGGTGGCGCTGCGGTCGTATACCGGCTCGAGGATCCGACCGGTTCCGAGCGTTCCCAAGGCTTTCGGCGCGGGCTTGGCTGGCGATTTGACCCTTTGGCGGTATGGCAGCGCGAAGTGGCTCCCGTTCTGAACTGATCTTTACCCCGTGTTTGCCGTCGTTTGTGGCCAATGAAGTGTTATGCCAAATTAGCCTTTGATCGTGCGGCCAATGCAATGCGAGCTGCCCTGGCCGCCCGCTTCATACAGCCTATCGAACTCATGCTTTAGTGGCGCCCCCTCGAGCCGTCGACACTGAGTGCGGCAGCCGTGAGCGCTCGATGAGCTCACTACTTCACGGCCACTCAAGCCAGGACCTACGACGTCATAAAGGATGTTAATTTTTGCTTGTTTTTGTAAGTCTAATTTGCCTATAACTTTTACAATAAAGCGAAATTTGAGAAAAGAAAAGTTTCTTTAAATTACTACGTTCAGTGCGCTCAGGTTCGGTCCAAATTAAAAACCAGTCAAAAAGTTATTGCAGGGCCACTTTAACGCTCCCAATGACGACAAACGAGCAAAAAACATGTCTTCAGCACGCTGCCGGCCAGCCTCTGCAACGCTCCAAAAGGTTAATTTTCCGTGTCCCAAGATAGTCGTCCGGCAGCCGCAATCACGGAGCGGGGAAGCGCAATTTAGCAATTGTCGTAGAGATCAGTAAAAAAAATATGGAATGCATACCCTCCTAGCATCCATCAGGTAGGGATAAGCATTCTGTGCAGTCTATATGCCCATCAATATCAACGCATGTAGCCATTTGCAGGCAGTCGCATCCATTCGAAAATCAATCTGGCCTTCGTCAGGCACCAGCTTTCGCTCTCAGCACACAGCCACTGTTGGTGGGCTTCGAGGCTGCTCGCATCTTCACCCTCCACAGGCGGGGCAGCCCCGGTCTGTAAATGTAGAATATGAATATGGCAGGTATTATTCGATAACACTTTATGTTTTGGCCGTGTAAAGAAAATCTGCATTCCATTTTCTAACATATCTGTTATGAAATAACAAGGTGAGGTGGAACGGCTCGAGTTCGCTGACTGAAAGACAGAGGGCTTAGCCTGAACCAATATCCTAGCAGCCTTCGATATTGGTGTGGGGGGAGAGAAGGCTGAACCTCTAAAGATGTCTTCAAATGATTCTCTAATTTCTTAACTCCAAAGTTTCAGGCTGCTGCACTTCAACGTTCTGAACTTTTTCCAACATATATTTGCGCTGTCGCTAACCATGTTCCATTTGCCAATTTTTTACACGCCCCTTCTCCTTCAATCAGAACAGCACGAGAGTCCGCCGTGAACAGACTTGGCATCATCGTGTGTCATATATCCCCGATGATTGCCTTCCCCACTAAGATGCATTAAAGCCAAGGCTCGAGCACAAGCTCATAGCATCGCTAGATGGTCGCACTGCACGAACCCTCGTGCAGCTTGAGTATCTACTAGTACTGGTAAAAGCGAGCGTGTTGAAAATGAATACTTAAAATCGAAAGAATATAGCGCGAGGGACAAGCACAGGACCACCACGTAAAGCCTGGTTCAAACAGTTGCGTTTGACCGCGTTGCGGTCTGCGAGAAACCAGAACATCCCTGCTGCTTATATCGCGTGCCAAGATGATTCTTTGAATTGGAATCCACGCTTCATACGAAGCACAGATGTGCCGGTGACTCGTTTTCGGTTCTAAACGCAACGAAAACAAACACTCAAACGCAAGTGTCGGAACCGACCTTTACGGTACAGGCTCACAGTAAAGCTGTGAGCCCGAATTGTCTCGCACGTCTAGCCTTCGCTTTAGTACATCTCAGAATGAGACGGAATGTATCATAATAGAACCGATGTGGTCTCACCATTCTGAGCAGAAGTGCGTGAGTAACCGATGCTATTTTCGTGGTCGCTTGCACGTAAACAACCAAGGAGCTTGTACACAACGGCGGTATGGTGGGCTAGAGGAGCCACCATAACGCCGGGATTCATCTGGCTTGAAAACAACTTGAGCGTTGGCTTGGCTTGGATGTCAGCTGCCCATTGTGCTTACTTGAACTTCACGAAATCCTCTAAATTGAGCAGGCTGCTTCTTGACTTCTGCTGTCGGCGCGTATGTCTGCAATTCGGCGGTTTGCGAGTTCGACGACTCGGAAATCATGGGTGTACTACCGCAACACCCTCTTAACACGATTTCGGTAGCCGTAGGGTGTAAAAAGGATGTACGGAGGGTGTAGGCCTTTCCGTACACCCTTGAATATTCAAAAATCATGTAAAAATGGTGTAGGAAGGGTGTGAGCTCGGAAAAACACCCTTTTAACACGAACATGGGTGTTGAAATTTTTAGTGTGTATACATCGGCCAAACTGGCCGATCTGTCAATGACCGGGCACGTGAACACGCACGTATAATAAAGTCTGACTACATCTTGACAGCGCTCCGGGTTCCGGCGGAAAAATGATATTTTAAAGAACTCGTGGCGATGCTTTGTCTTGTCACTTTTACTTTTTATCGAAAACAACGCTGTATGCAAATGACCCGTTCTGAGGGACTCAGAACCAGTTACATAGCGTGAATCGTTAACGTTAAGCCCGTGATAAAATATAAGAGTACTCATATTTGCAACTGTCAGCCACCGAACAAAGTGCTGGTATTGCCACCACAGCGAACGACGTTTCTCGAATGCTCAGTTGCAGACAATGAAAGACTTCAAGCAAAAATGAGAAAATGGTTGAACAGGCGACATGCTAGACAGGCTGGTCTGACAAACCTACAAAAAAACGTTACTCGGCCTATCATCGCCGAGTAATGTTGCCTCCAAGTACCCACGTTGTTGTTGTTGTTGTTTCTTTTTGTAGGGTAGCATTTTGAACACGTAAAAAAAATGTTTTTCTTTGAAATGGACCACCGCTGACCCTACAAACTATACTGCCGAATGTGCCGATGCAGCGCGTTACCACCTTGTTGCTGCACTCAAGCGGAATGTCAGACGGTGAGCTCTCGGTGCTCAATCGGCTAAATGGCTCATCGACTGCAACTACGGTCCATCTTGAGGTCAAACATTCACGGACGCGTAGGCCTCCGTGCCTAGAGCGGCGAAATCCGCTCCGACACTTGGACATTACGTAGCCGAGCGACCAAACGGCGCTTTGAAATCGCCACCGCCGCTACCGCGCCGCCAGGATCTATCCAAAAAACAAAGTAAAGTTGAAGCTCTCCAGATGCCTAAGTAGAGGTGGGAACTGAGCGAGCTCCCTGACCAGTGACCACATTGTTTCATTGTGTCTCTGCCTTTGATATTGATGTATTTTTTATTGCGTATGCAATCAAAACGTTACGTAAGAATATCTGACAGTATGTATGAATACTCTTAGCAATATAAGAAGAAAAATACACATACAACTTTTCCCTTTAAGGCCAACTACTGACACGATCGGCCCTGAACCGCCTACATTAAACCGGTAATTGCCACATCAGATTATGGTTTCGTTCCGGTTCGGGTTCAATATGAAGCGTTCAATTTCGGTTTCGGGTTTGTACCGGTTCGGTTAAAAATAAGGGTTCTGTTCCAGTTTTCGGTTCGGGTGCGGGTTCGGTTCGACGTCTTGAATAAAATCGAATTCTCTCGGGTAACATTTTGCTCATGTAATTAGCTCCGCTGACTCTCCCATTAGAGAGAGAGATAGGGAGAGCTCTTCTCGTACCAGTGCACAACGCTCATCTCTTCCCTCGAAACTTCGTCAGCTCCTCCGAAGGGACTGTTAAAAACGGCCGGGCGCGCACGTGCCCACCGTAGGAATGTTAGTCTTGTCTTAAATGTTGAGCGTTGTTGTACACATTTAATTACTTGTTTCGCGTACACTTGTCGTATGAACGTAATTGACAGAACAGCTTGCGCTGTCACTGAGTGTTGAAATAACTGACAGAAGCGCAAATTAAACGCCTAAACAAAGTGCGCTACCAGGCTTTCAAAACGACAACAAAAAATTGAATGCGGAATGTTTATTCTACATCAGTTTTATGCCGATCCGGACTTGCAGCGGCAGATATTGTTGATTTTAGAACTAAAATGGATTTCCTCGTTAAGGAGTCATCGCGTCTGCCCACACTTTTTTTTAACGATTGGCAAATTTTTAAAAGTCTCGGGGTAACGTTTATGTTGGGCTGCGGCGGAAGTCTAAGCGGAGTTCTGAACAGCCAACTCGCCCGAGATTCCGACTTAAGACGCAAGCGGAGCAGCTTTGATCTCAAAGAAAACAATTGCGTGGCAGCTGTATCGATAGTTTATGGACTATGTTCCTCTTTGGTACAGTAAGTAGCCCGTGACGCTCGGTAGGAAACAAAAATGTGCTGCCGATATTGAAGCGTCCGGAGTGTACCATTGAATCATTTTTAAAGCTTGTTTTTGTATGTCAGTATGGCGTTTACGCGTGGACGTGCAGAAATATTTTATGCAAAATAGAGAGCAACACCTCCTTAAAACAAGTTAAAATATTAAAGAGAGCTGATTTGGGTTGACAACACACATTGTAACCATAGAGAATTTTGAGGAACAGCTACGAACAAGAAGCTCCAGACATATTTTTTCACAAACCAGGTTATTATATGGCCTGAAACCAAAACAAAGCACAGCCTAGAGGTCAAATATGCAAGGAAACTTCGAAACAGCTCCAGTTTCATCAAACGTCAATAGGCAAAACCTGGGCTTCCATACAATAATTTTGCGGGGTCAGGAAAAAAAGGGGTTGTCCCTGAAAAACGGGAAAAATGACGAGAATAAAATTAACGACACAACGCCCCTTCTCCCCCCCCCCCCCCCCCCCTTCTTCTGTGTGTTTACAGAGCCAAAAAAAAATATACCTCCGGCCACCCTAGCCGCGGCGGCAAAAATAACTTTCTTTTGGAAGTCTCAAAAAAAAAAAAAAGTTCAACTTAACATAGTAGTTTAGTTGCTGTAATAAATAAATTGTACAGTATATCATGTCTCGAGAATAGAACGAAATCCGAAACAGCAAGTCGCTTTTTGACGGTGGACGGCCGGTTTGTTGTAAGCCTGCTATCGGGATCAGGCGCGTGCCCTCCCTGTTTTTTACAAAGCGGGAGTCGCTGAAATTCCAGAATGTCTGGAGACGGCGCTGTAGTATAACACAATGGCGCCGCTTTGAAAACACTCACTGGAATGGTACACACCAGCGGTTTCAAACTCATGCGAGTGTGGGGACGGTAAGCCCACCCCCGAAAGGACGAAGGCCAGTAAAGGGTCGGGAAGAGGAGGGGAGGGCAAGAGTATGCTAAGTATTTAAGGAAAAAAAATCAAACAAACAACAGAGATGTTTAACGTTGCAAAGCAGCTGCTTTTCCCAGCGACACTCCAGAGAATTTATAGACGAGGAACCTTATGCTTTCAGCTTTTTGCAAGCTCAACGTGTTGCCTGCTTTAGCTCTTATTTGTATATACGACTACTTTGGGCACATGCCTAATGGTATAAAAAGATTTAAAATACACCACGCCACGGAATGCTGGCAGTTTTCAGTAGAATGAGAGGAAGTACACCTTTTTTGCCCCAAGACAGAGTTCTCTAGGCTCATAAAAAAACAAATATTTACGTGAGGCAGTTTTTGGTTTTTGACAATTTTGATAGAAGCCTTATAAGAAAATACTCTAATTTTAAAGGTAGTGTCTGACAGCTTGATGCCCAAGCTCATAGCTGTATATTTGGCCGTTGCTCCTGCCCTGCAAGAGTTCGCGCACCGAGGTACCTTTTGATCAAAGAGCTCGCAGCTGTATGCACTAGAAGTGGTAATGCCATTCCGTTTGATTTAGACGTGAAAGGGCTGATGAACAAACGATTAGACAAAGCAGTGCTTGATAAAAAAAGAAAAAAATACAAAAAAATAGAGAAGTGCAAAATGCGTGAACAGAGATGAGCTCCTTTTTAAACGTAACTGGATCGTAACTATAAAATTATCGTATCGCATCTGGCGCTCTAGGCATGGGAACGAGGGCTCACAGCAGCGGGATGCTTGTGGGCCGCATCCCAGGTGGTTCCGGGAGGTATGCGACCAGATATCGCGTGTTTGAGAACCGTAATCTATGCAGTAGTACGCTTTTTTTGCCGAGGTAGGCTAATAACTTTTTAATACAAACTCGGCGCCTGACCTCTCGTACGAAGCTAGGGCTCATAATTTGGCGACAAGAAGACATTCAGAGAACTTATTTTCTAGCACTGTATAGTATCAATGACTATTACACCGAGGTTATGTATCTATCATTCATTTCACTTCTTTTTTTATATATTCTTTGACGCTTCAGTAGTGTAATGTAAGGGCCTACTTTTATTGTATCGCAACAAGTTTTTGGGGTAGATCCCAAAATATGCAATGAACGAGCTGATTAAGGAAGAAAGTCTCAATCCAACAAACGAAGTAAGTGAGCAATTACTGAGTACAGTAATGGAGAAAAGTAGCTACCAATACTGGGGCACGAGCAATGCCGAGCCTGCAAAAAAATTATAGGGAAAATTGTACTTCTCCGGGGAGAATTACCACTCTTCCGTCTAGGCTACACAGATCGCTTGGACGGTGGACGCACCCTTGAATCGCATCTCTGCATAATGAAAGGGCGTCAGTAATCTCGTAGAAACGAGATCACGGAAATATGAGCATGGTTATCTGCAGTGCAGAGTGATTTCACGGCGTGTTTTTTGTTTCAATCAGCGAAGTTTGCCTGTTGCTGCAATATAATGATTGCACTGATAACGCGCTAAACGCGGTATTAGTGGATTATTAGAAAACAACGCCCCTTTTATACGAAACGATAATGGCTTCAATGAAATCATGAAGCAGTATTTTTCTATAAAGTATGCTGTTTCTACGCTTGCACGGTCAGTCCAAGCAGATCTACGAACAAGGTCATTTTTAAAGGAGCGGCATCATTATTTCAGTCGTTGTTGGGAAATTCGCCGAGCATACAAATTGTGTTCTTTTTAAATTACTTCTTTTCCGCTGTACCGAAACTGCCGCTTCACAAACACATAGCTTCTTGGCTTACGTAGGCATTAATCTGTAAAGTGTGTAAAAATCAAATGAAATTGTGCTGTATTGCATTGTATTTATTCAGAGAACGCACTTTCTCGCCCGCTATAAATTGCGCATTAAAAATATTAAAATCGGAAGGTATAAATATTTGAATATTTTCCTTCGCACATAAAGCGGTAATAAAAACCGAGGTCTCAAAAATCCCAGAGGTATTTGAAGTATTTGACGCACTCGTTATACAAATGTACGAGTTGTACAATACGCCTCTAATACTTACACAATATGTCTAACAAGATGTAAGGTCTCTCGCCTTTCTGATGCCCTAAAGAAGGTTCGTCGCCGTACGTTTACTTTCCGTCGCATCCTTTTGGCAAGGTCAAATTCAAGATCACTCAGCTCCAATTCAGCTCAATCAAACATCATATGCGCGACCGTGCCGGATAGGAAGATCCTTTCTTCACGAAGGCCACGACAGCAACCAAGCATTACAAAACAGATACATCGTCGCCACTACTACGGTGCCTGGAGCGCGTCTCGGATTGGCATTTTTATCTTCTTAATCCCCCAATGCATCGAATATAGTCCCTAAGTGGCAATAATTTACATCGCCAAAACAGGAGTGTCACGCTGTCAGATGGCGCGATCCTGGCGGTTGGTCGCAGAAGTGCCGGCAAAGAGTGCGGGTAAACGCCTCTGTGACTGTCATCCAGGCGTCCCAAACTTTGACAGCTGAAGCTTCGATGGACTGTGAAACTGGAGCACGACCTACAGCAGAATGCCCTGGCGTCTGTCGTATCCAGTGTCGTTGCCATACTACCGCCAGGATCGTGGCTGGCAGCACCGTGACACATCTATGACGTCATCAGGCTGAACTTGAGGGACAACAGTCGAGGGCTCCTTAAGCATACTAGTCAGAGACCCGCTTCAGGCAACGTACTACAACAGCACCTCCCATCAACGCCAGGGTTAGAACCGTCCAAGTCATGTCTCTGTCTGGTCGCCTTGCGATTGTAACTGGAGGTGGAAGCGGAATAGGACGAGCGGTTTGTTATGCTCTGGCGGACGAAGGTGCCACGGTGATAGTTGCTGACATCGATGGAGGTGCGGCGGGAAACACCGCAGTTGAACTCCCAGGTAGGGAATAACGCAGTATTTTCATAATAGGGTCTCTCATAGACATTCTAATCGTGTTGCTTGCGCGTACGAAGTCACGTCTAAACCCTGCGTAGCAGGGCAGTGTAAATTTGTAAGGTATGCTTTAGTGAGGCCTCGCATTGTCGGTCGACGTTTCACTGAACAACTTATCTAAGTTTGTTAGCAAAATGTAGAAGAAGCTTTTCAAAGGGAAAACATCTTCAAGATTGTCTCCGCATTGGTAACCACTTTCACGTTTTTGGACCAATGTAAGAGAAAGCGAAGGCTTGCTGAAAACACAACCTGATATCTACAACTATGAGATAAGCAGAAATTAAAATTAAATTTTTTTTGTCGGAAAGGTGTCTGTGATTAACGCCAACGTTGAACAAAATATTTTTTTGAAAACTTAGTGAAGTCAGCGTCATAAGTAGAATTGTAGCTTTTTCATTGAGATTATGGTAACAATATATTTACAAAAATATGTGTTAGCAGATCACACTTTCTTTCATAGATGATTTATTGATAGGCTTCATCAGATTTCAGAGTAAAGTGTAAAGAGATTTAAGTTCTCACCGTCAAAGGGTGAACCAGAATTTTGTTATGTATGCTTGATTGAGTTTAGTATGATAGATGAGAAATAAAAAAAAAAAAAAAAACATACAAAACCGATTTACAACGTATTTTTGAAGAGTCATAACTGTAAAACTTTAGCGCTGTACTTAGGTTACTTCAAGAATAAATACGATGCTGGTCGTCTAGTTACCAATATGTGACGTAAGCTCGGAACGACACTACATAAATTATAGAACACTATCAGAGACGGTGCCACCGCAAGCCGGGGGAGCATCGTTAAGCCTAGTTGCCAAGTCTGTCTTCTCTCAATATGTCTTTACTTTTTACAGGCGAAGGTCACCAGGCCCTTGAGGTGGACGTTAGAGAGATGACGTCTGTATTGGCACTTTTTGAGAACGTGTGCGACTCGTGCAGTACTCCTGTGAGTATTGTCGTCAACTCGGCCGGTGTAATCAAGGCTACTAAAGTGGTAGAAATGGAAGAGGACAGCTTTGACGACGAAGTGAGGACTAACCTCAAGGTACGTCTGCCTGTGCCATTGAAATTTCCCCTTTCTTGTCCTGTACCATCGTCGCTTATTTTGTTTATACCCTCTATATCCACGTTTATAGCTTTATATTGTCCTACTTTTCGGAGTACCATAAGGGTAAAAGGAAAGGAGGAAAGGAATAGGAATTGAATCACACACAAGTGGAGGGAACTCAGCAGACAGGAAGCGGCGGGACAGTCTACGGCCAAACACTTCTGTGAGAGAAACGTGCATACAGGAAATTGAAGTTGAAAGAAAACCGGATGTAAAATACACAATGCAACAAAATAACTCTGGGAATAACACCCAAAATACGAAACATGCTTTAAAAATGCCCTTACATTTAACTTCCGGCAGAACACTCGGAAATCCAGTCGCTGAAATTTACGGACGAATGAGAGGTACGAAAATATGCTTATACACATAAAATGATGTTTCTGATCTGTACTCCTCATGAAATAAATATATGAGAAATAAGACGGAGTGTCATCACACACTTTTTCTTTATGTATAAACACATATATTAGGGCTATCTTTCCCCGAGCTCTGTCCGTCGCCTTATGGTTTACAGTCCGGCTGATCTGCAGAAATTTAGAAAAACGTGCAATTCTTTCTCTTTTGCCAGGGATTTTCATGTGTCTTATTCTTCTGAATGTGTAAAGCTTTTTTTTTTTTCTTTTTGAGAAATGCACGAAAGAAGGGGAAATCTGTGATTTACAAGTACGCGCATTTTTGTCACATTGAAAGAGTCATAAAATATATAAATTCCAGGCAAGTAGCATACACTTTAAAGGTAACTTGAGGAGGTTTTGCAGACCACCTAAATATGGCGAGAACTCACTCTCTTGCCTCTAAGCATTTCAGAAATCGCGAAATCAAGACGATGGGCGACCAATTTCTCTATTAATAAATCAATCAACGATAGCAACACACCGAGGTCATCTCTGGCGATGGAAGGAGTATGTTCCAAAACCAGGGCCACTGTCATCCAATAGCAAGCGAAGGATCATCGCGCCTCCGACCGATGGAACCGCGGAGTGATATCTCGAATGCGGGTGGCTCGTTGCCCTTACAGCCCAGACTACGATTCAACCCAGAGAGTGCGAGCTCAAGGGCTGTCGACTATATACATCACACAAGCGAAAGAAAAAACAAACAAAAAAATCAAGCAAACACGCAATGCATTGTTTATGAGGCAATGTTTTCATTATTATATTCACTCTCTGCAAAGAATTAACATTTTTCGACTACTCCTATTTGCTTTTATCATCCACAAAACATACACATTTTATGATAACAGCGTTTGAAATCTCAACTAGATGTCGCGTTTTTCTAGGTGACGTCGTCCTGGCTCCGGAACAAAGCTCCTCTCATTGCGGGAGATGACCTCGGCGTGTTCAATCTCTGATTGCTTCTCTTAATGGGAAAATAGACAGCGCTTAGCTATGATTTATGGATTTCTAGGATGCTGAGAGCCCACAGAGTGAGTTATCGCCATATTTAGGCGATCTCAGAAACCTTCTCACGGAACCTTTAAATGACAAGAAGCGTGTGTTACTAATAAAAAAAAAAATATAGATGCGAGCAATTAGGCATAAGAGGGTTCTAAGATAGTTTTCTAAATTAAATCTTACGACATCTCACTAACTTTTTTTGAACCAGCCCCTTTTCCGTAAATGCTTAATAGTGCGTTATTTTAGCTTTTGTGACTTTGTGACGAGAAAACTTGGGTAAATAAATTTGCCTTAATAATCATAATGCACTGCCGTCATTATATATTAAAAAAAGCGAATGGTAGAATCATGTATTAAAAAAGCAGCTTGTGCCTAAGCTCATTATGATAGGCTAGAAACAAAAGAGCTCATCAGTTATTAAACAAGATGGTAGTACATTTAGATTTAAGTAATATTTATGTACGTAAGATGTTCATGCAAACTGAGGTATGTGCCAGTGCCTCAATGTGACTTTTTTATAAGGCAGAATATCCAACCCATGCAGTTTGGCGTCTGTATAAATGTAGCTCTCTTGCATTGTGTGTAAGAAGTATTTGAATACGAATATTGGCATTTCAATATTATTTGTATACCGTATCTATTATGATCATATGCCCACGCGTGATGTTGAGAACGCTTTTAAACACCACATTTGTAAGCCTTGTGTTTAGGGCTCTACATATTTGATATGATTGAGCTTTGTCCTGGCCTTGTTTCGTTTCTTGTCTTGCTGCTTTTCGTTACTTGAACTTAATCTGCATGTTTTATTTTCTTTCATCATTGTTATCTTAAAAACATGCTGCGCCCACGTGTAGTACAGTTCTGACAGCACGAGGAGAAAATACTTTTGTTTCTGACTTCCTAGACAACCATACCTGGAAAAGTCAAATCAAAGGATTCTTATCAAAGTCATTCCTGTTAACTTTATTTGTTCTGGAGTAGAGATGTAAATATTTGCCTATTAAGAATTAGTATACTTTATACATATACTAATATAAAAGCAGGGTTCCTTTTATATGTCCCACCTTGTTCATATAATACTCAAAAAAACTAGTAAAGCCATTGAAAAAAAAATTCCACGTAATATTTTGCAGTTCTTTCTTACATGTTTAAGCAAATGTTCCCTATAAAACCTGCAGCAAGCAATTTCACATATTTTTACTTTAGTATTGCTTTATATTTGTGGCTCATTGCTTGTCGGTCAGTCGGGTAAAGTTCCGTAACTGCAGCCACAAGCATAAAATATCGTTTAGACACTAGATGTTATACTCAACATCGGGTTCCCGATCAAAAGACAAGCGCTATCCTACAAAAAAAAAAAAAAAAAACGCAGAAACTTACGTGTTTTTATAAAACATTTCTTTCATAGCACAATAGAGAGAGTCATATGGGAAAAAGCGGTAAAAATTAAGTAGTTTTATCAGCGGACTTTACTCTGTTAAGTGATTCAAGATAGCCTGTAATACCTTATAGGTATTTTATGCATAGTAAGCAAAATATTGGCGGCTGCTGTTAGCCACATTTATTTAATTCTAATATTGCTAAGCAGAAAATTGTTAAATACAAATTAAAGAACACAATCTAGTTTATGTCCCATCATGGAGACAAAGTATTATTTACAACCACTGCCAAGTATATTTACCTATGTGTTCTTCGTTTAAAATATCATAAATTACGCCAAAAGCTCTTTGATATTGTGTTGTGGGATATGCCATATTTACTCAGGTAATAGCCGCACTATTTATGAATGCGTGCCTTGCGTCTACGTTCCCACAGAACACATATACAGCCGATCATTGCGTTGCGCATAAAGAACGAATAACCAGATCGACAACACGATTGTCCATACAAATGCAATCTTCACCGAAGGTATCTTCGCACGAAGACTTTATCGCTGTCTTGTAAACAGCTGGAACCATGCTGTCGGTTGCGGTGATTGGCAATTTGCGTGCTCCGCGGAAAAGCGAACCCTCAGGTTTTCTTCATAAACAATCTGGCTAGTACTCGAATAAATACGGTGAATGGTATATGTCCTGTATTTTTAATAAGATTTCTATCGTTCTGGAACAACAAGATTTCGCTGTTTCAGGGCACCTTCCTGGTGAACCAGGCTGCAGTCAAGGATATGCTCTCTAGCGGCGTACCAGAGGGCTGTATCGTGAACGTGTCAAGCATTGGCTTCAAGACAGGCTTTCCTTCTTATTCCGCTCACACTGCCTCCATGGCCGGAGTGGTGGCCTTCACCAAGTCGCTGGCCCAAGAACTCGTGGAAACGAACATTCGCGTGAACGCGCTCGTGGCTGGTCCCACGGACACGCCGATGATAGCCGATGTCCCCGATGATGTCAAAGAAAAAGTCGTAGCCTCGATTCCTCTTCGCAGGCTCGCGCGTCCTGAAGAGATCGCCGAAGTGGCGAAATTTTTGTGCTGCCCCGGTAGCTCATTTGTTACTGGCACCGCCGTGGAAGTGGCGGGAGGATACTGTGCTTGAAGGGTTGTTGTGTTTTTGACCATGGAGGCAGACTGCTCGCAGAGTGCAGAGTAAAGTGCTTGCTTTGTCTGGCCACAAAGGCAGACTGCTTAAAGGGGTACTCCGCCGATTTTTGAGCTACCTCAACTAACTATATTTTCTGACTCCCAGGCCTTTACCCGTTCTGGAATGCTATTTAATATCGTGAAATTCATAATAGTTATTGCGAAATCGGCAAATGAAAATGATGCAAAAAAAATATACCCGCCCTTTTCAGGGCCGTGACGTCAGTGGAAGTTCAGCTTGCCAGTCGGGCGAGCAGTCTAAAAAATAGAATATGCCAATTATTTGTTCCGTGCTGGAGCGCGGGGACTGGAGCGAGCTTCCAAGGCATTCATTTGACACCATGAAACTGCTTCAAATCAGTTGGGAACAAATTCTACAGTCCAAAGAGTGAACCCCTGCACTTCCAATGACGTCACTTTTTCATTGTTGCCAGTAGAGACTTTCAGCTTGAAAAACACGGTGAGGACCAAAATTATAAATTCAATAACTTCGTGAAAAAAAATTATTTTGACCTAATATTTGGGATACTATTTTGGCGATGTTGTTTGGCGAGTTTAGCAGAATTTCAAGCAAATCGGGGACCATGAAGAAATCGGCGGAGTACCCCTTTAAGGAGTACGAACCACGAAGTGTAGAGTTTGCCTGTTCCATACCATACAGGTTGACGTCTCCGAGAGTACGAAGTAAAGAGATTGCTTGTGTCTGGTAATAGCGGCAGACTGCCCGAAAAATGCGAAGGGAAGAGCTTGCTTGTGTTAGAATGTTGAGTCCAATTAAATAATCATTTCTAGTGCGATACCTTTTAACTGTTTATTTAAATTCAAATTAAAAAGGTTACAGGGATTTCATAAGAAAATAGATAAGAATGAGCCTTCCGCAAAGCGGTGCGTCTGGCTCGCCGTCTCGAAAGGAATGCTCTTCTCCGTAAGCGAGGGCGGTCGCCTCCGAAACGCCTGCTTGCAGGCCCGTGCGTGTGGCTCGGATATTAAAGTTTGCACTCTATGCACCACCCCCCCCCCCAAAAAAAACAAAAAAAAACAAACAAACTTAAGTCCTACCAATAAAATCATACTATTTTCCACCAAAAGAACAGATGCAACATAAATAAACGAGTCTTGGTCAGTCATGTATCAGAGCCGCTTCTAGCACATCCCTTTCCAACCTTCCTTTCCTACGCCCCGCCTCTTGCACACCGTTCAATGTAGATGAACATTCATAAGCTTTTCAATGCATTGGCAGGTGTGAACCATAACCATTGTTAAGTGAGGCAGCACTGATTAGCACGCCTCTTACCACAAACCAGCAACTTGACCTTTGGTCCGCTGACCATTGCAGATATTGGAGAACTTGCAAAGGGCCTTAAAGACGACAACCACACAGAATTTGGTTGCTACTCTTTTCAGGTTGTGCGAGATTTTATGTACATAAGGCATGACTTAAATTTTTTTATGATGTTTCCTGAGTACAGCGTTATGATATTTAACTTCTTAAAGGGACAGTGACACCCCACAGAAAATGCTTTTATTTTTTGCCAGGCAATACATTGAGGTGTCATTAGACTACCCTATTAATATTTTGCTACAGAGTCACATATATTTTTAATAAAGTAAAAAAATGCAACTGCTTGAAACCGAAACTGGACTGGGGAAGACGAAATATAGAGGAGGAGAAAGTTGCAAAAAATCACGTAGTTTTGCAACTTTTTTTTACATTCAACATATTTGCAGTTTTTTACAAGCAACAAGAAATGGGTATCATATTTTTTGTCTATGTGGCTTTGCAACATTTTTTTTTTTATTCAACATATTTGCACCTTTTACAAGCCACAAAAACTGGGTACCATAGTTTTTGTCTTTCTTTAGCATCGGGTGTGTGCCTTCGAGGACCCATAACTTTGATTATCTTTGGTGGTTGTGTATCAACCATAGAAATCGGCACGCGACCACGGAGAAGAGGACGAGTGCGACTCAAACCGTCCAGTTCTCAATCGGCGGTTTTCGGGCGGAAAGAAAACGAATTTCGGGCCGCAAATTGTGTAGCTGGGCTCTCACGTGCCATTTACAAATAAAAACCTTGGCAAACGTAAATACCCTGTCAGTGTCCCTTTAAGATATTCCAGTTTTCCCTCCACAACAAATGGTGGGAACCCTGACTGTTTCAGGCATAATACCTGAAGGTCGAATCTCTTATGAAGGATATGCAGGCAGGATTTTAGAAGTGTCGACCGTAGGCATAACGAAGCGATGCCCATCTTAATCAGTTTCGAGTGGGCTGAGTCATAAGGAAATAGGGCCTTCTTTTTCCGTGGCATGTACATCCAGCGCACAAGTTCAGCGAAGCTGACCGACAACTGGGTGTCTAAAATCTGAAAACTGCCCATCGGAAGCTCCAGGGGGACCATCAAATGGTTGGAGCAGCTGCTAAAACTTTTAAAATATACTGGGCTAGCGAGCCCAGGCGTTGCTCTGACTGAATACTAACGAGAACGATAAAATCATCACCATACCTTTGCAATTGGAATGTCCGCTAAGGCAACTGAAATCAAGTGGTCAAACTTTGTAAGAAATATTTCACACAGTACAGGACCTTATACAAATGCCGCGCTCCTAAACATACACTTTGTAATGAAAGCAAAGTAGCGCGGAAATCAAACAGCAATATAACACCTCTAGAAAAGCCTCAACTGATACCCTGCAGATTTTTTGAAAGGAAGTAGGGCTTGTTGTTTCAATCAGCTCATGTACTCCTACCAAAAGTTTGTTATGTGGTACTGAGTAAAAGTCCCCCTATGTTCACAAAGAAGGCACTGGTGGCTTTGGGAAGGCCTACTCCCAGCATTTCAACCAGGCAGTCCAAATACCTCCCCTTGTAGGGATTTTACGGAGTGCAGGTGGTAGGGCGTAGAAAAGGAAGGTTGGAAAGGGAGATGCTAGACGCGGCTTTGATACACGACTGTGACTAAGACTCGTGTATTAGCGTCACATTTTTTCCTTTAATGAAAAAAGAGCATGATTTTATCAAGAGGGATTAGGCTTTTTTCTGTTTTGGTTGCGTAGAGTACAGGAGGTTTCCTTATTGCGGTGCTTTTAATGCACATTTTGGGCCCTTCCTGTTACATCATGACGCTCTATTGTTTAGTGCACATACATGAATCACGACTACATTGTTTCTATTGCCGCCTTGAATCAGAAAGACAACTTCGTTGTTTTTATGCGTAGTGACGCTGTTTCGTCGTTATTCATCAAGATAGCTCTGGCATTGTGTCACGTGTGTGTGCACTAGATATGTTTGCTCGGCAGAATTTTTTTCAGTAAATCTTTTAGTTGCAAGTTAGCGCTCGTACTGCGTTCTGCTTCTTCTGTCTCCCGTCTTTCTTGTGCTACTCGTCAGCGATCCGAAAAAACATAATACCGCGCTCCTTTCACTCCTTGTGCACTATTTCGGGACTCTGTGAACGAGAGTGCGATTCTTTTACTCTGGAGCAGCGCACAGAATGTCGCTTTTTGCTGTCTTGTGGAAGGACCGCGAGCTCCTTGACTCCCGAAGCCGCTACTGAGCGCGTCCAATCATCATCTGCACTGGGGTTGTCCACCAAAAGTAGTATAGCTTCATTCCACTAGGGCAATAAACAACAACTAATCTACTAGTGCAACACAACCGCAGCCGTTCCACTAGTGCAACGAACAGCAACCAACGAAAACAAGCAAAAGAAGACACTGGATAGACTACCCGTTTGTTGGAGCTCACCAACCCACCTAGTGCACATGACTTAGAGCATACTGAATGCATATTTTTTTCTCTAGAGGGACCTAAGCTGGCAACAAAAGACTATGAAATGTACAAACAAGCAGTGTCGGATGGCACGGCTTTTGTGTTTAACGCCCTGGGCGAAATGCACACTGACAAGTGCAGTATCTGTAGAGGGAGTTGGTTTTCTCGAGTAAAGATTGTAAATCAACCGCTTCTTTATGTGTTGTTGACTTTTCACGTGACCCGTGTATTCACAAGGCCATTTTACTCTCACCCCAAGGTACAGTGCTCTGCAATATGAAAGACCCACTGGGAGCACGTGGCCGAGGTGGTGGCTGGCGGGGGCGCTGCGAGCGCTCTGGGCAATTCCATTCTGCTTCGAGGGGAGGACGCTCACTCGCGGCTCAGCACAGATTGATAAGCGCGCCCTTTAGCTGAGCCCCGAGTGAGCGTCCTCCCCTCGAAGCAAAATGGAACTGCCCGGAGCGCACGCAGCGCCCCCGCCAGCCACCGCCTCGGCCACGCGCTCCCAGTAGGTCTTTCATATTGCAGCGCACTGTACCTCCCCACCAGTGTTTGCAGACATACTAGTATGAAAGATGAAGAGGATAAACCATAGCAATTGAGATCATTGTCACTTACAGGACTGGTGGTGGGGGAGTTGAGAGGCTAGTCATTTTGTGTGGCTTGTGACATAACTGGAGTCTGAAGTATGTACAAATGGAAGCTGACTGGAGCCATTGTCAGCGCAATAAGTAATTGATCTCACGTTTCATTGTTTTAATATGTAACAAACAAAAAAAGAGTGAATTGAGTATTGATAGTCTCATCGTGGTCCTCAGTACAAGTTAAGGGAAAATAAACGTATCGTCATATATGAGCCGGCCACAGTTCTGAGTGCGAAAATATTGTGCCCAAACCTCGCTGTCAGCACTCTTTGGTGAGACTGCCGCTCTGCGATTGCGACAATATAAGTCAAATGGCCCTATTTTGTGCCTGTCAGGCAATTGACGTCCTTTTATGTTGCCCCTCTTTCACTCTTGCGCCAGCACGGCGCTACGAGGTTTTGAAAGGAATACACATACGACAAACAAAGACTTGCTCGTGGTCAACCGTTGGTCGGAGTTTGTGGTGATACATCAAGGTCTCAGGTGTCCAGGCGAAAAATCACTGTTGGGCGCTCTAGTAGTACGACACAATTAGAAACGACCGAGGACATACTTACTTTTGGTTTGCAGCTATTTAACATGTATAATTCCTGAGCAGAACGTAAGACTATCAAGGTGAATGAACAGTGAATGACCTTAAAAATACATCAGCGCGATATCCACACAATGAAATAGCGATCAGACTGCACCAAAACTCGAGAACGACAAAAAACAGGAGTAGTACCTCTTTCTCATGTAGAGCATGTAGAACTTAAAAGAGACAGACAACGCGACAACGAACCTGAAGACTGTTTGAAGAGCACCGAGCCAAGACCCGAAGAGACCGAAAATAACGTCGCAATTTTGTCCATATGATGGTGATTATGATGATGGTGATGGTCGCACGTTGTGTCGTATGCTTGGGCCTCGTTCCAAAATTTGCTCGATCCTACTCTAGTGGAAGGTTGTTTTTTTTTCACCTTGGCGTTCTAAAACCTGACCGCGTCCCACCGTTAGTAGACCCGCCTCCAATGGTTTTCATATTTTTTGTCAATTTGTGATGTCAGGTGACACAACCCGCCGGAGTAACTCGAATTCATTTGGAACAAAACCTTGGTTAAGTTGTTTCGTAACCATAAGGTTATTAATTATTTGAAAAAAAGTAAAATATTAAAATTTAGTTACTAACACTGTTTACAAGCTTTTATTTGATTTTGAAAACTACTTAGGCGCCATGCAAGCCACAGAAAACCTGCACGCACTTCGACATCATCAATGGCGGCCGTCGTCGGTTGCTGAGTTTGGCTGAGCTGCGCTCCTCTTCTGGACTTAAAGGTTTGGAGTGTGCCTTCTATATATACGGTTTAATCGCTTAATCGTAAAGTTTGCAAGATTTGCTCTGGGGAAGGTAAGAGTGGCGGCCCATTTTCCAGGCAGGTGTTTTCGCTTCTCGAGTGCTCGCGCAACGAAAGCAGTGGTCGTAGCTTCGTGTACGTATCACACCTTCCCTAATAAAGCACGCGCGCACGCACGCACGCACACGCACGTGCACACACAATATTTTGTTTGAATTTCTAAAAAAAACTTTGGATTTGCGCCAAGAGGTGGGGGTCATAGTAGCCAGCGTTAGCAACTCGAACGGAAGAAATCTTTTAGCGAAACGTTGTATCCCTTTCTGAGGCTTCTACGAATTTCCTTTAAAATTTTAACGCTCTGCCTCCTACAAAAAAAAAAAAAGGCATTCTAGTAGTTGAACGAATGAGCCAGCGAAGAAGAGTGCGACCTAATTTTGTTGACACGAAGGGCGTCAAACTGTGAGAGGCAAGAGTTGATACTACACTGAGCACCTCTGCAGTTTTAAGCGTTAAACTTGTGGTGTAATGAACAGCCTGACAGCATTTGAGCACCCGCTGTGCACCTGCAACTCCCATATAGCTCGCAAATGTCGCCATTGCTGGGTACTGACAGATAGTTATACTTAGTGGTTTCTTCAAACTACAACTTTTGCGGTGCGAAGCTAACACGACGAACTGAACGCTCGCGGAGCATAAAATATTGGCATGGCTGAGAATGACGTCACATGCAAGCCATGTGCCGTAACCACAGAAACTTCCCAGGTACAGTCAGCATCAAAATCAGGTGGGGCGACGACCAGACTCTTGTAGTCGCTTCAGCTTACCCCTGTCGGGATAAGCAGTTTAGAGCAAGACTGGAACAGCTGCTGCGATTTTATGCACGGGGGAGGTTAATAGTAATGATAAGCTGTGCAATTAGCCAAGAACAACTGATTGTAAACGAAAAAAAAAACATGACACACGTGATGATGCATGAATACCAGCAGCTGCCCTCTGCAACGAGGCTCGCCCATGCACGAAATCTCGGCGGTCCGTTCCAGCCTCGCTCTCAGTGCTATCGCGACAGCGGCACGACATGTGAGATTTTTGCCACTCCGGCTGGTGTTGCGACAAGCCAGCTCAGTTTGATGCCGCCCGTACAAGAGCGAATCCAGCCAACGTGTTGAAAGCCCATTGAACAAGCTGACCCAGCACAGACGATTGTTGCACTTTTAGCAACGAATACAAAAATCACACAACCGAATATGCCGATATTTTGACCTCCCATCAGCAGGAGGGGGATGGTAGGACTCCTTGCTAAAAAATCACACTTCATTAATGTTACGCCCTCACTAGCCCATACAAAAGCTGCTTACATTTTGAACAACATATTACTCTGCTCATATCCGACAAAACTGATGTACACTGACTATTTACACCTCCACCCTCCCACTAAATTTACCAGCCGTGTTATTGTTTTTATGATGCCCTAGACTTGGAAGCAAGCCCTATAACATCTTCCATGTTAAGACCCAAAATCACAGCATGTGTGCGCTCACGCCACTTTCCTACCAGTCCAGACGAAAGATTGCACTCTTAAAGGGGCCCTGCAAGGACTTTTTAGTGGTTTTTAATTTGCACCGAACCCGACCGCACTGAACGTAGTACTTTGAATTTCCCTTTATTTTAAAAGTTATAGGCAAACTAAAATTACAAAAACAAGCAAGAAAATAACCTCCTTCATGAGGTCCTTGGTCGCTTGAGTGGCCGGGAACTAGAGGAGGGCTAGTGAGCTCAGCGAGCGCTCACGGCTGCCGCACTCCGTGTCGACGGCTCGAGAGGACGCCACTAAAGCATGTTCTGGATAGGCTGCATGAAGCGGGCAGTCAGGGCGGCTTGCATTACATTTGCTGCGCAATTAAACACTCATTCGGCATGACACTTAATTGGCCACAAACGACAGCAAACGCACAGTAAAGATCAGTTCAGAACGGGAGCCACTTCGCGCTGTCATACCGCCCAACGGCCAAACCGCAAGCGAAACCTGCTCCGAAGGCCTTTGGAACGCTCGGAAGCGGTCGTATCCTCGAGCCGGTGTACGACCACTGTGCCGCCGCGTACATCCAGACCTTCCGTCGCTCGTCGCCCGTCGGTGTCTCATCCCACTACCCTTTTCTAGTATGCGCAGCCTTTTCCATCGCTTCGTGGCAGGTATGTCGACGGGTCATTTCTCGTTTCCGTACTTTATAAACTACATTTGTTTCTTTTCTCGTCTAAATTACTGAACAAAAGCTATTTTTATAAGTAATTGAAACGGTTTGCCGAAATGTGGAAACTGCAAAAAAGGTAGGCGCTTAAACATGATTGCAGGGCCCCTTTAACACACCACAAAATCTTACAAGAGTTGGTGGCAGGTGAAGAATTGATTAGGGCGCCTCTGCCCCAAGTGTTATGCATAGGCTCAAAGTCCTTGTGCTGGTGCAAAAATAGTTTCATAGAGATGTCCTTGTGCATTGTCTGTTTCGTGAGATTGGCTGAGGTGGGGGAGAGGGGACGTACCACTTTGATGGTAAGGGCGACAACCTTTTCGTGTCACCCAACACAAACCCTCGCAAGGGAAAGCAGATAGCGCTATGACTTTGCTGCGTAACTTGAGGCAGGGGCTTCCAGAGAAGCAGACAGTGAAGTGTCTTCCAATACCAGCTACGACACTACCGTAAAACACTGATAAGAAACTAGAGCAAACAAAACCACATATAGGCATGACTTGCCAACATAAACCCGTGTAGGGTAAAATCCTGAACAAGCGCCCACTCGAAATTTCTAGACTTTTGCTCAGAATTTAGGGATGGGCGCCTTTCTTAGGTCATCAATATACAAAAAATATGTACATCCAACATAAGGAAGGTTACTTAGAGAAGGGGACGGACAACAATAACTTCCAATAGACAATACGCGAAATTGTTTGAACGCCTGGCAACACTCTATGGGCTGCCATCTTTGTTGCATCGAGATTTCTTGATGTTTCTCAATTTCATAGCATTGTCGGTAACAATCGAGGCCTACTCCTCATCGCCCTCGGTCCTCACGCACACCTGTGAGCTAAAGGTTATTATTGTTTTACGCTTTTCTTGCGCATGTACGTGCTTATCGCCACACTGGTCGCTGGTTTCTCGCCGCAACCAACATGGTGGACCTCCACCTCAGCTTGAAATTTGGCTTTGAGTGCCGGCTCGGGCACGGGCGTGGGCGTCTGGTTTTCAAAAGCGCTTTCTCTGCACGAATGTATGTGCGAGAAAAGGATTTTTCAGAACTACGTTTTTGTACCCTGGCCTTTGCCAGCGCCGAAACTAACTAGTGAGTCAGAGCATGCTCTTCGACGCCTCACTAGATGGCGCTATGCATTTCACATATTGTCTATTGGCCAATACATTGATTGACCCGAAGTGCGAAGGAGGGAAAAGGGGAGGGTGAAAGCCGCCACGGTGATAAGAAAAAAAAAGTGATTTTAGACCTTCCCCTTTTTTTTCTTCACCTATATATGTGAACTTCAGGTCAATAAATGTTGTTGCAAGTTAGAAGTCAGTGTTGTCTGTCCTCTTTTCTGTGTTACCTTTCCCATGTTGGATACTGTTATCAAATCACTGATTTTGTACTTAACTTAGTACAAAAATGTCCTTAGCATATTTTGCAAAGGTTGCAAAAAATTGGGGTGGGCGCTTAGTGTTGCAATGGCAGATTCTTGGTATGTTACGGTAGGTAAAGAGAAAAAAAATGTCTGTCAGAAGTTGAGGCAGCTATGGCCGGAGATGACAACAGTGTTCTTGCCCATCTCCTGTTTAGTGTCTGGTTCCGTGGGCTTGACGTGAGGCACCCCACTCTCGATGCTGAGGTGCAGGGCCTGTGCCTGCTTGCTTTTCTTGGTGCCAGTGCCTTTGGAAGGGCAGCCAGCGGACACTGGACCTGTGCCTCTAGTGATGTCCGGTCGACACCTGGCAATCCCTGTCGGCTGCACCTTGATGCCTTGCCCGTGCTTCCTGGCACTGCTGTAGGCCGCCTTCGTGGCCAGATGCAAAGGAATCCCCTGCGGCTCCTTGTGCACTTCATTTCTAACAGCATCTGCTCCAGGCAGTGGTACCGCCACTGTTCTTGTTGAATCTGCTGCAGCACATCAGCAGCATCCTTTGAAAGAAAGTATCATAGTGGATATTTTACTAAGAACCCGTTCAGGACCAGGTAATATTCATCCCTTTAATTTTCGGTCTCTCTTTGTTCCTCGTATGTCTCTACTCTCCTTGCAAAGTTCCATCCTTTTTTTCAATTGCTGCCTGTTTAAGAGACTGTTACAGATATGTATATTTATAGCAATAATTGACAGTGTCGCCAAGGTGCTGCGGAAGAAAAACATTGTGCAAGTTTTAGCATGTACAGAAAATATCATCCCATGACTATGCCACGGCTAAGCATTATTGAATTAGTTCACGCTTTCATACCATCCGAAGGCCGTTTTGAGGGGGTGCAGCAACAGTAGACGAGCCTGGAGGGGCCTCATCACGACAAGCATATGTCAACGGAACCAATTAGAAGTTTTTAATGGTGGCTGTGTAACCCATTAACATTCATACGAGATTAAGAGAAAGTATGGTCTGTGACATATGAGCAGGGGAAGTAGGCAAAAATTCTCGATTACCTTGTTGGTTTAGGAAGTTCGCAGTTCATGCTCCACGACATATTCGTAGCTTGGCGGTAGCTTTCCAGCTACTGGTGAGTATTTCGGTCACTACTGAAAGTAACGCGAAGCATGTCGATGTTGTCAATGCAGTTCTCGGTGTCTCATATCTGTCCACCTCGCACGTAAAAATCTCAGAGTTCCCCATCATCACAGGTAGAACGAATAACGTAATCAAACAGTTGTAATTCAAAACCTTGCAATTTTCACGCCTTCGTGTCGGTCGGCACGAGCGTGTCCGCTGCTTTTAGCGCGCATGTTTAAATTTGCAAAAATAAAAACGCATGTCAGCTTATTAGTTGTAAAGGCTGCACTGCAAATTGTGCTAGAATTCGGATTGTATAATCTGTTGTCTTGAATTGAGAAGTTCTACTGTGGGACGTCTGCTTTTTATAAGTGGAGGGGCGTGCTGGCCGTAGCAAGTAAGACCCCACTTTGCAATTATGTGATCACTCTGCTCTTTTTTTTTAGTGCGGTGTAAATTTGTAGGCACAAAAGTAGAAATACAAGTTGAACAACGTATCTAGACTTGCTTTGGTGTTGTATAATATGGTCTACTGGTGCGTTATCATAAATTATGAAATATTGCTTCTCACACTTGCGGGAACAGAATGTCCTCTAGAATCTGGTTAAATAATGCGTACCCATCAATATCAGTAACGACGACAACTATGAAGGTAGCAAGAGATAGGAGGCGACATACCGGCTCAAGCCAGCCAAACAAAAAAATCCTAATTGAAGCCGAAAGTCGAGGTCGCAGTCGGTGGGAACGCCCACAAGGGTGTCCTTTTTGTCTATGGAGGTAGGAAGCTTCTGAAGGCGACATGAGGCCACCAGGGGTGAAGCCGTAAGTGTGGAGGGACACGCCGCCAATGATGATTAAAAACCAAGAGATGTTATTGTACAGCTGTTGAGCCAGCTCTCCTTTTCGTCCAAAAGCGTCCCTTAGTTTTTGGTTATTGTTGGGGGCGTCGCGTCTCCTGCAGAAGCTTCCTACCTCCATGTTTCCATCCAATAGCGTTTTTTCGTTGTATTCGTTTTTGGTCATTGTGCCCCCCTCCCCCCCCCCCCCCCCCCCACGATGACCAAAAACCTCTAAATCGGAAGTCTCCCCCGTCTCCACCTCTAGTGGCATCATGTCGCCTCTAGAAGCTTCTTACCTTCATTGCGGCAACCGTATCTTTGCGGTTGTTTGTTTTCTTTTTTTTGTCTCTCTCTCCAAACGACTTTTTGTCTCTGGTTGCGGTTTGTGCCAGGGTGTCTGCATATGTTTCTTCAATAATCATAGTATCATCTAAAGACTCTGGCGACACTTTTAGCTAATACTTTATAAGGTACCTTAAATGTAGTACAGGCAAGTCGGTCTTTCAAATCATTGTTTTAACAAAGATGGATGCATCAGCTAGTGGGTGAATTGCTAAAACTTGACTAAAAGCTAACACCTAAAGAAGCAGAAACAAGAAACAACAAATGGACAGCCAAACACACCTACAATACTCCATTTCACCTTATATTGTACCGCAGCGAAGGCTCGAAGCGCGAACTCATAGCGTTGGCAGGTGCCCTTAATGCACAAGAGCTTTTGCCACACACACGTGCCCTAAAGCAAGGAGCTCGTGCTTGTAGATTTTCGTGCGGAACACCATAATGTGAAATAGAGTATAGAGACAATAGATCTGCTTGATTCAGCCAAAACGTTTTGAACTAGTTCTGTCCAAGTTCAGAGGGGTGTAGGAGTCGTTCAGCAGCGGTGCAGAGCCAGCAGTGATGCGATTGATACACCATTTGCGCCAAGGTGCTTAATTAATATGCTACATCCCGCTACATTTTGCCAATATTTTAAGAATTTGCAGCAACATTGAGCCAAAACTTAGTTTCACTTCATTAATGCTGACAGTATAATAAATCAGGCACCGCTATACGGCCAGGTCATTACTACAGGTTTGAGCGAATCTTCAAAACTTTCGATTCTCTCCTCAAATCACATAATATTCCATTTAATATCTGTATCAAACATTGCCAGTACTTGGAAGTTTGGTAACATTTTTCATGCTTGTCGTCTTTTCTGACTGGATAGCTAGCATCATTGAGTGCGCTTATCACCGTGCAGTGGTATGTTGCAGTGAAGCGACAACTCTGTAACAGGCATTGCAATTTTGCATACTTTGCTTCGCTTTAGTGCACCTGCGTACTGAGGGGAAAGCGCTCTTCCAGACAGGTATTTTACACGGTTTCTGAATAAATGCCCGTTCACAGACTTGCGACTTAGAGCCGAGCGCCTTAAAACCTTTTAAAATCTCTTGCAACGAAAGATCACACTGACACGCCGGCGCCATCTATGCGGTGACCCATAAACTGCATTTCACTAGAGAGAAGGTTTAAAGGCTTGTGCAAAGTGAAACGTACATACTACTTATCAGAAATGTTTGTTTATATCATTGACAAGTTTTTCAAACAAAAAAAAAAATGATGCGAAAAAGAAATTGAAAAAAAATATGAGACAGCCCAGTGTTCCACTGCGACCCGATAGTTGGTGCCGGTGTGTCCTCTCTTAAGAGATTTTAACAAGTTTCAAGGCACTCGGTTTTAAGAAGTCGCAAGAGTGTGAACAAACCTTAAAACTGCGGCTAGTATATGATAGACTGCGATTTTCTGGCAGTATCTTTTTCACGTTTGAGATTCACCAAGGATACTGAAGTATTGCAAGAACACGTTTATGAACTGCTCTGTATGCTTATTTTATATGTCAACTCTCGTTTAGTTAATATCCTTATATAGTTTAACTCATCTCTGTGACGTCACGGCGCGGTGGTGGCGCGCCGGTCGCATTTCCGGTCTGGGGCGGCGGGCAGAAGTCCCCATGCCAGACGTGTATTCCTGCGTTGTTTTAAAAGGAACCAGACAAAAACCTGCCTTCTCGTCAAAACGCCGGGACTGGGGCCGTACCAAAAGAGCCGAGAAAAGTTTGAAGGTCAGTTTTCACGTGCTCGCTTCGTCCGAGAATCTGAAGATGTGCCGTGAAAAGGAAAAAGCAGACGCCGTCGGACAACGATTCCTTCGGGGGGAAGCACTTTGGGTTAGATTCACGGATACTTGTGGTCATCAGATTTATTTGTCTTGTTCCAACATGAACGCCAGAAAACCGTCAAGTTGTACCGACCACCTGCGGACTACGTTCAGTGCGTCTTTAAGTTCAAACGGCCGCCTGATCGTTCGAACTGTCGTCTGCCCTTTCAAACGTTTCTGCTTGTCGTCTGCTCTCTTAGACGACGCCGGCCCGTAGACCAAATATTGGCCCGGTATTTGCTATAAGAAGTAAGTGCAGGCCTCAAAAGACTTAAGTTTAAAGGTTGGTAAGCAGGCTCGCTGTAAACAGTAGATACAAGGAGATGATGATCATTGTTCCCAGTGACCAACGCTAACTTGCTATGCCTAATTTACTTGGTCCGATTCTGCTTGCGATTTTCAGTATCGACGTCGACCATCTAAGCTACGGGTTACGCTTTTGCAGCCCGAGCGGCGTCGCGACTGAAAATTGCGAGTAAAATCTCATCATGCGAATCAGGTTTTAGCGTACGTACTGCGGCGCCCACGCGGAATGAATCGCCACATGTCACTTTATTCACGCGAAGTTTCGCGGTGTAACGAGCGTCGGTAATATAGCTGACGCCGCTCAAATAATCAGACATCGCCAGGAAGACGTAGAATCCACAATTCGAACGCGAAAAAGAGCAGGGGGACTCACACCGAGGCCGACAACATCGCATTTCAAATGGTTTGTTTATGGGCGACGGCGAGCTTCTTGCCCACACCCCCATCGCGCATGCGCGGCGCCGGTGGCGTCCGCTAGGGGGGCTCCGGTTTGTTTGTAAACATGAGTTGGTGTAAAGGTTCCATTCGTTTAATCACACTGTCGTTTGGTGTTTTTTTTTAAATTTACTTGCTGACTTTTGTTATCACTAAGTTCTGCTTATAAAATATAATTGATGTTAATGAAATGGTAGAAGCTGTGTTGGCTATTTAATTAAAACTGCAGTTTTATTACAACATTTAGAACTTAAAAAAACGTAAATTAGGTGTTCGAAGTTATCATATTTTGACATCATTTGAATAAACAATACTATTTTTTTACGTTTGATTTGGTACCTGAAATAACCATGCATAGCATTTCCTACTGTCCTTCATCAATCAACACCTTCTTACTGTGCCTTGTGCTTCCACATGCAGTTAAGCTGCTAGATAGGGAATCAAACATTGTCATGTGGTTGATGCCATCAAGAGATTGCACAAAACCAGGAATTCAAAGTAGACATAAACACATAAATATTAACGTGATATTCTAACTGGTATGAATGAAACTGAAATGTGTGATTATGCTCCAAAAGTACATTTACTGCTAAAAAGTATACTTTTTTGGTTGCTCCAAAATGATTCAAACTAATTACATCACTGAACTAGAGCAGCCACCACGTTAAAACCGGCGCTGCAGTCGGCTTCCGAAGCGGAAGCGGAGGGTGTCGTCTGCATCTGTTGGCTTTTTTAGAGCGCAGCTCTTAGGGGCCCGTTTCCGGCTTGAGCGGCGTCGGCGTCGCCGTCGGCGTCGCCGTAACCGCGCGGTGCATCATGGGAAATGTCCCATAATGCACCGCGCGAGCCCCCCACCGGGGTCACGTGACCCCGTGGGGGGGCACGTGACCCCCCGAGGTCACGTGACCCCGGTGCATCATGGGAAATGTCCCATAATGCACCGCGCGAGCCCCCCCCCCGGGGTCACGTGACCTCGTGGGGGCACGTGACCCCCCCGAGGTCACGTGACCCCCGAAGTCACGTGACTCCCCTGAGGTCACGTGACCCCCGCCGATGTCGCGTGACCCCCAATGATGTCATCGTCACTGATGACGTCACCGGCATCCACATCGTCATCGTCATCATCACTGATGACGTCACCGGCATCCACATCGTCATCGTCATCATCACTGATGACGTCACCGGCATCCGCATCGTCATCGTCATCATCACTGATGACGTTACCGACATCCGCATCGTCATCGTCATCATCACTGATGACGTCATCAGTGACGTCACTGATGTCGTCACCGGCATCCACATCGTCATCGTCATCGTCACTGATGACGTCACCGGCATCCGCATCGTCATCGTCATCATCACTGATGACGTCACCGGCACCCGCATCGTCATCGTCATCATCACTGATGGCGTTACCGACATCCGCATCGTCATCGTCCTCATCTCTGATGACGTCATCAGCGACGTCACTGATGACGTCACCGACATTCGCATCGTCATCGTCATCATCACTGGTGAAGTCATCAGTGACGTCACTAATGACGTCATCGGTACCCGCATCGTCATCGTCAATGATGACGTCATCAGTGACCTCAGTGATGACATCATCGGCATTGGGGGTCACGTGACCCCCCAAGGTCACGTGACCCCCCCCCCCTGGTTAGTTTAACCCCCCCCCACCAGTGCCCTTCCCTCCTCCTCCTCAAGAGCTGCGCTCTAATTCGGCGTTACAGGGAGTTGTAAGCAGCTTCCACTTTTTTTTTCTCCACACCACGTTGTGTGCTACATTTAAGTACTCGTGGTTTGTTGAGACCATTTGCATTTGTTTAGTTTTAAATATACAAAAAAATATATTTTCTGTGAATCTTTCTTTATTCGAGTGTGCAAAAAAGGTTTCCTGCACGAAATGAGTTTCTGTCTGCATTTTTAATGGCCAACCACTTTCTATCGTCTTCGCAAGTGTTCGTGTCCTTCACATTCATTTAGCAATAGTAGACACATTCCAATTCTCTCGAGTCTTGCTTTTCAACGGGAGGTTCGTGGCATCAGGATGATTTCATTTTCGTAGTTACTGGCGGCAGCACATGGTAGTGGTCACTACGAAGGCTAAGGCCCAACGAGAGGGCCTGGGCCAAAACAGTTACCAACGTCACTTTGACGTCAAATTGAAGCGTTTATTATGATTCCCAAGAAAGATCCGCGTATAACTGCTGTCGACTTTCATTCATTCGAACTCTGTTAATGCAAACATGCGGATACGTCAAACTAGTAACGTACACGTTCCATCCGGTAATTCAAACTTTGCTTTATTCAAGCAAATTTTTGGTCCCCTCGACTTTGAATTAATGAGATTTGACTGTACCAAGCCAATGCCGAATCTCAGCATTTCCTTCCAGGCCTGTTAGTGGGCGGCCATAAATACTAGCGGACAAAGCGTGCAGTATTATGCTCAGCTGTAGGGGCATGCGAGTGTTAATGTACTAAATCCCAGAATGTATCGGAGTCGTCAGTCTGCATGCCAGAGCTACTGAAGGCGAGGGGAAGAGCGTTATATTTTTCCTTTTTCTTCTGAGACCAATACGAATACAGTACCACGTAGCATCAAAAAGAAACAATTTATGTGAGCCAATCTTTCAACGCTTACCACAGGGGACCAAACCTGCACGAGCAGGTACGTAGAACGCTTTCAGAGTATTATAATCGAACGAATTCCTACCCTCGGCTAGGATCTTGATTCCGCATTTACCGCGGTACAATATTTTCATCAATGAAAGGAAATGTAACCTCTGACTCAGCGTTGATGTTAAACATCGCAGACATTTGAGCAAGGGCTCAGAGAAGTGGCGCTGCCAGCAGAGACGGACAAGGAGTGTCGTCTGCTTCTGCACGGACTCTGAACTGACTCCGGAGCGGGTGCAAGGTTTTGAGGAACTGGGTCTGAACTCGTCCAGAGCTTTGATGAATCAAACGTGTTAGTGCAGTTAGTGCAGCGACTGTGCAACTTCCGATTGGATTGAATGTGCCAGTTCCTCCACTGCTGAACTACCTCAGCCAGTTGAGGCGAACCGAACAGATCTAATGTTTGCATGTGTATCCTTTTTTAATGTCTTTGCTTTGCAGCAATTTAATCTGACATCCGGTTAATATCCGGTCAGTGCTCACAATCTTGCAGCATCTGGAATACTGAGCATTTCAGTATCCGTATTCTAGTATATTTTCTTGCTGCACTTGTAAAGACAATTGTATATGTTTTTGTATTTTATCCTCGCAGTACATGTATTGTAGTATGTGTACTCCTGAATAGTTTTTCGATTATGTCTGCCCAGCCTTGGCTATCTTTTTTCTGGGGGGCAGCTTCTATATAGCATATAGATGGTCTTCATCCCAAATTCAGAGGCTAGAAGAACATGATTTCAAGTGGCAGACTACCTTAAAATACCGAGCCAGCGCCCACTTAAAATTTGGAGATAATCACAAACCATTGGGGGATGAGTGCTTCTTAGGTCATCATATTAACATGTATATATGTGTACTGTGCACTTTTGTTTTTTTCAAATGTTACAAAATTAGGGGTTGGGCATTTGGAATGGGCGGACGCTTTGTATTTTACGGAGCTCTAAGCACCAGAACAGCGAGCGCTATCATCATTCTTGACCCCAAGTACACATGGTTTGAACTTTCAATGTTATTTTTTACTAATAGGTATGGGGACGGGTTGAGCTAGTTGGTACGTGTCTGCTATATGCATCGGCTTGTGCAAAATACACAAACACACAAAGGAAGAAATGGGACGCTGACTGCTGACTATGAACTAAGGTTTCTAACTCCTTTCTCTTCATTCCTGTTTACTGTGAGCAATAATAGTGTTCACTTTTTTGATGGTTACTTAAAAATGATTACCCCTCTCATTGGATTCATATGTGCAATGTTTGACAAGTAGTGAGCCTACTTAAAAATAAGCAAGCGCATTAGAAAAGAACTGTGTACGTGTGTAGTTTTACTTTTTCCACATCATTTTAACAGCAATCCATCCAGCTTGGCATGTTGTACAATTGTGAGCCGCCATTGCCGAGAAACATGACAGAAAACTTGGGCGGTGCGACTTTCCTCCAAGACATTCCGCCCTGTCTCACTGCCTGCCCCACACTTCCATGAATGTCACTTATAACTTTTATCCCACGCAACCTACTCTAAGGCATCATCCTCGACGTCGTTCTAGACGCCGTGCTTGATGTTGTCCTTGACGTCGACGTAGACGTCGTCCTTGAGGTCTTCCTCGACTCCTTTCTAGAGGTCGTCCTAGCTTTCGTACTTGCATGGCGTTGATCTCTCGGACGTTGTCTTCGACGTCGTCCTATACGTCGTCCTAAATGTCGTCCTAGAGGTCGCCATAGACGTTGTTCTTACCGTTGTCCTCGACGTCCTCCTAGACGCCGTCGTTAACGTAGTTTTCAGTATGTGCACGGTTGCTTCGTGAGGGAAGCCGTGAAGCATTGAACACGTGTAGAAACATTCCTCGAAAACATTTCACCCGCAGGCCGACAATGCTTTCGCATTCCTACACCTAAGCAGTCTTCAGGGTCCTCCCATAATTTTTTTATTGTAAAACTCTATTGGTGTGATAGTGAAAAAAAGGGCGCTTAAGCGATCGCCTTTAAAAGAGGACAAAATAGCGTTATCGGGCGCCGTTGGCACCGCCTTCTCATTCGCTTCTCATGCTCTTCCTGCCAGTGAGCAGGAAGTGCGGTGGACATGGCCGGATTCCACAACCGACGCTCGAACGAGACGGGCGTGTTATCATGATCTCCGTCGGAGTGGTGAAAACGACTGCGTCAGGCCGTGGTACTATCGCGGACAATATGAGTTGAAACAGCGTTCCAGCCGGCGCACGGTACCACCCGCCCCGCCTGTCGCCTTGCTCCGCACACACGGTGCACCCTGGCTGATATAAACAAACAGTTGCGCTCGCTGCGCCACTGCGCTTTTCCGGCTGTCTGCTAGTGAGACGGCGTGTGCGACAGCGGGCGTGTGTGCTGTAGGGCGGGGCAGGAGATTACAGTTGTCGTCCCTATTTTGCAATTGTTTTACTCCATTCTATCGCGTAGAATCACGTAGAAAAAAGCGCTTACTGGTGAAGAAAAAATGTTGGGGTATCTTAAATTGCAGCTGTGATTATCGTTTTTGAATGTCACATCAATATATATTGCAGGTTGTTTTTGTTTGATTAAGTGTATGCACAGAGTAGGAGATCGGAAAATATAGGCCAAAATATATATACCAGATTTAGGCCGGCTTCAAGGTATTTACTTTTTTTTTCTTTTTCAATGAGCACAGTTCTTTAACAAACTGTGACCCTACATGCTACCGAGAAGGTTTTGTAACCCTGATGGGTTCAAAAAGCTTCAAAAATATTATTTCTTTGTTAATGAGCCCACGTGTTTGTTTCGAACAAAACAAGTTGTTGAGAAGACATCAGTGTTTTATTTACAAATTTCTAGCCTGAAAAAATTGTGAAAACAGGCATATATTGGCCAGGACAAGGAACTTTAAACATCATCGAAAGAATATTCGCAGATGACGATGTCAGACAGAAAAGATTTATTGTCGGCGTGGAAGTTCAGCTGCACTATACAAGAAGATTAGGATCACGGATGCACCATGACCGCCATCGAACGAGTAAAGATATTGTTTACGTTACATGCAATAATACGAACCACTGACCCTTCACTCCATAAAACCATCGTACATTTTTCTCTTGAAGCCAAACTCCTCGATCGAGTCGACCTAGACTTTTCTCCAAGAGGAAGATTGCAGGATCCATGGCAGCGTCGGCCACAGGCCTGCGGTGGCCAGCTCGAATTAAATTTTGCCATCCGGCGCAAGTCTGGTTGTCTGACTACCAATCATCGTAATATTAACAATGTTTAAGTTTATCTTATGAAGCAACCAATGAGAAAGGCTCATCTGTATTTTGTTTTCGCTTTTATTAAATATATACTTACCGGTTCTCCTGTGAAGCAAGACAAAATAATAAAATGTAGAAATGACTAGTTTATTCAATGATAGTGTAGGGAAAGTATGACGACACAGAGTAGTAATAATTACAAGGAAGTTTCATGGAGGGTAAATATACATAAAAAATACAGGCTCATGTTTTTTGGGGGCAGAAAACTGCGACGTATAACCAGTGCCTTCATGTCTCCAGACATATACTTCTCCGAGAGTACCAAACGTGTTTCTTCTAGTGTGTCAAAGCATCAGCAACGATAGTGAAAAAAAGCTGGACGACCAAAACATCTCATGAAAAACTACACGAAGTGCGAAAACCCGGTAGGTTCACCACTCTGTGGCAGGTGGCGAGAGGTTTGTACGTTCTGTGTATTGATTACGAACACAAGCTCAACTAAATATACAAAACAGCCTGAAACAGCAATACCCCTTTAAACAAAAAGCAAAATAGTTTTGAATTGTCCGCCACTAATTTAGGAAGTAATAAATGTTTTCTCGTCCTTTGTTGGGAACTGTTTAGACATATTGTAAAGATTTCCTATTAAAAACAGCTTAAGCTGGTCCCATCTTTAAGCTTGGTTACCGCTCAAGCGTGCCCAGTTTGGCATGTTGGTTGATTCGGTCATACTGGTCATGCTGGTTGATCTGGTCTCAGATTCAAGCTTGGCTATTGTTTGAGCAGGCCAGTTTGCCAAGCTGGTCGATCTGGTCATACTGGTCATGCCATGCTGGTTGGTCTAGTCCCAGCTTCAAGCTACGTTATTGCCCCAACATGCCCAGTTTGGCATGCTCTTCATGCTGGTTAACTTGGTGGACTTCCCCTCCAGTTTAACCTGTTTAAATTGATATATAGGATAAACAAGCGAAACGCTTAGGGAAAGCCAGATCGGCATTCAATTTATTATTTTCGTACTCGCGGCCTGCTCAGATGAGCTCAGATGCTACACATCCTCTGCGCTGACTCAGTACTAACCGGCGCACAGACAGTAGTTCTCGGTAAAACACAAGGTTATTACAACGTGATTGCTTATCCCTCAACACGAAAAATACTAGACACACGCCAAAAACAAGCATTAAAAATAAAAAAAACAAGCATTAACAATAAAAAATACTACACGGATGAGAGAAGCGAGCCTGGGTCCCGCCAGTGATGGGTGCGAAGCGGCCTCTTGGGTAGTCGCCAGAGGCGAGGAAATCCGTATGGCTGGGATGGCATTGGCGATACTTTTGGGTAACACCATCATTCACAAGCGTACAGATGTTCGAAGACACGAAACGACGCCTCATTCGGGGCGTCCGACTTCTTCCCGCGCTGAACTGACTGCAGCTTGCTGTCTCCTCAAATCTCGCTTCGCTTGCACCGTCGTTCAAGTAGTCTCCAAACAACGCGCACACAGCCGTCTCTTCAAAAATCTGCCCAAGCTAGCCAAACGTGTCTCAAATCCCCCTTTTTACCACTCTGTCTCTTTTCTCGCACACAAAGGCAGCTCGCAGCGCGCCTGAAGCGCCCCGTCGTCTACCAAAAACGAGAGGGCAAAGAACAAGACATGGCCTCGTACCAGTCCCAGCAGACTTTGGCGCGCTCCCAGCACAGCAGTACCAGTTCGACCATCTCTAGCCGACCTTGGCGTGCGCGCTCCCAGCAAGATCAGTTTGACCAGCACGATTAGAAGTTCCACCAGCTTCACCAACTCGACCACCTTGTCTCCCAGCATGACCTCTTTAGCTTCATGGAAAACCAGTTTGACCCATTATGGCCAGACTGGTTCCCAGCTACACCAGAGTAAATCTAAAACCAGATTCCAGTTAGATCATGCTGGTTGTTACTCAAACCAGACTGACCAGTTGAACTTAGAGCTTGCCCAGCTTAAACCACCTTGATTGGCAGTTAAACCAGTTTGATTGCCAGTTCAACCAGGTTGACTAACACACTGATCAGTTTGGCCAGTTAGATTTTCTTGCTGGTTTTTCAATAGGGTTGGCTGGAATATTTTTATTTGTTACAACGAACAAACAATTTAGCAAGAAATCAAAATTGCTACGAGTAAGAGGAAAACGAACTGTCCCAGGCTGTTGACCGCAGTACCTATTGACGCTGACACAGCTGCAGTCTTTCTCTTCCACGTAGGGCTTTGCAAGACACTCAAGCAATGACGATTTTGAGCTCGTACTGCAAATTTACCCTATACAGGGTCTCTTTTATGCTTTAACCTGACTTTCATTAGTAGGAAGAGCGTAAAAAAGAACCCAAAAGTTACGATTTATGAACTACCAATTTCTATTGTGGGTTTGCCAACTTTTACCCCAAAGTCCTCATTGAGGTAGATACCCACTCTGTAGTCAGCTCTTTGCGCGACTACGGCCGGGTCCGTCCATTATGTGCCTTTTTGGCACCTGTAGACGAGAGACGACACAAAAACAATCTGTTCGTTCTCGACGTTTTTATTAACTCAAATGCTAATGCGCTTTGCTCTAAGACAGGAAAAGTCTGGGCGCTGTCTTGATTGGCAGTATCTCCCGGTCGGTTTCCCGCGCTGCCGCAATATACAGATGCACGGGAAAGGCGGAGGCGCACAAAGAAAAACCGAGCTCCGTAGAGCCAGGGCCCCTGCCGCGGCATTCCTTCGGGGCCAGCTTATGTAGCTTCCGGGAATATGGACGCTCCCGGGGAGGCCGGGAATAAGTCCCCCGAAAACGGGTCGCGTCCGCAATCACTCCCAAGGGTGCGCCGCGGCACATTCACCCTACGTGGCCGAGGTAGAGCCTTCCCCTTCGGGGAATACGGCCTCGGTTCCTCGTATCCGGTTAGCAGCCGCCAGTGATGACGACGACTCCCACGGCCTGCTTGAAGCTAGGCCTAGATAAGGATATAGGGAACCCCATGGTTCCCAAACTATGTAGTATTAGTTTCACAAAATTAACTATGGAATAGTTTGGTGTCGTAAATATTTGATGTACCAGTACATTGCAATCATTTTTACAGCGTTCTAAAATTGTATTTTCTTTTGAAGATAAGCACGTATGATGGCAAATGTTACTTTAACGAACGCCGTAGTCAACAACATCCATAATTATAGCAAATCAAAATAACGCGAAAAATAAGCCGAAAGTTATACGTAAACATAATGACCGAACTTGTTTTTTTTTCCTCGTTGTTCAAGGCATGAATACTTGTAAATTTGTCCCATTGAGGAATGTTCCGCCGGGATCAAATAGGTTTCAGGTTGAGTATCCGAACAACGAAAGATTTGAATGTCGGCAGAAAAAAAGGGAGAACGCTCCAGCGCTGAGCGGAGCATTTTCTTCAACGCACACCATGTATTTTTGCAGCTTCAGCATAGCGGCACATTAACCGAACATGTTTCTCTCGGATCGACTGGCTATCGTCACTGGGACAGAAAGCGGAATGGGCAGAGATGTTTGCCACGCACTTGCCAGGAAAGGGGCGGTGGTCACCGTAACCTATCTGAACTTGGACGCAGAAAGGCCACAGTTGCTGACCTAAAAGGTGAGCATGTGTAAGAATCCGTATGCGAGCGGTCATGAAAATTGTGCATTCACAAACAAACAAAAAGTCGAAATAACGAACACGGAAATGCTGCTCGCGCTTTCATTGTCTTATCAAAACGATAAGAATGCGCTTGTTGCTTTTTTGTTATGTGATTTTTCTAAAATTTAGACACGCCAAAGAAATTCTTTCAACTCGGCGCCCATAAGCAATGCAAAAGAGCGTAATGACGCACAACCGAAACGCGCCCTCATATTATTCCTATTTGCTCGCGAGAGGCGCCACTCAATCTTGGGAGATAGATGCTTATTGCCAGCGCATTAAAGATGCGAACTTGTAACGATTGTGCCCACCTCTCAAACCTGAAAAAGAAACTCAAGGGGAGAGAGGGGAGGGATCCTGAAAAACGTGAATTTCTTTTGCACGCGTTATGGTATCAAGAAGCTAATTTATGAACGAATAATATTTCTGAGTGTGTATTATTACTAAGCAGAACCCTTTTTAGCAATGATGGCTCTATATATCTGAATCCTTAATTCAAGAAATCGGCTTCGTACTGTATGGTGCCCTAAAGTATCCATACCGAAGGTAATATCCTTAATTCTTAAATGAAAAATAAAGGAATAATTTGGAAGCGAAGAAAAATATGCTACAAAAAATTGTAGTTCGGAATATTATTTTCGTCTAGTCGTTTATTTTGTCTTCATGACAGTGAGCTTTTTTGTTGCCATATCCCTATTTCACTCATAATTTCCCGTAGTGAAACTGTTTCAAACAGGCAGGTAAATAATATTCTGAGTAAAAATTATATAAAAAGTACCACATAAAGAGTTAAAATGAATGCCGTTGCAGCACAGGCATCAGGACTTACAACATGACGCATTCACGTGGCCAGACCGTGGTAAGGCTGGGGTACAAGGACACTTATATATATATATAAAAAGAAAAAAAAAAAAAAAAAACTGGGCTCATGCGGAAAGTATAGTCGTCAGGACGGTGGATGATAATGGCAGCGATAGATATATTCGTGTCTGTCCTTCGGTAACTAAAGGCTCGTTCACACACTTACAACCGAGTACGACCGAGAGATGTAAGACCTGTTGAAACCTCTTCAAATTTCTTAGGACGAGAGAACACGCTGGCACGCTGGCCCCATCTCTGCGGTGACCCTGAAACTGCATTTCACAAAAACGAAGGGTTTAGGGGATTTCCGAGGTGAAATGTGCGTAATACGTATGGCCAATACGTTGACCAATGTTTCCCGAGCCAAGAGAGGAAGGATAATGCGCGAGAGAATTGTAAAATATGCGGGACCGCCAACTTTACACCGCTACCCAATAGATGGCGCCAGTGTGTCCTCTCCTCGTAAGATATTAACAGGTTTCAAGGCACACGGTCTTAGGAAGTCGCAAGTGTCTGAACGGGCCTTAACGGCCTTCAAACAAACATTGGTCTTCATTTATTCTTACGATAGACTAAATGCCAAAGCCACAATCCGCCAGGTCCAATCATGTTCCTCGCCGAACTATGACATGCTTAACATTAATTAGTGGTGGACGAATAGTGTTCCGAATGAAAAAGCACATCAGTCCTATAGCTTTGACACTGCGAAGTGCCTGTATGCCGTAGCTTTAATTTGCAATGTAAAATTTATGAGCCACTCAGTGGTATTTGATTCGAATCACTGCCCGCCCATCCGCATTAGTGATCCGAGACCCGGGCACCGATACGTGCGTCAATCGAAATACCGCGCAATTTCAAAGTGGCTCGTGATTGGAGTTGGCGGTCCGTGGCTTTTGACTTCAGTGCATCGTAGAGTGAGACATAGAATTTGAGCCCAGCTCTTGAGGAGGAGGAGGGGAGGGCAAGGAGGAGGAGGCATAGCATCGTCGCGACCTTTGCGAGGGACCATGACGTCATGCGTGACGTCATTATGGGAAAGTCCCATGATGCAACGCGCGTCTCACTCGTGACCCCCGCGCTGCATTATGGGACGTTTCCCATAATGACACCACTAATGACATCACGAGGGTCACGAGTGACGTCGCGAGGGTCTGGCTCGTTGCATTATGGGAAACGTCTTATGATGCAACCCGTAGGTCACTCGCGACCCGCGCGTTGCATCATGGGATGTTTCCCATAATGACGTCACTCATGAAGGTCACGACGAAGCTATGCCTCCTCCGTACCCTTCGCTCCCCCTCCTCAAGTGCTGCGCTTTAATTCGGCATTAGAGGGGATGGTAAACGTCTTTACTTTTTTAGTTACTTTATGACTATAGTGTTGGAAGTAACGCCACGAAAGTAACGAATTACCTTTTGGGGTAACGGTCACTTACTTTTATAAACGGGTAATTATAATTACAACTAATTACGATTCAGCATTGAGCAATTGTATATGCAATTTCCTGCTTTCTTTTAATAGCATGTACAAGTTTGCATACGCCATGCTTTAGCAGAAGGCCACCGTAGGTAGGGATTTTACATTTTTCAGTAACCTCTAAAACGGGCAAGTCTGTTGAGTGAAATTTTTATACCCTTAATGCAGTTTTTGTTTTGTCACACCTCGAAATATACATAGTTCAAAACTTTCACGAATCAGTTGATCCGGACCCTTCAAACAACCATCGATCCTAATGGAATAAAACTGGGCAAAGATACAAAAAGGAAGAGACAAACCAGACAGGACAGGAAGATACAGGACAGGACCACAGGTGAAGGGTGCACGTGCGATTGCGTAGAATGTTTTTTTTTTGTTTTCTCTTTTTCTTTTTCTTTTTTTTTTCCCTTTTCCTTTCTCTTTTTCTTTCTTTTTCTCTGAGTAAAGAAGCTGCTTTAGTTGCGAGTCAGCGCTCTGTCCTGTCTGGTTTGTCTCTTCTTTTTTTTAATATTTGCGCTGTTTTATTCCATTATGTACAACGATTACCAACTAGCCCTGCTATCAACTTTAATAAACCATCGATCCCTTAGCTTCACGCTGTATAGAATAGAATTCTTGCCATGGGTCAGATCATACAGCGAAGCATGCAATAAGCTCTAAACACCACATGTTTACCTAAAACTCTAGTGATGCAATAATAAAGAAGAGTCTCATAACAAGACGGTCATTGCCACCAATAAAAGTGAAATGTCTTTAATTGATAACAGAGAGGAAATAAATTTATCTTGGTTGGCAAAATACGTACCCACTTGAACGCAATTAGCCGATAACGATGAAAGTGTGTTTTTCGTTCCTTTTTTGGAAAAGAGCTCTTGGCGATATTGGTTCTTCTTTCTCAGCACTACATATGCATATATAAGGCAGCAATAACATGGGTAAAGTCGCCAGAAATTGTCCATACGCAGACGCATTCAACACTGGCAAGAAGCCTTTTAGAAACGAGCAGTCCCTTTCCAGGTTAGTAGAATTTGATCTTATTCAAAATATTTAATCAGTGGCATTTATGGGTTTTTGACTTAGAGTGCGGTATTGGCTTACCTTATCTAAAACCTAACTCATAACTAATTTGGAAATGCAGTAATTATAAGACAGCAATCTTGGAATGGGGCAGTATGCATTTCATATATATGGGAATAATATGTTTTGCCTTTTATAATCTGCTACCTTAGCTTCAACGAGAGTCAAATTAATTATAGCTAGCGATAAAGTGAGAGGAGGCAGCGTTGATATGTTGCTTTATAAATACGGTAAGAGTACAAGGAATATAAGGATGTAGGGAAGCATAAAAAAAAAAACGACGTTCGCTTAGAAAATATCAGATGAATTATCTCGACACGGGTGACATGAGGTGTTTACTTGGAGTAAAGACACACGTTGACAATACAAGATAAAAATAGCTCTTCCTTCTTTTTTGTTTTTCTGGGGGGGGGGGGGGGGGGGGGGTGTAAATATCCAAACATATTATTGAAAAGAACGGCATCAGAATCAAGATTAGTTGTGAAGCAAGCTACAACACCCAAGCGTCTTGGGACAGTACCCCGGCCTTTAACAAATATACATGAACGCCGCGTTCGAAATGTAACACATTTTCTTTTTTACACCATGTTTGACCACGAAATTAAACTCAGCAAAATAGATAAAGCCAACTAAAACTGTGTGTCCTAGCGAATGGCAGTGGTCGTTTTGGAGCACGACGGGATCGACTTTTCTGGAGCTCGCCTATTACGCTGAGCACTCTCGATCTAGATGGACGTGGGTCCCACTCGTCGTTTTGGATCAGCTCCCACTCCAGATCTCGGTCCGGATCCGACAAAACGTGCTCTGCCGATTTCGGCGGATTCGACGTGGTGCCAGCCTGGCCAGCACTCGACGCGCACACGTGACTTCCTTTCTCACCTGGCATCTTGCTGGTCTTGCCTCGAAAAAGTCGTAATGGCCGCTGGGGAAGTGTCACCTGCTTTACTCCTGCTGCGGCTTCATGACAGTTCCTTGTCAAGTTGGTCAAACAGATCCATCAGCACCGGCGGCTCGAGTAGCAGTGACGACGAGAATTGCATATATGTCCTGCACGAATTCGACTGCCTTTAAGAAACTCCGCAGAAGAGGCCGAAAATCGATACGCGCTTTGACACCGATCACGACTAATCCCATAAAGAGGCTAGTTGGCTACGTTGATGCACATCGCTTATCGGCAGGCATCTTTTCCATCAGAATTAACTTCGCTCGGGCGTTGAGCCCGTGTTGTTAACGCCGCGAGTGCGAAAACATGTGCTTCGAGATCCGAGACCTGGAAAAGAAATTCCTGCCAAGGTGAATAACGGGAAGGCATCTGCCGATCCCGGGGAAGTCTTCATGATACTGGGGATCTGGTGGCGGAGGAACTACGCTATGATCGCGTGCTCCAATTCGGATTTGCTCTACTGATCCCGGCGCGCTACAGAACGACCCGTGGAATTCACAATTAAAAACACGTAACCAGATCGCTAGCATGAAGGTAGTGAATCGTTCGCATTTAATGTAGACGCTTATGAACGTTTTCTGGTTTGGTAAGGAATAAAATCTAATTTGTAATTCAATTTTAATTACCGATATAAATAAGAGCGACTTGACTAACACATGCTTTTATTTTTTTAAACTTTACAACGTCATTGCCGGAAATGTATATGTGTCGGATGAGCGCGGCGATAAAGTTATCTGGTTAACGGTAAAAATAAAAAAAAATAAAAACAAACGAACAAGAGGGGCATTGAACTAGAAACCTGTGAAGGTCAGGAGGCTTCAGGTGACTGTTCGCCTAGCTGGGTTTTAGGGTTTCCAGCAAGAATAGACTCAAGCTCATAGCCTTGAGTTTAAGTAATCATTAATTAAATAGGTTCAACATCAGTAATTTCAAAAGTTTTTGAGAATGCATGTTGGGCTAAATTACGCCTTTTCCTGAGTGGCCTCTGGGTTATTGTCGCCATATCCAGAGTTTTCTCTTGCTGTCCATCCATGTTTTGTTGTTTTTTCTGCATAACCTGGTAATGTAAAGTTTGCCTCAAAGCGTGTAGGTTTTTTGCCACAAGCTCTATTTAAAGCGCTAGTGGGCTTTCTGCCGTTTTCAGAAAGAAGGAACAGAGGGCCAAATAACTTATAGGGTGCTCTACCCACTCAGTATGTTACCGCGATCTAAGTACTCCATTTCTTGAATAGTATAGTCATAAAATGTAACCTTCCGCCTACCATCCCTTTGTTGAATGACAAAACACAGAACAATATTACATTGAATAATCCCAATAATAAACTTAAAACTTTTAAAAATAAAAGGAAAAATAAACTAAGATTTAATGGTTGTAACAAATTATTAAAATAACACGCACTATCTTAATACCGAAGAGTGAGCGCCCTGTGGTACGATTAATCACAAATGATGAAAGCGCCACATAACGCAAACATTAACAAACCTAAAAAAAAAAATGAATCCTCAAATGAGACAGGCCAGCAAAATACAACGGTGTGAGCAACACGTCACTATTTTAAGATACGTTCAAGCACGAACGTTATTTAATAGATAATGGAATTACGTCTTTAAATAACTGTAATACGCAACATCTCGTACAACAGTTATTCAAACTGGTATCTGGACTCATGCAGCAAAGTACTTGCCGTTTTCTAAATAGTTTTCCTAAGTATGATGGAGAGAGTGATTCTGAAACACTCTAATTATATAAAAACTACACCCGCAATACCGAAAAAAAAATAGTTGTCGTCACCGACAAAGTTGTACGAAGCTACGAAGCCAAGCAAGAGCGAGCCGTGACACCTATTCGAGAATGTCGTTTAATAGTTTCCTGCCGTGTGGGGCCGTAATTAGATGGGAGTTTTTCCTCACCGAAAGATCCTTCGCCGGCGCCAAACTGGTTTCCGACTGTGCTGTTGCCGAGGGAGCCTACAAGGCCGGCAGAACAATATAGAGATATCGCGCAGTGAGCGGCGTTTGTTTTAGAAGTCTAACGCTGGCATTTTACAGCGTCAGCGTCCACGAAGCATCCACCAAAGATGCCCCTTTCAAATCGGCTGGCGATCGTCACGGGCGGTGGAAGCGGCATTGGCAAAGCGGTCTGCCATGCACTGGCGAAAGACGGGGCAACGATCGTGGTGGCCGACATCAATTTGGAGGCGGCGAGAGCAACAGTTGCCGAGCTGAAAGGTTTGGTTATACCTACACTGACCTTTTATTCGGCACGCGTACGCATTTGTAATCACAAAACCGATCTCATTTAACACCGTTTGACATCGAGTCCGGCCGCTGACAATTCTGGAATTCGATGAGCCAAACTGCGCCCAAAACTGCATCGTCATGGCGCTCTCATTTTTGTGTGTTTACTATTTTGACTAAACCAATCAAGCACAACAAATGAGCGGGATTTTTCGCATTCTTTTTGTGTGTGATTGCATTGGCTAGGGACATCAGACGCGCAAGGGCAAGAAGTTCAGTGATTATTAATTTTTAACAATGCGTAATTAGCTCAATTGAATTGTGGCGTTGATTGCGGTCGACCTTTATCTGGGGCGGAGTCTAGGCCCAATTCGGAGACTCTTTAGTTTTGTTGGCGTCTGTGTCCCATACAAAAATTTGCTATGGTCGGCTATAGAATTTCTTTTATAGCTAATTGGCCCAATTAGCTAAAGAGTTTTTTATGCTGTCATTAGCATTTTTATGGTCACCTTAATGGGCCTCTTTAGGCGTGTCTACAGCCCTATCACTGTCCAGCACTAGCGCTCTTTAAGTTTTCTAATGGCTGGCTAAAAGCTTCTATGTGGCCTACACTACGGTTCTCTTAAGCCGACATGCTAAAGCTGTCAATAGCTTTTCCTTTGGTAGCTTTAGCCATGTATAGCTTCTTACGTGTCCTGCTAAAGAAAGTTTTGTGGGTCATCTTATGGCTGTCTTTAGCCAGCATGCTATAGCTGCCTGTGGCTTTTCCTTTGGTGTCTTTAGCCATTTTATGGTCTGCTAAAGAATGCTTTATTGGTTATTCTATGGCTCTTTTAAGCCAGCATGCTATAGCGCAGGGGCGGATCCAGACCTCCATTATAGGGGAGGCGGTTCCTTGGTGTAAAACGGCGGGGGGGGGGGGGGGGGGGGAGTGTTTATATTTTTGTGGGGTTATCGTTTTTACTAAACTCTGATAACATAATATAGATCTTGAGAGCCTTTGTGTCGGTTGAGCTGTCGGGGATGAACTCTTTGAATTAAAACCTTTCGGGTGACCACGCTAGAGGTAAGTATCTAGAAAATTGTGGTGGCACTATCCTTTCTGAAACTTGGTTTCAGACCGACACTACGTGAGCAGTCGATTTAGGTCAGCTTAAAGACATTGCCTTGGCAGACATTCTGGTTGGAGCTAGTGCTCAACTGTTGCGGCAACGGGAAGAGCGGCTTAAATCAATGGAGCGAGTACGTTGCAAACAAGCGACAAAAATGGCCCGGCGGCTTCGACACTGCTCGCGGCGTCAAAACACTGTCGACGCAGCGAGCGAAACGAACGCTGCCAGGCAAGTTCGTCGATTGTTCGCCGTATATTTGGAATGTCCAGAGCGCAGCACATGCGGCATTGCCAACCCAAACTCGTGTTTTCACGTGTTCTGGATGCAACTCGAGAGAACGAAAGCGAATAATTGTTGAATATGTTTGAAAGCATATTGCAGTTCGGCAACTATAACTTTTAAACTTAGACAAGACCTTAAACCAGCAATGGATCCTTCCAAATTATATTCAATTGAACTTCGTCTGGATATTTACTGTATGAAAGGAACACTTACTTGTTTCTGGGTAGTTAGCTCATTCGTCAGGGTCGAGAGGACAGGTGCAGAGATATGATGGGGCAGAGTGGTTGTCCGGTCGGTGAATCTCAACTGGGCTAAAGGCGGATCACGACTGCAGCATGGACGTTTGGGAGTCGGTGTTCACTCGAACGGGCACAGGCACTGTCTATTTAATTTATGTATAGTCGCATCTTTGAAAGGGCTCGTTTTCCCCAAGTCCCTGGGTAGGGAATTCGGAGCCGCAGTTGGAAACCAGCAAGCCCCGCCTCTGTTCCGTTCGACAGAATGGACACGCACATATTCGCTCCTGCGGAGTCGCGCGAAAGCTCTGCCGTCAATCCACAGAAGCCGCGTTTAACTCGAAAGGTAAAGACGGCGCCAAGGGGAGGCAAGGGGTAGCGGGCGCCTTTCCTAAAATATGTCCCGCCACCCTAAGTTGAAACGGCATTGTATACAAATAAATGCCTACGGCGTCGGCTTGAGGACCCCCTGTAAGCAGCCTCCAGCCTTTAGAGTGCTCGTACCATTTATCTTTCTTTTATTAGCTTCCCGCCATGAGAAGTCGTACCGCAGGCAATATGAAGCCCATTAGAGGAAACATCTCCCCCTTCTGGCGCTCGTCGGCTTCTTTCTGTATTCCGCGCTGCGGCGCTGATCCTCAGTGAGGGATGGAGGCGAGGACGAAAGTGGGCTTATGTTTAAGCCAAGGTCGTGGGGAAGTCCGGAGCGTCTTCAGGAGAAGCTCAGACCCAGACTAGACTGTACCTAGAGCATTTGCTTCCTCTTTCAGTTGAGAAGAAAAGCAAATGGTCACCTGGCTGTACAAGCCGCATCCTGCGTCGATTGCTTATGTTTTTTCTTCGAGGTGACGAAGAACCCGGGGGGGGGGGGGGGGGGGGGAGGTTGCCTGGCGAGGCGTTTGGGGGGGGGGGGGCGATCGCCCCCACCGCCCCCCCCCCCTTGGATCCGCCACTGATAGCGTGCTGAAAGACGAAAACGAACTCCTTTCGTTCACCATTTTGCTTGATCAGCGCTCCCTCAATAGTTTCTTGGAGTCACGAATAGCCTTGGGGTAAAATTTTTCTACAGTTGGCTAAAGAAAATTTAATCATCACTGGTCTATAGCTTTCGAGGCATCCACTTCTTTGAGTCCGGCTAGAGAAAGTTGAATGGTCACAGGCCTATAGCCTAAGAAACATCCGATTTTGTACAGCAGGCTAAAGTACATCATTTTTTATGTCTTTAGACACGGTGCTATAAACTTTTCTATAGGCATATAAAGAAAATTTATTGTTCCATAGTTTTAAGAAACGGGGCCATAACATTGTCTAAAGATGGGTAACGACAATGTATTGGTTCACAGTCCTTCATCTCGGGGCCATAAAAGTTTCTATAGGCGGTTAAAGAGCAATTATTGGTCCCCAGTTTTTACACTCGGGGCAATAGGATTTTTTAGGCGAGTAAAGAAAAGTTATTGGTTCCCAGTCCTCCAACTCGGGGCCGTAGAATTTCCTATAGGCGGGTAAAGACAACTTATGGGTTCCCAGTCTTTAGACTTGTCGCCATACAATTTTCTACACGAGGGTCAAGCCAATTTATTGGTTCCATATCTTTAGAAACGGACCATAGTTTTTCTATAGCTGACTGTAGCTGTATTAATGGATTTCTACGGCCGAACATCGAGGGCCATAGGGGGTGATAGCCTGTCAAAGAAGTTTTCATAGACGACCATATAACATTTTTGTATGGGATGTTTCTATTATACTTTTCACAACTCTATAGAATGCAGAAGAGGTGGTATACTTGACAAGGGACGATCTGTTGTGCCTGGGACGCAACTATGTACTGCAATAACTAGGAACTATGAAAACATTTGTGTGAGAGGTTAATGTCATTTTAGATTTTGCAACGGCTCTAAAAAAATTACCAGCGCTTATATAGGCAGGCATGCACACGCGGCACGTCACCTGAAATGATGTAACTGAACACCGCTGGTCGTTATTCAATCAATATCTATCTCAGTACGTCACACATTACTGCGATTCAGACGTTACGGGTTACCTCAGCTTAAGAAAACAAGTTAGTTTCTCGTTTTACTTAATGTGTCCTTTAATGAAGTAATATCCGCGTCTGATATGTGTAGTCGTTAATATGTCCTTACGTTTTAACGCGTTTGTTTAGGGATAACTGAGGCCATACGGACATACGTTGCGCACACTTTTACGGTCTGCCTATGATCTTCTCGTCGTTTAAATTAGAGGTTTGAGCTGAGGTGGAAACTTGGCAGAGTTTATATGTGTTGGAGGAGCCACGCTCGGGAAGTACCTAGATACCGTTATTCATTACTTTAAAAATAGTGTAACGAATATATGTTACGTTTTCTGTCTTAAAAAAGTAACTAGGTCGTTACTAAATCGTAACCGAGAAGGTTACTTCGTACAGTAACGTGTAACGTACAAATCTGCTTGTGCAGAGTGCAGGTCCGTCTGCTTTTGCCTTAGCGGCTGGGATGATGTCAAAACACCGAGCTCTTTTAGGCCGATTAAAAAAATGATGGGTAGACCTCAAGGCATCTAGAATTGAGGTGTATCGACGATCCTTCCAACCAAAGCCAACCAGAACTCAGGGTTCTTCGGACGTTACCGCTCTCGGAAAGGGCGAATGTTTTATTTCATAATTTTTGTTTCCTGATGGGTATTTCTTGTTTTATTTCATAGTTTTTGTTTCCTCGTGAGTCCTTCTTCTTTTACCTCATAGTTTTTGTTTCCTGTTTAGTGCTTCTTGAACAAAAAAAAATAGCTCAGATTTTGTCGATTGTAAGCTGAAATATCTGATAAAAAATGTTTTGTTAATGATGGGTGTAATTATAAATTGCCACTCTATACCGCCAGCTATAAAGCACGAACTAGCTACTTGCCAGTTGCGATGTTTCTCATCATTTGTGTCTGTGTACCCTAACATGCCCATTAAAGAATAAACAATATTTTTGTAACGACCTTTTCTTTACTTAATCAATCAATCAGGCCTGTCTGATTGCTCAGGTCGCCTTGGAAATACCTATAATATTAAATATCGCAAGCGGACTTCAGTGATATCCTTGGAACGCATTTATGCTGAGATATGTTTTTCGTGTCTGCCGATAATAGGGGCTTGCAGATACAACCCGGATGTCTCTGTACTAACCGACATATGCCCGCTTTGGGAAATTTTCAGTTCGACCAAGATATCGTAGGGTTAGCCAGCTATCTAATTATTAAATATCGACCATCCCTTGCCTTGTATACACTCAACATGCAAGGTAAGTGTTAACATCTGGCGGCTTTATTGACGGCAAGCTCGTCGTTAGTTCAGTTCCTAGAGTGCTACACGAATCTCTAAAAGGTCACGGGATGATTTCTAGATCCGGTGCATCTTTTGAACGGTGCACCTAGAAGACACGTTGTTGTACTTTATTTCAGGTGGAATTAAATTAATTCTTCCGTACCGGTCGTACACCAGGCAAAGGTCCATTTTTGTCATGTACCAGTAAGTTCAAACGGGGAAGATGTGTCAAAACTTTCAGAATTGCCATAGTCATAAGGTGACATCTAACCTGCGGCTAACCATGGTGCTTCCTATTTACCAGGAGAATCTCACATGGCTCTTCACGTGGACGTGGGCGATTCGTCCTCCGTTACTTCCCTCATAGAGAGCGTCGGCTCTCAGTGCCGGAGTCCTTTGAGCATCGTGGTGCACTGCGCTGGTGTGGGCAAATGGTGTGCCGTCGTGGATATGACAGAAGACGACTACGACGAACTGCTGCGAGTGAACCTCAAGGTTCGTATATAACGTCAGTGGTTCCGCTATTTTTTCTTTTTTTTTGTTTCATTTACCGATAAAATTTAAGAATTAACCCCCGAGCCGATTGTGTCGAAATCGGGGAAAGCTATAAATTCCCGATTTCAATCAATATTTTGAAATGGGATCCCAAACTTCAAGATGTCTCGATCTTCAGCTGAATCTTTTGTTGACCCGGAGTACCGCCCTCACTGAACTGCTTGTGATGAAACTTCTGTCATCAACAACCACTGATTGTCCCTTACTGGCAGAAAGACAATTTCAGTGCAATCGAGTCATGCGCAGCATGTTCCCTAAATGTATAAAATCAAACTCTCTTGTACTCTGTTTTGTATATACCTGATAAACACCAATTTCGTTTTCAACGCCGAGTATTCTCAACGATAAAGCAAAATTTACGCAAATAATAAACACAGCAACACACATGGAAGAGTTCAAAGAATACAAAAAACACCAAAAAGACGGAACACTAATCGTAACTAACAACACTCTGAAAACACACATACTCATTTCTTTTTCAGGGCACATTCCTCGTCAACCAGGCTGCTGTGAGGGAGATGCTGAAGAGAAAAGTACCCGAGGGCTCTATAGTTAACATAGCCAGCATCGCGGGCAAGAGCGGATACGCCATGTTTGCCGCCTACGCAGCTTCCAAGGGCGGCGTCATAGCATTCACAAAGTCTCTGGCCCAAGAGTTGGCCGGAACAAACATAAGAGTGAACACCATCCTGCCCGGACCAACCGACACTCCCATTGTAGCCATCATGCCCGAGGAGTCAAGGAAAGAAGCCGCCAAAGCAACTATCCTGAAGAGATTCGCACGTCCCGAGGAAGTGGCCGACGTGGCAAGATATTTGTGCAGCTCTGGTAGCTCGTATATTACTGCCACGAGCGTCGAGGTCGCTGGTGGAATGTGCACCTAATACAAAGTTTCAACCAGAGGAAAACAATATTCTTTTTTGGGTGTGTGTATTTGGCGTGAATGCAATAAAACTGTTCTAATCTTTTTCGAAAGTGTTGTGAAATGGTGTCTTGCTTACTTCAGTGCTCCCCAAAATATGTCTGTTACACTAAGACCCACCAAAAATATGAGATACTCATTCAATACCGAAACTTTCACGCACTGCCACTCACCATTTTCTGTTTGTACTGCAAGAGACTGGAAACTGTTGACACCATCACTATTTTCTGTAACATATGCACCACGCTCATTCTCCAACCCCTTAGCTGCCTCTCTCACTGCTCTGAAATGCCTTACGTGCAAACACAGCGGTCTTGCTGAAAACTTGCTTATGAGAAGCCCTAACAGTCACACCTGTAAAGCTTATAATTTGATATGCATTATATCCTGCAAACTCGGACCGGCATTTTATATATCGGCGAAACTGTACGAACGCTTCTGAGAGCACCACATACTTGTCAGACGAGAATGAGTGGGCTGACTTACACATGACTTCTCCACACACGTATCTAAACACTTCTTTTCCACAAATCATTCCGAACCCAACGCTTAAGTATGCGTCGCCAAATCAGGCGTCAACACAGCCACCTCGCGTAAAAAGAAAGAAAATTAATTAATTTTAACCTAAAGGCCGAAATCCGGTCCTGTCTAAACAAAAAAGTTTCTTTCGGCTATTAGACATTCCACTTTCGCCCGCTATTTCTCTCTTCCCCTTTTCGAAAAAAAAAAAAAAAAGAAGATTATTTCGGTGGTTACGCGGGGTGCGCTAGGCGTCCCCCCTTTCCGCATTTCTCCTCCGATTGACTCACAGACCTCTAGAAACTTACCTGACAACGTTTCCCCCTCCTTCTCTTATTCCAGCACGTCACATCTGTCACGTGTTACCTCCGCCTTTTGCATATACATTGTATATATCTCTGGATCTGTCATTTCTCTTTTTAGTATTCCTGAAGAAGACCGTTTGGTCGAAACGTCGTTCACCTCTTTTTCCCTGGCACCATCCCGTTCCTTTCATAACCCTACTAATATACTACCAGTGCCTGGCAGAACCCCACGTCTTCAAATTCTAAGCCCACACCTCTTCCTTCATGTCTAATGTTGGTGCAAACACTCTTCGTACTGTCTTTATCGTGTTTCTCAATTCCTTCCCTCTCTTGAACAGCCCACCACCCGGTTTTCATACTTTGCCATGTCCCAAATTCTACCCAACTCTAAGTTTTGTAGCGTGAGCTACACTGGCCGAGGTTGAGCAGTTTCGCGTGACTCGCATAATGAGCCGTGCTCCGTGCTGTGCAAGCGCCAGGAGCAGTGACGTCACACGTTTAAAAACAAGCCTGGAGCATTACATTATAGCTTGAGCGGCGTGCGTCAGGGCAATTCAAAACCTCTGACTCTTTTTTTTTTCGTGTCTGTGAAGGTTGTTTTAGAAAAAGGTTTTGCATTCACCAGAGTAATCGACGTAGTGTCTTCTTAGCTGTGCACGTTTGCACAGTTGCGTTGGAAAGCGCTGCACACTTGTTTTAGCTGCATTGAGCTTGCCGATACCGACGCTTCTGTCCAGGTGTGACTCGACAGCTGCTGCCGAGCAAATGCGGGTCAGGGACTGACGCTTAGCTCCTCCCAAATCGAGAACGTGGCAAAAAAGTTTGTTACATCGCAACTTCTCCTCGAAAGAAAAGAAGAATCTTTCATAAATTCTTAAATTGTCAGCCATTTCCTGGCAATTTCGGGCTATTTATTAATTTGTTGTATTCTATTTTTACCAAGAATTGTTTACCAATTTAAAATCGCTCGCTGAGGCGCGCATCACGCATTATGCGCATTTGGGTTCGCAAAACGAAACATACAAACGGTTGTAATTTATAGCAGGTACATTCCTCATTTTCTAGGACGCTGAAGTGTCACCGACTTACTAGATTACTTCGATTGCGAGGGGGTCCTGCACGTTTCGGGTCGGCCGGGTGAATAAGCAGGGATTAAGTCAAAACGACTCCGAAAGCCAGCCTCCACTTCTTCCTGCCAGTTATTTTGAGAAAATGTTCGTTTACTGGTTTGCAAAATTAAAAGAAAATGAATGAACTCTGAACTCATAAGAGACCAAAACTCACAGGACAGATTGGAACCAAAAGGGTACACGGAGGCGCTCTCACCGGAGTATTCACTACACATGAGAGGGGTTCTCGCATTTCGCTGTCCCTTTTTCAATTTGACAAGTTATTCCTTTCTTAGTTTCGTTTTGACCGAATCATAATAAAAAAAAGACATCTATTTGCCGTGGTAGACGCTGTAGTGCGACAAAGCGCTGAATATTCTATTTTCCTCGTTCAGATTTTTGTACGGGATAGAGAACAGCACACCATTATCCGACCACTTCAACACCTCAGCTCCAAAAGTGTTTGTTGGCATGACTACGCGTGCCACATGTGGTTTAAAGCTTTGGCAAAATATCCTACTACAAATATCACTTCATCAAATAAACATAACGCGTAAAAGAGGCTTTGCCGCTCGTTACCCCAACAGCGCATGAAGCGAGCTGACGAGCCGAGGGATCCAAGAACTGCGCGGTTTGGCCCAGTCTGTCCTACCCGTGACGTCATAAAAAGATGATTATGATAGCTTGAGAAGAGCCCCCTGTAGTTCGCGCACGCCACCAATTCCCAAATGTCCATCGTCTCTTCGAGATCCTAATGACTCTGTGCGTAACAACGGCGGGTTGCCATATAAGCCAAGCGCCTATACAACTGGTCTCGCATTTCGATTTACCTTTTTTAATTTGATGAGTTATTCCTTTCTTAGTTTCGTTTGTCCGAATCATAATAGAAAAGACACCCTATTCGCCGTGCTAGACGCTGTAGTGCGACAAAGCGCTGAATATTCTAGTTTCCTCGTTCAGATTTTTATACTGCCTCGTGCCAGTTCTGCCAGTTGTGGGTTAGAAAGAATAAGCTAATGGCTGCAGAAAATATTTTAGTATCCTGAGCACATGTTCTGTTCACTACGACCCCTGCTATAACGGTTAAAAATATACTTGAGAGCGTCCACTTTGAATGAGTGACTGCTCGGTCTAGCGTTTTTGAATGTTCACCGCGACATAGAAGTTCAAGCAGAGGGCGTCCTGGATATTCTTTATCGTGAACGCAGGCGGCTGAAACTTAATGTGTAGACCCTTGGCATATATGAGATGATCAAGAGAGCCCGTACATTGCTTTCTAAAATAACTAGTCACACTGTTTTATTCGTGGTAATTTCTAGTCGAAAGCACGTAATTCTGATCAGTGCTCAAGGTGTGCGTGAGCGCAGCGCCACCCGCTGCTTACAGTGCAGTTGTTTGTACAGATCATTTACAGATCATCATCATTATTATTTATTATTCCTTGAAGGCCCAAGGGGCATTATACAAGGGAGTGAACACTTAAAGAAACCAATAACAAAACAATTTATCTACAAAAATACGCTGTAATCTAGTTATGGGTTAGAAAGTATAAGCTAATGGCTGCAGAAAATTTCTTAGTATCAGATAAGGAAACAATTACGACAGGCAGAGTGAGTTCCAGTCGTCAATGGCCAATGTTAAAGTAGACATTTGGCGAGTGACGGTTGACGATGAAATCGAACGGAGGTTACAAGAATGGTCGAGACGAGGGAAAATGCGGTAAGGAGGTGATAACAAACTTTGTCTGAGATGACTGTTGTAATAAAAGATCCGATGAAGAAGAGAAAGACGAGACATCCTGCGGGGGTGAGGAAGAGTGTCAAGGTTAGCTGATTGGCGAAATCCTGATATGCTTGCGTAAGGGGAATAGTCGGAATAAATAAAACGTAGGGCTCTGCTTTGAACGGATTCAAGGTTGTTAGTTAGGTATGCATGCCACGGTCACCATATGGAAGAAGCGAATTCTAGTTTAGTTCTGACCAAGGAAGTATAAGCTAGTTATTTTACGGGGGATGTAGCTTGTCTGAGGTTACGGCGAAGAAACCCGAGAGTGCGGTTAGCATCGGCGATGACAGATGTTATATGGGTGGTCCATGACAGGTCAGATGTCAGATGAATTCCTAGATATTTATACGATGAACAAGCAGTTACTGGGATGCCATAAAGGTGGTAAGAGGAGGATAGAGCATCTGAACTGCGGGAAAAAGATAGCGATTTACATTTAATATAGTTTAAAGCCATTTGCCATTTATGACACCACTGAACAATGAGTTGGAGATCGTTTTGCAAGATTAGTTGATCGTGACGTGAATGAATCGGTCTATAGATGGCACAGTCATCGGCGAACAAACGTACTGCAGAAGTGATGCCATGGTGGAGATCATTAATGTAGATTAAAAAAAAGAAGGGGACCAAGAACGCTTCCCTGAGGGACGCCAGACGTTACTGTGCTTGTTGTAGATTTTATATTGTTAGTAGAAGTGTACTGTGTGCGATCAGTGAGGAATTCAGAAATCCAATTGACTACAGAGGGGTTAAGATTAATATCTCTTAGTTTCATTAAAAGACGCTGATGAGGGACGTTGTCAAATGCTTTGGAGAAATCAATGAAGATGGCGTCAGTTTGAACGTTGGAATCGAAATTTGAGTAAACGTCAGTTAGAAATGCTGTTAGTTGAGTTTCGCATAAGTAGGACTTGCGAAATCCGTGCTGGTGCTTGAAAAGGAGGTTATGAGAGTCTAGAAAGTTTATTATGTTAGAATAGAGAATGTGTTCCAAGAGTTGTCATGAAACGCTGGTGAGCGAGATGGCACGATAGCTGCAGATTAGTTGGCGATCGCCTGTTTTATGAACGGGTATGACGTTAGCAACTTTCCAAACGGAAGGAACTTCAGAGAGTTTAAGAGATTGAGAGAATATGTTGCAGAGGAAAGTGGAAGAAATGTGTTTAGTGTTTATTAATACCTTGGAGTTAGTTTGGTCATCTCCGGAGCTGGAGGTCACCTTTAGTTGATCTATAGCCTTAAGTACTCCAGTACGGTCAATTACGATAGTATCTATAAGAGGGTGAATGGATTGGCACGAGTGGGGAATATTTAGCAAGTCCTCTTTAGTAAAGATGGGGCAAAAGAAATTGTTAATAGCAATAGCGCCATGTTTATCAGAAAGTGGAAGTCCGTCGTCATCTACAAATTGCAAAGGAAGTGGAAGTGACGGATTGATTATTTTCCAAAACTTCTTTGGTCTGGTGGTTAGTATGTTGGGGAGGTCGATACTATAGAATTTGGTTTTGGTGTGATTTATTGCGGACTTATAAGCCCTAGTGCATTCGTAGTAGGCGTTCCAAGAAGCCGTAGTGCTGACAGCCTTAGTCCGCTTATAGAATCTCTTTTCCTATTGAATTTACTATGAAATATTTTATTGTACCAAGTGTTAGTGTTATCAGATATAATACGGGTCAGTGGAATAAAGCGTTCAATTAGGTAGATAATTTTATCTTTGAATAGAGTCCAGTTTTCATTAACCGTTCTTTCCCAAAAGTTAACTGAAAAAGTATGATAAAAATCTTCGAGGTTCGAGTTGATTGATGCGTAATCAGCTCTCGCGTAATTGCGAATGACTTTGCAGTAATGTGATCTACGAGGAGCAGAGAGAAAAAGAGTTAAATCGATGACGAGATGGTCACTAATGCCGGGTAAGTACGTGATGTTACTGAATAGTGAGGGGCCTTGGCTTAAGCATAAGTCGAGTATATTCCTACAGTGATTAGTAATCCTAGTAGGCTGAGTCATAACATTTGAAAAGTTGAAATCTAAACAAAAGTCTATAAATTCTTGAGACAATGCGCAACTAGAAGAGAGGGCAGACCAGTCAATGTTCGGGTAATTGAAATCACCAAAGAGAGTAACAAAGGTGTTAGGGTATTTAGTTGTGATTTCTGAAAGACACTTATATAGCTTGGTAACGAATTTTTCATCACTATCTGGCGGTGTATAGCACACAGCCACTATTACAGGGGGCGTCGTAGCTACGTACACACAAAAAACTTCCAAGTCGGTAAGAATCGGTATAACCCGAGACGGAATTTGATTTTTTATAGCTAAAAGCACACCTCCCCCCACCTAGCGGATCTATCACACCTATACACACGAACGTTTGGATACAAAGGAAAAAGTTCAGTATCAGATATATCGGGGCTTAGCCACGTCTCTGTAAGAATAAGGAAATCTGCGTTGCATGCCTCGACCAAGGAAATCACATCATCTCTTTTTGGCATGAAGCTTCTAATGTAAGTAAATAAAATAGAATGATAAGAAGGTTTGTTAGAGGTATCATCATCATGGCGTTTTGAAGGTTGATTGGGTGACGAAAAACGAAATGAACGCTGGCATTGTTATGCACTTTTTTCCTTCATGGCCACCAAGAGGGGCGTCAAATACATAACATTACCATCTAAAAACATCTTATCGTGACGCAGCTTTTAAGTCGTGCCTTTAGGCTTGGCAAAACCAAGAAGGTGACGGCGCGCAAGTCGGACAGAAATGGAAAAATCTTCACTGATAGCTACACGTGTCCCTTTGAGCTTAAATGCCGACGAAATAATGCCCTCTTTATCCTTAAATGATGAAAACTTTACAATTATAGTGCTACATTTCTGTGGATTGAACACTTTCAAGCGGTGCGCTCTTTCAATTTTGCTTGATTCGGCATTCACGCCTAGGTTTCTGGAACACAGGCCAGTTACCAAGCCCTCGGACTGGGCCCACGTTTCCCTATCAGTGTCAGTGACGCCAAAAAATAGAAGGTTGTTACGACGGGATCTGCCCTCGGCGTCGTCACAACGAGTTTTCAGCTGTGAAAGTTCGTTTAGAGCTGTAGTAAGCTGAGGTTCGGTAGGTGTAACGCTACCGATTTTCTTCTGCTTTAGTAAGTCGAGTTCAGTTGTTAGGTTGCTAACGCGTTCTTCTAGAGCGGAAGCAGATTTTTCGCTTTCTATATTTTTCTGTGTTAGTAGGTTTACCTCTTGTTGCAGCAGAGCAAGGCTATTCTGAAGCTTCGCGACTGTCTGCACAAGCGCAAGGAATTCATCCTCTTGTTGCTTGCTCATAGGGCCTGGGTTCTTCTCTACATCCCCAGACATCAAAAGCAACAAAGCTCTAAAAGATTTAATACACGCTCTAAAAGATTCAATACAAGCTCCGGGGCATGGAGCACAACTAGGCAAACATAATTCGACGTAAAACAGTGGAAAGGTTTACGACTACTAACCGGCGGCAAGAAGAAAAACATGAGCCACCTCATCGCTGCAAATCTTCCATGCCCACTGGCGCGCTGTAGCCGGGGGGGTCCCTCTGTAGGCGCTTCCGTTGATGTCGCTGTGGATGGCATAGCACGAGCGAGGTCCTCTGTGATCTTGATCCCAGCAGGAAACACTGTAGTCGACGAGCGCGTGGCGGGTGGTAGCTTGCGGCCCGTAAACCGGAGCAAAGCTGCGTCGACATCGTGTCGCCAGCTGGATGGGGACGCACGCGCTGACATGTTCAGGAGCTGCGGCAAGAAGAAAAACGTGAGACACCTTATCGCTGCAAATCTTCCATGCCCACTCTGACATTGTTTTATATTATAATCATGTGTTCGCTTTGTTATGTTTGCTTTGGTTGGATTGAACTCTGTATTTTCGTGAGGATTGTCTGTTATAATTGGCCTCGAAATCGCCATCCTCCGTCCCACGAATGTTTCGAAATATCAGTCTCTATATATCGGAGATCAAGTTCCACATCCCATTAAATAAACATGAATGAAAAAATATTGCCTATTTTATTTATGTGAGCATTATCTACCCCACAAACACTTTTCCCGAAAGCAAATAAGTATAGTCCGCACCCCCTCTTTGCTCCATGCCCCGTGCAAAACGGCCCGCGGGGGGGATAGGCTTGGGATTTCTGGGGGGGGGGGGGGAGGGGGGGGGTTTGATCCTCCAACCCCCCCTCCCCCCCCTTGCCTACGCCACTGGCCTCATTGCGGTAGTCTGCGACGCAAGCGTAGCATTTATACAGTTACTCTAGGTTTCCCGAGAAATGGCTCTTTGATGCTCTGTGCTACAAAGTCCTCGCGCTCCAAATCTGTGATCGGGCACTCTATGGCTCCGTCGTCGAACCGCCAGGCTTTGTAAGTATAGAGGAGGCACTGGTTAAACCAATCACGCGCAGAAATAAAACGCAGGATCCCGGCGCAAAGAGAACGCAAGATTGCGAACGTACTACCGTCACGTAGTACAAGCAGTGCCTCCCATAGACCCTTGCAAAAATCATCTGCGAAATGCCATACTTTGTCTGCTGTACTGTGGAACACGTTCTGAGCCTGGGCAGTTTCTCTGCTGTGCGTTATATCAGACTCTGCGCATGCGGCCACATTTCAGTGACTCAGCATTTTTCGCTCGGGCAATAAGCTCTGGAAAGGCTCACATAAGTTGAACAATGCCTGTTTACGCCTTCACGAAGGATGTCGAGGCGCAATGCTCCACCCCACAACATGCACGAGCGTCTAGGTAGCGCCGCCAAGCGGCCCTTTTGCATTCCTTCTTTTAAAGCATGTAGCACGTACATTAGGTTGAGGATATATTGACATACATGTTTTTGCATGTAGAATAGTTTTCTGGGTGTGATCACCCTGTTTCAAGAGAGTTTCTATGAGACAGAATACCAAAAAAACAAGCGCGGCCAGGCGGCGCTTGTGGAGCGCGAACAAGTAGAACACTTTGACCGCATGGCCGTAGGTGAGCGGCGTTTGGAAACTTCCGGTTCCTCAGGAAAGTTTCTTTAACTGTTGCTAAACGACGACGATGATCTGCAAGCCTGTCTAAACATCGTTCTGAAAACTTCAGTCTGGAGGTCTCAGAATTATGCTTGCACGGGCATGCAGCTCACAGTCACATTTGTCAACATTTTCCCTATGGAACAAAATTTCCTATGGAACGGGCAGTTGCCAAACGCCGCTCATTTATTTTGGGGGCTTTAGCGGTTACTGTGAGTCGGACGCGCAGCAATAGTTGACGTAAACTCGTTTTTGGGTGAACGACGCAAAAATAGTTATTAACATTCCGCTGCAAGACGCGAGCTGGTCACCGAGCTTTAGAGTGTCGGTCAAGGCGTTTAAAACCTTGCTTTCACGGCTGCTGAGGCAACGCCATTGAGTCACCTACGGAAGAGATGGTTGGCTTCACTCAGGGTTGGGCAGTATCGCGATACAAATGTATCGCGATAGTATTTTAAAAATACATTTTGTATCGGTATTTCTGTATCGCGATACATTTTTTTTTTTTTTACCAGAAGCTGTATTCCTGTATCGGAATACATTTGGAATGTTTCTTTTTATCGCGATATAATCAGGATGAAATATATTTCGTACCGTTTTTCGAGAAACACTCTCCCCCCCCCCCCCCCCCCCCCCCCCGCTCCGAAAAAAACAAAAACAATTCCGAACGCATCGTTTTTTTTTTTATATACTTCTGAGGGCATTAGGGTCGAGGAGATGCTGGGCGATTGTTACCATTCTGACCAAGGTTCCTTCCGATTCTCCATACCATTTTGCAATGCGTTCTCTTCTCTCATCTAAGAAATTTTGCATAGTCGGGGACTCCAACCAGGCGGCGTGCGAGGACTGGAGTCAGGGCATCTTCTGCCGTAGGTCATTAGGTAGGAATTTGTTTAGTCTTTGTTTGCTGGCATTCAATGCCCTCTCCTAAGCGTCTCTCTTGCCATAGCGTACACAGTACACCCAGCCGGAAAAGCTGAGTTACAGTCCGTTGCAGCACGACCCTGGCGGTGGTTGACTTGAAATAGTAAGATGACTCACGCGGTGAAGTTCAACAGATATTCGAATCCGTCTGCGGCTGCGCCTGTAATATTGCACGGCCCAAAGGTACGTCATCAGCCGACGTGAACGTGACTTGCTGTTCTGGTGATTTGAAACCCAGGAAGGAGGCCAGACGTGGCCTCGCAGTGCCGACCCAGACATCTCACACCTGCGACTCGTCTCGAGCGCGCTGTTTCTCGGAGAGCTCGCACCTTTGCCAGCAATATCAGGTCGCAATCCACGAGGTCTCTGTTTGGATGATGCTATGCAAAACTTGAGGACTGGAATTCGTGCGTCGGTGGCGGAATATCTGCAGGAAGGACCATCACAGCAGCAATGCCACCGTATCGTTTTTTCGACCATAACAGAAGATAAGACGTGTGTTCCAGGATGGTTCAGATGGTCCACTATTCACGAAAATTTCAAATGACACTGCCTGCACGATGTTCAACGAGGTAAACTACAACGAAAGTACGTATTGTGCTTTTATACAGCAGAGCGGTAAAGTTTCATGTTCAATGCCACCACCTAGAGATAAAGAATTCCAGTTCATTCCACCGTGATGCCATGTGATCAATGTTGACAGGGGCGTGCTTATTGGACAGGGGCGTGGTGACGTTTTGATGGGATTTAGGGTGAAGTAGAATTTATTGAGAGGGTCGAAGTCTTTTTGCATCCCTCGTCAGACAGACAAGATGTCAGGGATGGGACCGTGGTCGGTCCCTGATGGAACATTTTTCTGAGCCCATTGAAGACTCCGGGTCGTCCGAAACCACTAAGGCAAAGTGCCAAGCCTCAAGGAAAGTAAATTCGGATCAAAAACATCCGCTTCAAACTTCAAGCTTCATCTCAGTTGGCGCCTCAAACAAATTTGAAAAATGTATTTCAGTACTAATTTTTTCTGTACCTGTTTTTTTGCCCTCTCTAAAATGTATTCCTGTATTTGTATTTCCAAAGACTTTTTGCCTCAATTTGAAATGTATTTCTGATATATTTTTACATATATATTTTAGTATCTGTATTTTAGCTACAATTTTAATGTATCCCAGTATTCGTGTTTCCAAATATATTTTTGAGTCTTTTTGCCCAACCCTGCCTTAACTGCACAACAGGTTTGTGCTGCACGCCTAGGTGGTTCCAATGCACCGCGCCCACGCGCAGTATTTGGCCCCTCCCTTCCGCTTGCCAATGCTCGGGGCCAGCAAAGCATGGCCTGGCGACACTCCGCTCTGTCCTAACCTGACGATGGAATGGGAGCTACCTTCTCGGCAGACCAATTGACCCCTCTCATCACGTAACCGCGCTCTCTCACTGCGCGTGGGTATGGGGCGGGAGCGTGATCACGTGGCGAAAGATATGGGCCTGCGAACGGTCAATCGAGCACGTATACCTTCCTGTGCACTGTGATCGTAGGGGAGAACGGAGTGTGCATGGAAGGCGCCGATATGACTTAAGGGTTCCCAGAGGAGGTTACTGTGATGGCCCAAATACAGGAATAGACCGAACTCACTAAGCGTTCGGCGCATGCGTGACGCCGCCATAACTTTAGTTCATTTGAGACTGACGGCCGTGCATGCGAGAGCTCGTGCTGTCCCGTGCTCCAGACGCGTAGAGCTCCAGCGGGTTTGTCGCACGTGCAGAAAGACTAAAGTTTCCTAGATGCACTGCGGCAGCGGTGGCGTATACCCCATACAAAAATGGTCTATGGACGTCTATGGAAAATCCTACGGTGAGCTATCACCTTCTATGGCCCTCTATGGTCAGCCATAAGAAACCATGAAACACGCTATAGCCACCTTTCAAAAAATGTATGTCTTCAAAGTTTTACAATCTCGACCATTCCGATTTCTATACCTGGCTATAGAATGATTTATGACCACGCAGCTATAGACTCGCGACTATTCAATATTCTTTAGCGAGCTATGGAAATATGTATGTCCTTGCTGCTATGGATTCGCGACTATCGAATGTGCTTTAGCCGGCTATAGAGTGGTGTATGCCCCTAAATCTATAGGATCGCGACCATTGAATTTTCTTTAGCCGACTCTATAACGTTTTATGTCACCAAATCTATAGGCCTCTGACCAGTCAATGTTCTTTAGCCGGTTATAGAGTGGTGTATGTCCCTAAATCTATAGACTCGCGACCATCGAACTTTCTTTAGCTGTCTCTATAGTGTTTTATGTCACCAAAGCTATATAGGCCTCCGACCATTCGATGTGCTTTAGCCGACTATAGAGTGGTGTATGTCCCTAAATCTATAGAATCGCGACCATTAAATTTTCTTTAGCCGACTCAATAGTGTTCTATGTCACGAAAGCTATAGCCCTTGACCTTACAATGTGCTTTAGCCGGCTATAGAGGGATGTATGTCTTCCGAGCTATAAACTCGACCATCCAATTTTTTTAGTCGGCTCAATGGTTTGCTTAGGCTATAGCCCCGCGGCCCTTTTTTTTTTTTTACTGCAGATGAACGAAAGTGGAAGAGAGTCAGTCATGCGCTCGATCGGGGCGAGAATTTTCTTCAGCCAGGTTAACGGGGCGTACGTCGCCGCGGCTATACGCCCGCGATCACAAAAGCGTCCTTAGCTGCCTATAGGACTATTCCAGTTTTGCCGGCTGCTTTCCCTGCGCATTGCCTTATTTCGGCGTTGACGTCATCTCAATCTTCCGTTTTTTAGCTCTAATTATCTGTCGTTTCCAGTGTATTTTGTAAGTATATGTATCTCGTAGCGCGCCTTCTACTTTGTCCGTGTCCCTGCCATGTTTGTATTTCTTTCTATCTGCTTTGTTAAATGTATTTAATGTTTTTTTTTGTGTATATTTCGTCGTTCTCGACGCGGCGTCAACGAACATAAACCCGCTGCTTACGCCACTACAGAGGTGAGCTTTGCTCTTGTCACGACGGTTTACCGCGCTATAAAGCCGTCTATTGGACTCGTATAAAGTCTCGAGAGGGCGGTTTCGAATGCCGGTGCACATGTCATCGTATAGGTAGAGCAACGAGGTAGCAATCGCGACGCGAGTGCTGACTGCGCCTCGATCTGGCCGGCCGCGCTCGCTCTGTGGAAATGTAAGCTTGGGATTCTCGGGCCCCGTTAGCTTACTGAAGATGCAAGATACTACTTTGTCGTCGCGAATCCTTTGCCCTTCGAATGGCTTCGAAGCCGTTCCAGCGCCCGGCGTCGCAGCGTCCTCCAACAACCGTTCGCACAGCAACGGAACCCTCCGTCTGCGAGCGCCGGCGGTTCGCCGTCGCGGGGATTATGTTCGCGGTGTTTCATGTTCGCCGCAGGAGTCCATAAAATGCTCCCATTCAAGTCGCGACGATAAATCGTCGGCGCTCGGATACTGCCAGTAGGCTCCAGAAAGGTTGCGATGCTGCGCGGGCGGTCGCTGACAGGCGCTGCTGCCTATAGGGTACGCCGAGCAGTGGAACGTTTTCGCCGGCGTTCGCAGGACAAAGATTCTCAACGACAAAGCAGCGCCCTGCATCATCAGCAAGTTAACGCTGCTCGAGAGTCCCACGCTCACATTTTCTCAGAGTGAGGCGCAGACGTCTCTCACTTCGCGTTTGCTGTGTCGTTGCTCTGGCTAAGCAATTGACAGTTCTCTCGAGACTTTATGAGCGTTAAATAGACGCGTCTATAGCGCGATAGAGTGTCGTGACAACAAAACAGCTTACCCCGGCAGGGGCGTAAGCAGCGGTGCAATGTCCGTCAACGCCCATGTCGAGAACGGTGAAATATACACAAATAACAGCCGGAAAAAAATTAATATCATTAGGCATGCTCTACCCAGACTTGTACCGTACGCATTACAAGTAATCAAATTACTTGTAATCGATTACTTTTCGGAGTAATTTCGTAATCAGTTGATTACTTTTATTAGGCAGTAATCACAAGAGTAATCTGACTTCTTTTTGAAGTAATAAAATTACTTGTAACCGTTACAATTTGTCCACGAAATCCCCCCCCCCCGGCACACGCCTTTTTTTTATGAAATGACAAAAATAAAATTAGCTTTTTTTTTTTCGAACGGAAAAAAGAAAGATTTTTGCGGAGCTGTAGGTGACGAGGTCAATCTCTTTCTATGTACAGTTTCTGTGGAATGTTTTCTTTTCTTTTTTTTTTCGAGCTGGGACTGGGGTGGGAAGCCCCAGGAAAGCCACAGTGCGTGACAAAGCGGAAGTTTGAGGAAGCAGAATGTAGCTCTGTAAGTCCTTCGTTCAAACTAGCCCCCTCACGCACACACATGCAGAAATAAAAATAAAATTTAAAAAATCCTGCTTAGGGTACCTACTCGCAGCCCGTAGGAGAACCAGAACCGAAGAATGCCTAAAGCGGATGCAAAATATAACAAAGGCAGTTGAAATATTTCCCCATTTCCCCTACGTGGTCTTTGTGACAAGCAATGTTTCGAGTTGAGAAGTGATCGGGGCGATCTCTTCCGCTAATGGATACTACACATGATCCGTTTCAAATCCTGGAGCTGCTGCTCTTTTGTATAACATGCGAGCTCATTCACGTGTGAATAATAAAATGAGCGACGCAAACTTTGAGCGACAACCCTTGGTCAAGCTTAACAAGATCTAGAACCCCCTCCGCTTCCCCCCCCCCCCCCTCCCACACACATACACTGGCGAACGCCCAAATCATTAAACGTCTTCAAACGAATTCTATGCTTGTGTCCGCATTGTGAAGGTGCAACGACCACGAAGAGGGAGCCAGTTTTTCTTCTTCAATACTTGTGCAAATGTGAAATATAGGTTTGAAGTAGTTCATTGTTATGAGCGCTAAATATTTGTCTTCACACAATAAAGTAATCTTAAAAGTAACGATTACTTCTTTAAGTAATGTCCCATTACTTTTGCCGTCGAGTAATCAAGTAATCTAATCGAATACTTTCTAGCCAAGAGTAATAGTAATTGTAATCGATTACTTTTTTTTAGTAACGTGTACAAGACTGGCTCTACCCTAGGTGCGTCCTATTATCTCTCTGTTCTGCGAATTCAAGAAATCAGCAAGCGCTGTGGCTAATTTTTCTTCTTTTTCTTTAAATTATGAGACATTAAAGTCATTGGAGCTTCTTGGAGCACACATCCCCACCATGTGTCATCATGGTGCTCAGAGATTGTAATTGATGGCAATGATATAGACTGAACTCACGGATGAAAAACGTATTACGGCACAAATTTCTTAAACCACGCTATCATAAATGCCACAACGATGCAGAGATTCCCAAAATTGAAGTTTAAAAATGCGAACCTAACAGTGTACAAATAATTCAAAAGTGCTTGAAAAAAAAATATATATATATATATATATATTTATTTATTTATTTATTTATTTATTTATTTATTTGTGAACATCCTGCGCAAAAAAAAAGTATTCGCCATTAACTAATCATTTTAAAATATAATGTGGGCTACACGGCGTAAAATATGATATCTTCAAACCTGCCTCGTTTCGGGTCACTTCTGGGAAGTGCAGCTTTAAGGCCCGTTCACACTCTTGCGACCGAGTGCGACCGAGTACGACTGAAGGCGCGTTCACACTCTTGCAACCGAGTACGACCGAGAAAGACTTCTTGGGACCGGATGCACTGAGCGGAGCTGGTCCTAAGAGATCGCAAGAGGCTTAAAAACCGGTTTGGTCTTTCTCGGTCGCACTCGGTTGCAAGAGTGTGAACGGGCCTTGAGAGAGACGAGTTCTCTTAAAACTTGTTAAATGTTTTTAAAATGAGGGAACAAACTGGCATTGTGGCGCCATCTATGCGGTGACCCTGGAACTGCATTTCACAAGAGCGAAGGTTTTGCGCGATTTCCGAGGTCAAATGTGCGTAATACCCATAGAAAGGCTCGTTTATAACATAGACAAAAGTTTTTCGAGCCAAAAAAGAAAGGATAATGCGCGAGAAATAAAAAAAAAATATGCCGGACCGCCGAGTTTACACTGCTTCCCAATATATGGCGCCAGTGTGTTTTCTGGTTTAAGAAGTTGTAAGGAACCTAGGTTTAAGAGGTCGCAAGAGTGTGAACGGGCCTTTAAGGCTCGTTCACACTCTTACAACCGAGTACGACCGACAGAGACAAGACCGGGTTTTAATCCTTTTGCGACTTCTTAGAACCGGGCGCGCTGCTGCGAGGCTGGTCCTAAGAAGTCGTAAGAGGATTAAAAACCGGTGTGGTCTCTCTCGGTCGCACTCGGTTGCAAGAGTGTGAACGAGCCTTTAGAAAGAAGTACAAAAGCTGGGGGGCCTTCATGCAGCTGTCCTGTTCACTCGGTAGTGACAGCAGAGTAGACGCTATGCGTGTTTGAGGCCAGTCATGTCTCCGGTTAGGGTCCCGTGACAAATGTCTCGAAGCTGGTGATAACGCTGGACACGGCACCTGCCTAAAGCCCAAGGCCACACATAGCATCCACTGCACTATCAACCTTGGCTCGAACTGTCAACAGGATATAAGTGACACATTCTCTCGCTGTGTTCACTGTTGGTATGCCCCCGAGGATTAGTCTTTGTGATCGCACCCCCGTTGTGGCCTTGAAGGAGCTTTGCTTTTGGTTTTTTCTGTTTTCTCTCTCTCCCTAAGCTGAAAGCATTGTAGAAGGTGCGGACTCGGCGGACCAATCAACCGTTGACTTTTTATCGCTTCACTCCGCTCTCTGTGCCCATGTAACGGGAGGAGCGTGATCACGTGGTTTGACGGATGACGCATTAGACGCTGCCAATCCCGGAATGAGGCTGCCTGCGGACCTAGTTTCGCGTGTCGTGCGGCCCGCGGGGCTGCTCTGGATTTCGCTTCTATGGTAAAAGGTCCTACCCGTATGTCGGCAACAAGCGATTTCTTCAAAGAAGCCCAAGACATTCTTGTGATGCGTTCAGTGTTCGGTTCGGCAAATGGCAGCTTGTGCTACATCGTGGTGAATCTTCACGGATCCCTTTTTTCTCGGTTTTGTGTTTGAGTGGTTGGCCTGCAGTGCCCGTGTCGACGTATATTTTGGATTATATGTTTCAAGTCCGGTATTTTGAACGTAAGTGCGCTGCAACCTACTCGGCGACAATTGACCGTTCTGTAGTGTCTATCTCCTGGCAGTGCCTATCTTCTAACAGCTGGGAGAATAATTTCCCCGTAATTCTACCGCAGTCGCCTGCTATTAGCTCTCTGAAATCATGTGAAAATTGTAGTTAGAATACTGACATTCTTATTCTCCCTGCGTTTTGTGAAAAGACGTTTCATGGACACCTTTTCGTGGATACACGTTTCATGGACACACGTTTAGTCGGCACTCGTTACGCGAATTGCACGCTGCAGGGACATTTCGTCGTGCCTGTATTCCTGAGGCGCGTGCTCACCTACTCAGCCCACCCGTTCAAGCCACGTCTTGGCAAATAATTACAAAAAAAAATATATTTTGAGTTGTTTATAAACGTCACGTGTTGATGAAACAATCTCGATGAAACGTCTTTTGATAAACTGATTGCAGCGCCAATGAGTGGCGACTGGCATTAGAATTTCGGGGGGAAGGGGGGGCCGGGGAATTCGGCCGGCTGCCGGGGGACTAGACACTACCCAGGAATGGCCTTTGGTTCTTGTTTGCTTTGCAATATTCTCAGTTGTATAACAGCTCAGTAGTGCCTCTTCACATAGTAGAGATTGCTTAGTGTGTGCTTGTCTACAGAATGGGCTGCACTGTAAAAAAGTTTCACCCCATTTTACGGGCAAAAGTTGTCGGTTCAATATTGCCGGTATGGTTTGCCGTAATCTAGAAACGGGACTGTCTGTAAAACCAAGGCATATAATTCCGTAAAATGACGAAACGTCCGTAGTTCACTTTACAGACAGTTATCCGTTTTCCATTTTACGGGTAAAAGTTGCCGGTTCAATATTGCAGGTATGGTTTGCCGTAATCTAGAAACGGGACCGTCCGTAAAAACAAGGCATATAATTTCGTAGAATGACGGAACGTCTGTAGCCCACATTACGGACAGCTATCCGTAGGAAATGTGAAAGCTGTCCGCACTAAATACCGAAGGACTATACCTTTCCGAATTATATAAGGCCAAAGCCTCGAGCCATCCGTACCACCTGCACCTCTGATACATCAGGCGACTCACCTGGCAGAGCTCTAGATCTGCCAGGGGTGTCACCTGACTTATCAGAGGTGCAGGACTGGTGCGGATGACTCGTAGCTTTGGCCTTATATAATTCTGAAAGGTATAGTCCTTCGGTATTTAGTGCGGACAGCTTTCACATTTCCTACAGATAGCTGTCCGTAATGTGGGCTACAGAAATTTCGCCATTCTACAAAATTATATGCCTTGTTTTTACGGAGAGTCCAGTTCAAAAAGACGTAAATGTCAAGTGTTTCATTATTTAGTGCAAAAAGCTTCCATATTCAAGCAAGCCTAAGTCACATGAAGCTTTTGGGGTAGATTGGTATGGAGAGTTCATAGCTCCGTCATTGTAGATATGAACTTGAATAATCTTTCATCCTCAGCCAAAAAGTTCATGTTTTGCAAAAGAGAAAGAGCACACAACCGGTACTTCTCACTGCCAGGATTTTGTTTATGTGAGCTCAGCTGTTCCTATAGATGACAGCTCAACAAACGAACCAATTAAGAAGTTTCGCCACAATACCTTTATTGGAAGAAGGCATGCCTTGCTTTAACTTTGGAGAAAATTTACATTATAGTTGTCCTTGTGCTGGCCATTTAGATGCCCCTCCATGCTTGTGCTTGAAGTTGTCATTCAATTGAAGACCTCCTCGGTATCTTCATGGTGCATGTAAGGGCAGCTTGAAATAAAGAGCAGAAGAGGATTTGCATTCAAACACAATCGCAACAAATTGTCTATGACATGCACGGTTAAAGTAAGTGAGGAACGTGCTTACCAACTAGCCTAGCTCCTACTAAACATGACATATAAAATAAACCCCCCATAAATTGAACCAAAGTAAAAATTTGCATTGATTTGAATACCGAACATATCAAGTGCTTGAGAAATAAAACTAGCCAATTAAAATTGCACAACTATTCAGTGATGTTAAGCATATTGGATTGAGCCAGATCTCCCTTAGTATATACAGTAGGCTCGCGATAATTCAAACTCGGATATTTAATACTTCTGGTTAAGTCAAACAAATGTCAAAACTTTGGTTGACCCACTACGTTTTCAATGTATTTATAAGCCGCTTAACTTGAACGATGTTTTCGTGTAATTCATACTTTTTGTTCTCGCAGCACCATTGAGCGCACTTCTTTCGGAGCACCGGTGCACCGCGGAGAAGCAACACCCGTGGAGCTTGCTTCCGCTGGTGTTGCTTTTCCGCAGTGCACCGGTGCTTGGTAAGAAGTTTGTTTAACGGGGTTAAAGTAGAGAAGAACCGTGTATAAACTGTTTTACTAAAAGAGTGCGAGAGATAAAAGGGGAAAGGGCTATTGGCGCTTTCCCCCTTGCTGGAGCGTTAAAGACAGTGAAAGCCCCAGATGAGAGGCTTTGCCAGTGTTCGGTGTAAGCATTGCCCGAACTTCGTTCGTGTTTTGTTCTCTGTTTTAAACTTCCAAACTTAATAAGAGCCACGGGCTTGGATGGCAACAGTCCCCCCGGTCATCAAGACACCATTGCTCAGTTATACGGTGCACGAATAACGACAGAAAGCGTCGAATACTGTCCGAGAGCCTGTGTAGCTTGCACGAAATCCGGCAAGGCGAGTGCGACTGCAGTGTCTTTAAAGGGGCACTGACACATCAAAATCATATTTTTTTTTTATTATCCGAAACGATTGATAACGATGCCGGGACATTACCCTCAAAATTTGAAATTTGGGAATTCAGTATTTGTGAAGTAAAAAAACAATTTCCAAATGCCGAATTCGAAGTTCCCGCGCGATCGGCGCCGGTGCCTTGACGTCAAAAATCGCGGCGACCTGAGAGTCGACATTCTTTCACCACTCCCTGCTGTTGCCATGGCGACCCAAAGCGAGGAGGAAAGGAGTGAGCGGCGGCCGCGGCGGCGTTGCGGCGGACCGGTTTTGAGCGGTGTCGCCTGTTTTCCGTTGGAGGATACAAATCCAGGAGACGGCACCACAACGAACTCCCGATTTTTGGTATTTCAAAAACAAGGGCCGTAGTGCGTTCGCAATTGCGTTAAAAAACATGTTTTACGATTGCCATTATTAAATGTTATAGAGATGTCGCCTACAAAGCTTCTAAATTTCCTGATTTTTGACGTCACCGATCAAAAGAAGCGAGGAGGCGAGAGGCGGGAAAATCAAACGCCAAAAATAAAAAGGCGCGCGCGCGCGCGGGAAAATTTTTTTTCGCGATGCGGTTTTTTTTGCGTGTTTATGACTGCAACTTGCATCGTTTTAGACAATAAAAATAAATACGACCTTTGGGGTGTCAGTGCCCCTTTAAGCTCCATCGCTTTCCACATGACCCCGATTTCCGGCAGTAGTGGCTTGCGTCCCTAAATCGAAAAGACTTTTCGCCAACGCCATCCTCTCGACTGTGCTCGGAACATTTTGTGAATGGAGTGGGCATGACATTTAACGCTGTACCGTCGATGAACACGGGGTGCGCTCGCAAGGTGTGTGCAAGTTTTCTCCTGATATTTGCTTTCAGCTTGTAACATTTTGGAACTGAAATTATTTTAATATAGATATTTCGAAGTGGCGACATTGACTCAATTTTATTATCTGCAGCAATCAGTTGAAGGCTGATTTTCGTCGCCAGGTGTGGCTGGCGATTGTCAAAAAGTTAGTTCTATTGCTTTGCCTGAATCCCAATCTCCTGCGCAATACCAGAGAGCCATGAGCCCATGCTGACCGTCACAATGCGACTAGATTCTTCTTATTTTCAAAATTAGTACATAATGTAGCTGGAAAGAAAACTTCAATTTCTGTTGCTTAAAGTTGAAACATGCTCATGCATCACTGTTTATAAACATAGAAACATGCTCATGCATCGGTGTTTATAAACGTTTTATTTGAGGATCCCGTGCCAACGAGTGTGTCTTTTGTCGAGAACTGAAAACAGCAAAGTCGAGATGGGCCTTTTGCCGGAGCGAGTCGGTCAATGATTCAACGATTCGAAATTGATGCATGAGCATATTTCAACTTTCAGCAACAGAAATTGAAGGCTTCTTCCCGGTTACATTATGTACTAATTTTTAAAATAAGTATCTAGTCGCATTGTGACGGTCAACATAGGTTCATGGCTCTCTGGTATTGCTCAGGTGATCGTGATTCAGGAAGACCAATAGAACAAGCTTTTCGACAATTTTCAGCCACACCCGGCGGCAGAAATGAGCCTTCAACTCAGCGTTGTTGATAAAATTGAGTCATTGTCAACACTTTGAAATATCAATATTAAGATAAATTCAGTTAGAAAATGTTACAACCTGAAACAGCCATTATCTCGAGAAAACTTGCACGCACCTTGCGAGCGTACCCCATGTTCATCGACGGTACAGCGTTAAGTTCGGTGTGCGCTCCATTCACAAAATGTTACGAGCACGGTCGAGAGGATAGCGTTGGAGAAAAGTCTTTTCAGTTTACAGAAGCAAACCACTGCCACCGGAGATTGGGGTTATGTAGAAACAGCCGCACTCACCTTGCCGGATTCCGTGCAAGATACATAGGTCCTCAGACTGTATTCAACGCTTTCTGTCGTTATTCGTGTACCCTAAAACCGAGCAATGGTGTCCCGATGACAGAGGGACTGTCGCCATCGATGCTTGTTGCTTGAATTAAGTTTGGGAGTTTAGAACAGAGAAGAAAGCGCAAACGAAGTTAGGGCAATGCAGATGCCTAACACCGGGACGCAAATAGAGGGCTTGAGAAGATCTCTTGGCCAACCAGAAGCCGAAAAGAATCTCCTAGCCGTGGTTTGGGATTGGAGGGCAATGTTAAAGAGCACCTCATGTTTAAGAGAAAAAAAAAAAAAAGCCGCTCACCTGATGTGCATTTCTGGAAACAGGCTTTGACTAGCAATAAATTATTGCCTCAGGAATGAACTGCTGCTTCAGTAATGGTTCCTGCACAAACAATTCAAGTGTAAGAACACAAGCCCCAAAATTTTCTTGCCATCCTCCTCCGTCTACTTATTTGTGCATCTAATTAATTTCATCCCTTGGCAAATCCTAAAGATTTCGAAGTGCTTATCCTGTCTTTCTCTTAGAGCCTAGTTCATGTTGCGGAAACTTGGCTGAGTGGATAAGATGGAGCGTTCATTGTTCATTGAGACACTTTTTCTTTCACCCCATCCTGTTCTTGAAAGCAGAAAATCCTCTCCCTTGACCACGGTCATTAACGACTTTTTACAGATCATACACAGGAGGTTGGCATTGCCAAGACAAACTCATGTCTTTACTTTGAGCATGGAATAAATGTATGTCTGATCTACGGAAAGTTCCTGTTATACCAAGGCTCATACTATTCCGTTGTCAAAGGAGCAGGCATTTTTCATAAAAACTTCGCTTCATTACATTGTTTCAGAGAACAATTGTTCTTTTTTTTAATAGGGATCAATTAATCATATTAGGACAATTGTCAAATAATGGCAGATTCACGCGATGGATTGAATCGCAATTTTCATCCGTGGACCGTTTGTCACGTTACCATCATGTCGGCTATTCCTCCGATTTGCACCTCGTCAGCAGACGCCCAGACTTAAGGGAAAAGTGCCCTTCCATGCCCAGATTTTTAGCGGGTGAGTAAAGGCCCGTTCACACTCTTGCGTCCGAGTTAGACCGAGAGAGACCAGACCGGTTTTTAAGCCTTTTGCGACTTCTTAGGTCCAACTCCGCTGCATCGCATCTGGTCTTAAGAAGCCGCAAAAGGCTTAAAAACCGGTCTGGTCTCTCCCGGTCGAAGTCAGTCGCAAGAGTGTGAACGGGCCTTAACAGTAAAAGCGTTTACGGTAGAGCACCAACAGCAGAGCAATATTTTTGGTTTTCGAATGAGCCAAACAAAGATAGTGCACTGTACTTTGTCCATTCGCTGTTTCATTTTGTCGAACCATTCTTATTTTCCACTCGTGAAAGAAGCTGCAAGAACTTTGCCCAGCCGACAAGCCGCAAGTTCTGGTACTCCTCCGGGTTGGTGTCAAGAAGCTTCAGTGAAAACTTGCCTAGCAAGCTGCAAGCTTCCCTGCATGTCCACCCAGTTTTCAACCCAGCCAAGACCTTTCTTACGGCTGTAGTGTGCTGAAGAGCGGTGCACAAGCAAGCAGTGCGTGAAGGTATTTCCAAATGCCCCTCCGCAACACCAGGACTTCATCACTTAGACGCTGAAGCCTCCTGGAGCAGGACGATACTTGTGTCATATGGTTAGCAAAGCTAGTAGCGCTTCACGCTAAGCCTGTCATGATGCTTTGTCTTGCTCAGTATATAACAGCAGCACACAATACTTTTTCATAATAGCACAGTGATCGTAGCCGCAAACATCACTTCTGACCTTGGAAAACTGTGCCACAGTGCGATGTTGGCATTTTGCGGAAATGCAGGGCCGGGAATAGGTTCAGTTTGTCCTCGCTGTCATCTGCTCGTCTCCTCCATATGGATGTGCTTGGAGGACTGATGTTCCGTGGACGTCTTGTCACTTGATCAATTTATCTGCGGATAAGTTCATGTGAATCGGCAATAAGTGGACAGCGGAGTCTGCGGTGACTTAAAGGGGTTATAACACGAAAATTAAACGGATCTATTATTCTTGAAATGGAATGCTCATAGACTACGTAGTATATACACCAAGTTACGCAATTTTAGAGCTCTGGTAATTGCATTATTCAATTTACGAATTTGTATCATTTTCATCTGGCGACCAGGCAACACTGCCCAGGCTAGTCACATCATGGTGCCCATAAAGCATGTGACCATGAACGCTCTTTCATTCTAGGGGCCCCATGATCGCCCAAGCTCTCCTCGCCGCGGTACGATCAAAACCGCTCGCGCAACTCGGTAACCCAAATGCTTTTCTCGCTCTCGCCGCCGGCCTGTTGACCTTCCACCCTGCATGCGCCTGCGAGATATTCCCGGGCGACAGTGACCACAACGAGTTCGTCCGGTACTCGCCGTCACTGGAGTTTGTCGCCAGCGGGTCGCAGTCAAAATGAACAGCTTTCAACATCTCTTGATAGCAATCATACTCATCGCTGCTGCAATCAATGTCGAACACTCTGACAAGGCGAGCGATGTCGTAGACGTAATCATCACAAACCGCATGCTCGAAATGTGGAAGGTAAACGAGAAAACTGAAGCTTGAGACGCCAAAATAGCCAAATCTGTCAGTGCGTGCAAGGAGACATCGCGCTGGAGGCTGGCTACAAAGCCAGCCTCCAGTTCTGCTTGGATCCGCCCCTCCGAGGGATTCACATTTAAGTGGATTTATCCACGAAACTATCGCGTCATTCTCAAAACAAATCTAGCAGGGTTACAGGAACATACAATGGGTCCTAGCAGTATAGCTATCTTATATTGTATTTTTGGCGTGTCATTTCACGCCAAACATTTTTGTTGACGTTGCCTGCACGCCATAAAAGTGTGTCTCGCATCCAATTAGACATTGTCGAAGGAACGAGGAAACTGCATAATAATGTCGCACACTGTTTACCTTAACCGTTTCTTTTTTCTTCAGTTTTTGATCCTAAGTTGTTTTTTCTATATTTATTGCACGTACAGATCAAGCTGCACATGTCTCCACAATCAGTCGCCATCCTCAAAAATGTGTACAATAAAAAAAAATACATGCTGCCATCTCTGAGCAGCACCGCAAACTGTGCTCGGAACAAGCCTGGGATGTCCAAAAAGAGCCAAGGGGAGAGGTATAGTGCGCGGATGAGTTACACCCATCCTAAACGGTTTAGGAACAACCCTAGGTGTACGAGCGAGGCTTGTCCAAAATGGGTTAAGGTGCACCAACACCTTCCACGTTGTTGAATCTTATGTAGTAGTATATGATCCTAAATTACCAGACTAGGTTACAGAAAGTAAAGAGTAAGAGGAGGACGGGATGTCATACCTTTTCATGTTCTCATTTTTTCGCCAGTCCTGTACTAAAAGGTTTTCATAGTAAAAGTGACGGTTGTATTTTATCTACCCTTTTGTTTCTTGCAATCTCCTGCCTACCAACTCAACCAGCAAAGTAATGCCCCCCCCCCCCCCCCCCCCCCAACACACATCCAACCCACAATAGATATTTTTGGATACAAGATGCCATGAATGTGCTGTGCATGTGAACCAAGCTGAAGGCAAATTTGCGGTCTGAGGGAATAAAGAGTTACAAAACTGACAAACATGGCAGTAGCATACTTTTCACTTTTGCACATGTACAAGAACCGCTAATTTCTATTAGAAAAGCGGAAAAGCCCAAGGCTATCAGGTTACTCACCGACAGCAACTACCAGGAAGAGAAAGGGGGGGTCTTGATTGTGAGGGCAGCTGGTCTGTAATGCTTGTGCTTTCCTGAAAGGTGCAAGTACGACTTTTAAAGAAAAATGACCCAAACTATTGCAAAAAATATTCTTTCATTTCATTTCTCATACCAAAAAGGTTGGCATGAGAAACTTTGCCTAACTGACACGACGCAGAATCCGGTACTCATGTGCGTCGAAAAGCTTCTGCAAAGACGTGTCTACCACGCCGCAATCACTTTGAATCTCCAATCAATCTTTCACCCAGCAAGACCTTTCTTGTGGCTGTGGTGTACTGAAGACAAGTGCAAAGTGAGTGGAGGCATCTCCAAATGCCACTTAGCGGGCCCAGGACTTCACCGCCTCCACGCCAAAGTCTCCTCGAGCAGGACCATGCTTGTGTCTCTGCCATGGTTTGGTTTAGTAAGGCTAGTGGCAATTCGCACTAAGCCTATCATGGTGTTATGTCTCACTCCGCACGTAACAGTGGCGCACAGTTCTTGTTCAAAGCAGCAAATGTCGATTTCGATCTTGGACAACAGTGCCACAGTGTGGTCACAAACATGTTCGGCTCGTCCTGGCTGTCATTTGCGTGTCTGCTCCTTCGCGTGGATGCGCTTGGGAGACGGACGAACCGCGGACATGATCAATCCGTCTGTGGATCAGTTCGTCGTGTGAATCAGCCATCAATGAAGAGTGCTGTTCATTTTGAACTTGATATAAATAGCCCTTTTGCAAAATCCCCCAAGCACGAAGATTTGTGCGAGACTGTCCCTCGCCTAGCCGCTCTGCCTTGAGATTGCATTGCCTTGTCGCTTGCCTCCTCTTAATCCTCTGTTTTTCGATTCCATTACCTGTCCTCATCTATTCCAATGTATATTTTATTGCTTCTAAGCATAGGCGTAGACTTCGGGGGGGGGGGGGGGGGGGGGGGGGCCATCGGGCTCGTGCCCCCCCTGGTGAGATCCGCGGGGGGGAGAGGGGGGCAGGGCAGGGCCTTACCCTCGGGCCCTGCCCTGCCCCCCTAAGATACAGCGGTGTGCTGTATCTTAGTTAAGTAAGCGGCAGTCGAAGGCATACGCTACAGTGCGAGTAAATGGAGCGAGCGTGGGTGGCCAAATCACAGCGCACTCGGCTCTCGCATCACGATAGTTGATTCAGAGCTGTGCCTATCCCTATGACATGTGTGCGGCTGTTCATAAACGGCTCCTCTCGACTGTACGCGGGTCTAATTGAACCAACACAAACAGCTAACAGTGCGATAGGAATCTGTAGCAATGGTAGTACTCATACCGGGAAACGACGCGCGAAGCGGCGTGTTGTCCGTCCGCACTCCCATCGAAAAAGGCAAAATAAAGACACAAATACTATATATATACAAGAAATATTGTGCACAGAAGAGAATAGAAACCCTTAGAAGCGATAAAAAATACACTGGAATAGATAAAAATATGTAATGGAATCGAAAAACAGGATTAAGAGAAGGCAAGCGACAAGGCAATGCGATCTCAAAGCAGAGCGGCCAGGCGAGGAGAATCTCTCCCACAATTCCTCGCGGGCGGGCCGGGGCGCTCGGGAAAATAGCGAATCGTCTATTAACTGAGCAGCACCTTTCTGTAGGATGGCTAACCCAACCTAAAACCCCTGGATATGTTTGTGTTAGTTTCTTAAGTGGTGTCAAAGTGCCAGTGCACGAGGCCCGTGCAGCACTTGGACGCAAATGGCAGTGTAGCCCTGAAATGAAAGGCATTTGGAAGTGAGTTGCATGTGTCTCTCGGGTTCATACAACTCAAGCTGAACCGTATGTACGCGATTTAGCGAGCGACGGCAATGAGCGACAGAGAGCTCTCATTGCTCAGTTTTTGGATCTCTAGAAAGCTTTGCTCATCGCCTCGGTCGCTTGCTCCCGTCGCTTTCATGTGGCTTGCCTCGTCGTGCAGCTGATCGAGCGATAGCAAAAAGGGTCGCCATCACTTTTCTTGTTGCTCGCTAAATTGCTTACATGCGTTTTATACTTTATAGTTGTTGGCACTTGCCAAAATGTGAAGCATGCATTTTATTCAGGGCCTTCCCCTTGCTGACTCTCAGACTGCTGGGATAACTTTGGGTTCCAGTGAAATACGACCACGTGATTTCTCCCTTTGCTTATGAGCTGAGGAGGAAGTAGTTTAAAACACTTTTTTTTTTGTTTCTTTTAACACTAGTCAATGCGCGTTTTTTTTTTTTCTCTCCTAACCTTTACAGTGAAGTACTGCCAGAGGGTTAGTAAATAAGTGCACCATACACAGAATGTTTTTTATAAGAAGTCAGTGCCCCAGTCGAGAGAGAACTCGTTTATACTCTTCGCAAACAACATCATCAATACAGACCTTACTTCTAAAGGCGCACGTCACGCAAAGTTTCGAGTAGTTTCCGAGGACGAAAATCGAACTTGAATCTAACCTCGCACAGTGGAAGCGAATACAAGCGCCATCACACTAACGGGTACCTTTAGCAGTCATGGGTTCCGCAAAACACACCGCCTAGCTGTCTGGTACCAAGCCGCCACCCGATTTGCAGAAATCAAGCTCCCTGATACACTCACCAAGTGTCTCGCTTGGCCCCCCTTGCCTCCGGTGGGACCTTTGCCTTTGGTTGCGTTCCCGCAATCTGAGTGCCCGTGCAGTGACAGGTCGGTTCCGTGGCTTCCTTGGCAAAAGCTCGAGGGTCATCCAATGCGGAAAGCACCTGTGCGACAAGGAACCGCACATGTTCGCTTTCACGCCGACTGCACACAAAAGGATCACGTTATAAACGCTCCGAACAGAAAGGACTCAAAAAGTAAAACGAGTGAGCGAGCACTCACCAATTAGACTCATATCCGCAGCTGGTTTTATGGGCACGCCGGCACCTAGGACACTTCCTTTTTCCAAGAACGTTCTTCGATGTTTGTTCCTAAAGTCTGAAAGCGCCCGAAAGTTGCGAAAGTTTTGAAACTCGCTTCGTTTTTGAAAGTTTTTGCGTTTTGTTACGATGGCGATGGCGATGCGGCGATGCTCGTTGGTTCCGAGTTCCGACCAAGTTTATTTGACGCAACGTGAATTTGCTTGTTTCATTCGACTTAAATTAAAACTTTAAGATATAAAAAAAATTGTTTTAAGATTTATAAAATTATTTGTAATAATGCATATCGAAGCGCAATGTGTACTAAACTGGAGCTTGGCTTCGTCAGCTTCGTTTCAATTTGACATGGCGGCGACCACTATTGTGCCGTGTACCGTGCTCGACCTATTTGCTGTGCATTGGTTGTCCTGTTATCCACCTCTTGCGATCCTCATCAGCCCCAAGCATGTTGTCTAAGTATTGTGTCCTCGCCGGAAACAATATCCAGTCTTCTTGGAAGCGTTGCTCGAATGTCGTCGGCACCCACGAACCGACTCGGCAAGCCTCACGTCGTTGCTTGGTTCCTCCGCGTTTCCGGCGATGGATCCCCCAGCCCTGGCCTCAGCCCTACAGGACGTAGCCGGTGAAAAACAATCTACGACAACGCGGTGTCTTTGGAATGCGATTGCTACGATCAGTGGCTCTTAAAACCTCAGTAGCCCCCTCTTCAATAGTGAACTCTGCGATGTGAACGCCCTTACCTTCAGTGTCCGGATACTGCTGCAAACCTCCGACGAGAGCGGACGTCTTCTCCGGGCTCCGCAAAGCCCAGAGAACTGTACGCGACTGTACGTGATCCTGGTATAAACATCGCCGCACTCCGTCGGCCCGCCGCAGCACGTCCGCCGAGAGATCGGTTTGCTCGAGTCTCGTTCTGCGAGCGGCACGCCCGTTTCTGCTTCGAATATGGCTACAGCCGACATCGCCGCTTCGCAGCTCACCAATATCTCTGCGTCCATCCTGAGACAGGACGTGAAAATCTCTCTAGAGCGAGACGACCAAGGTGGGAAATGGATCACCCCTGGAAAGCCCGGAAATCTCGTCTTCCGGCCGACTTTGACCCCGAACTTCACGTAGTTAGAGTGCATCTCCCAGTCCGTCCTGCTGGCGCAGCTGCGCTGCCTCTTGACAGTTTGCCGGCGTTCTTGCAAGCCGCACAGCTCCCTGCTCATACATGTACCGACGTGTCGCTCCACCTCCGGCAAAATAACCGTCCTCCGCACCCATCACGAAGCGATCGTCAACTGGCTACTTCGCATCACCAATATCACCTTACAAAGCATTTCCCCTCCCGTCCACTCCTACCTACCCCCGACGAGATCATTAATGATCTGGAGTCTTATCAAGGTGACATCCTTCAAGCAAGGCGAGTAGGCACAACAGGTTCAGCCATCATCACCTTCATCGGAACCCATGTCCCTTACACAGTGTACTACCGCCGCCTTGAATTTCGCTGCCGTCCCCACAAACCTAGAGCCCATCATTGCAATAGCTGTGTCAAGTACGGACACCGCACTCTGGCCTGCCCGGGCAACCAGCGACGTTGCCCCCCCGTGTTCCACCACCCTAGCCCGCCCAGACAAACCCCATCCCTGTACTCCCTGGTTTGCGTTGCCTCAACTCGCAGTGTGGTTCTCAAGCAGGGCACTTGGTCCCGAATAAGCTGCTGCACCTTCACTCACTCCATGAGACGCATCCCTGAACAGTTCTAGCGGCATGTAAAGCGCGGATGCAGGATTTGGTTTATGGCAGTCACCTTGAGAATTGCTACAGTGGAGCACACTGCTTACAGAAAGGATCGTGCTAAGAACTGTAGGGGTGTGCTGGTTGTGGTACCTTTTCTACTACCCTTTTGGCGACGCCACGACCTGGAGCTGGAACCTCTCACAAGCATGGCAAGGGGCTGCTATACTGTGCATGCTACCTGGCTTCCGTGAAAGCTGAGTCCTATGACCTGCCCAGCGAGCCACTGGTGCTCATTAACACGATTTAATTAAATGTGTGCATACTAGACGTCTTCAAGTTGAGTCGCTCGGAGTGCAGTGTATACCATGGAACCATTTCCAGTGGCCCAAAATACTCGACAGTTCGACGGTACAGTGTGCTCAGTCCACTTGTTCTCAACATGTTTATTAATCGTGATCCCTGCAATCAACTCCACTGCTGTTACGGACGACCTGATACTGGTGCCGCTTATCAGGTGGCCCAAGAAACCGCCAGGGTTTGCAGAACAACATCGACAAGGTTTACTATAAACAGCCAGCTATGCTTCTTCGCACAGCCTGACGACAGTTTTGTTCAAAACGTGCGGAACACTGGGTTTTGTACTTAGAGTGTCCAGTAGACCAGGCCATAACAGACTTACGTGCCTTTCACCAGTGGCGTACCAACTTGGTTTTGAGTGTGGGGGGGGGGGGGGCAAACTAAACCCCCTTCCCCTCCCCTCCTCCCCCCCCCCCCCCCGGGACCGAGGAGCGGTGCCCTTGGTATCCCTTGGGCGCTGCCAGCCAGTGTTTGCCCTGCCCAGTGGTGGCTGTTTTAGGGGGGGGGGGGCAAAACACATGACTTGCGCCCCCCCCCACTCTATGAACTGGGGGACAAGCGCCCCCCTTGACCACCCGGTTGGTACGCCCATGCCTTTCACAGCCCTGGTCCTGCCACACCTAAAGTATTGCAGCTCCATATGAGACTCCTGTGAGGTTGATCTTGTAAGATCAGTTGACAGTGTTCATCGAAGGGCAACTATACACTATTCTTCGGCAGCCAAGCTCACTCCGGATCACTCACTGCTTTGACATTGGCTAGAATTCTGGCCCTTCAATGGACGACCAGAGTTGATCTCAAGTGTGGCCCTCCAGCGGGTTGTCTTATTATGCCTCCTAAACAGCGTTGTGGAACTGCAAGTTCATGAGACAGCACTGAAGGGAGTTGTTTGCAAGAATTGGGCTGGTGCCTTTCAACCATTTCGTACTGTTGAGCAACAGCCTTCCTTCTTGGTGTGGTCTTTACTGTTCTGGCAATCCCTTTATTTGCACTCACGCAGAACCCCCCTAACAATCATCACAAGCTCGAAAACATCTGTAGACAGGAAACTCGCTACCTTCACTCCCACTGAGGTAGAGCAGTGCCTATGTGCTTTAACGTGAATGCAGACTTTTACTTGATTTCTATTTTGTGTTTCCCCCCACTTTTATTTGTTCCTTTTGCAGGGTACTGCGGGTTTCTTGGTGTAGTCTTTGGCCTCTTTACTATAACGAATTGCTCTTAGCAGGATTAGACGATAAAAGCACGTCTAATGCTTTTATCCTCTACTATGGTACACTTTGGCACACAACTGTACTAATTGATTCAACCTAACGAAAAACGGGTTTTATATCCGTTAAGTAAGAAACGGACACACTCTCCGTCAGAATTACGACAAATTGTTTGTAAAATTACGGAAATTTTTTACAGTGTGTGTGTAATAAACTTCTAGATTTGAAAACAATACCTTATGTCTGTTTACCTGTGCTTTTGCAAACACCTGAGTGAGTGCATTCGTTTTTGTTGTTGTTTTGTTGAAATGTTAGCTTTCTTTTAAATGGGGCTATGGAGTTCGGCACGTCTCACAAGGTTTTTTTTAAAGATGTCCAGTGACAACAAATAATTTGTTTCACATTTCATACGATTGCGGTAAAAAGAAAAACTACAGGCAGCTATGGCACGATGGTAAAGAGACTCATAAGATGAGCTATAGCGGACCATGCAAAGAGCCGTAGGCGGCTAAGGAAACCATAGGAAAAGCAATAAGCAGCTATAGCACGGTGCCTAAAAAGATCCATAAAGTAAGCCATAGAGATCTATATAGCAGACCATACAAGAAGCTATAGGCGGCTACAGGAACCACAGGAAATGCCATAGGCGGCCGTAGCAGGATGGGTAGAGAGAACCATAGGACGAACTATAGAATGAGCTATAGCGGACCATACAAGGAGCAATAGGCGGCTGAAGAAACCACAGGAAAAGTCATAAGCAGCTATAGCACGATGTCTAAAAAGATCCATAAAATAAGCCATAGAGATCTCTATAGAAGACCTTACAAGAAGCTATGGACGGCCAAAGGAACCAAAGAAAAACCATAAACAGCTATAGCATTCTTTCTAAAGAGACCCATAGATTAAACCATACAAAATTCAATAGCCAAATTTCCATTAAAAAAGCTATAGAGATCCATAGCGGAGACCATAGGAAAAGCTATAGACAGCCATAGAAGCTGCTATAGCTAATTGAGCCAACCTTCTATAGCCGGCCATACAAAGGATTTTCTATAGCCGACCATAGATCATTTTTGTATGGGTAGCCAAGCTGGCTGGTGAGATCGGCCTATTAATCACTCTCACGGCTCCCTTAGCATTCTAGAAGTCTCTAAATCATGACGGTAAGCGCCCGATTTCCCTATTAAAAATATTAATCAAAGATCGCAACACGCCGAGGTCATCTCTGGAGATGGGACGAGCTTGTTCCGAAACTAGGACCACTAGTGCCAGCCAGTAGCGACCGAAGGATCCTCGCCTTTCCAACCGGTGGAGCCGCGGAGTCATATACAGAATGCGCGCGGCTCGTTGCCGATACAGCCATGATTAAGATTCATCCATAGCCTCCTATATACTGACAAAGCCTGGCAGATCGCCACGAGAAGTGACCACCGAAATTGAAAAAAATTAGACCGACCGACAATGAATGAGAGGAGAGCCACGTGACGGGCGCCCCGCTACGGCGAGACGCCAAAACACACTTCTCCCGAGCGATGGAATGTCCGCTCGTGCTCCTCGCGTTCCTCGTGCTACCGCTCCTTTTCTCACCGGGGTTTAAAACCATGTTTCGGGTCCTTGCCACTGAAAAAGCTGTGCGCTGACGACCAGCTTCCCCGAGCAATACTCTGCGCTACCACATCCTCGCGCTCCATATCTGCAACCGGGCACTCTATATCTCTGTCGTCGAACTGCCAGGCTATGTAAGTATAGAGGAGGCTATGATTCAACCCAGCGAGCGCGCGCTCGAGAGCTGACGACCAAACACATCACTTCCGCGAAAGAAACGAAAAAAAAAAAGAAGACCCCCGAAAAACAAAACCATAGTTCCCTTTTTTGAGACGATTCTTGCAATATTATGTACCCTCTCCGCGAAAGAAAAATACGTTTTTGGACTACTGTTATTCGCTGTAATCATCTACAAAAGCATACACATCTTTTAATAACAGCGTTTGCAATCTCGACGGAATGTCGCGTTTACATCGTTCTGATGTCGTCCTGACTGCTGAAACAATGCTCCTCCCATCGCCGGAGATTGACCTCGGTGTGTCCCGAACTTTGATCGCTTTCGTAATAGAGAAATCATCCGCGTACCGTTTTGACCAATGAGTTTCGAGGATGCTTAGTGACCTGCTGGGTGAGTTACCGTCTCACTTAGGCGACCACAGCAACCTCCTTTGGGCACTTTTAAGTAATGAAGAGCGTGGCTTCAGGTGCTCACGCTTGTTGCGTAGTGATTGGCTCTCCGGAGTTCTTATCAGCTAATGCTGCGATTTCATTGGCTGTGAAGCAATCATAAGCCACAACCTGCTTTTAATAAGCTGCCAGCAAATACGATGTAGCTTCACCAATACCGCAAACTTATTCGAAAATCCCATGGGAGCGACGGCGAGTGTGACAGTTGTGACTAGTCCGCGGAAGCAGACGACGCAATGGAAAACTGTAGGCTCCGCGACGTCCTCGAGCTTTGCAAGCCCTGTTTCGTCACCCCAACAGCTGAAACAATTCATTGCGGTTAGTCCGCTTCCAGAGCGGAATCCACTGATCGCAACTGCAACGAGAATCAAATAACGAAGGGCGCGGAAACAAAGATAGAGCAGTTTATTTAGCTGTTTCAAACGCGACTCAGGAGATCTCGCGTGTTTGACGCACTTCTGGGAAGATAGAGCACTTTATTTGGCTGTCTCAAACGCCACTCAGGGGATCCCACGCGCTTGGAGCGCATCTGGGAAGCGGAATAAAAGGCGATTAGCTACTCGAACTACGTCGTAAGAGGTTTCTATACGTTACAAACTGCGTTGTCACAATTTCTTACGTGAATAGGTGATTATTAAGACGTGCCCAAACCACATGTTAAGAATACCAGAACAAGCGCTCCAGCCTCTGCAGCATTACAAAAACAAAAAGTATTGAGAAAAATGACCGTGCTCTTCGAACTTTGCAAAAAAGATGGGTTCCCCAAACAGACAAAAAAAAAAAAAAAAGAAATGGGGAAGAGAAGCAAAAACGGCGAAGGAAACAAAGAAGTTAGCAGATGATCCAAAGATATAAATCACCTAGCAAAGACGTCCTTCAACGACGTTAATCGCTCGGGGTGTCAGCAGGAACATTGAAAATGAGCAAGTGGCGGTCGCCGTCAATGCTCAGCCCACAAAAAAAAAAAAGAAAAAAAAAAAGCGGAGCAACACAAGGAAACTGTATAAATAAAGAAGAGGTTCACTTTTTTTTAGCTGCACATTAAGTTTGTTTATTTGCTTTTCCAGTGCGGGTAATAACTAAAAACAAAACAGAGGAAAGAAAAAAAAAGCCTAGTCCAGCTCACACTTCCGGTAAATAAGTGTCACACGCTGCAATCTGTTACGTGCTAGCAGCGTGTAACCTCTTTTTCTTTTGCATTTCTTTTCCCAATGACTTTGGCAGGTTGTTTGTTTGCTGTCTTGACGGAGCGGTTCAAAAGTACAGGGTGTCACAAAAGAAAATTTACACGGTCTTTTTTACCGCAAAAATAAACTAGGTATCGCCGAACGCTCATTCTCCGTCCAAAGGTAGAGAGCTAGAGGTCGCAACCAGATGCCAGAGTGTCAGCCCGATCCAATAATTTAATCAAAAGTTATAAGTGATTTTATGAAAGTTTCAATGGGAAAGTGGCGGCCGACGGAGTTTTCAAACACATGGCGCTCTTTGGCACCAGAAACCGAAAACGGGCAAAAATGGGCTCCATGTTCCCATTGAAATTTTCAGAAAATCACTTATAACTTCTGATTAAGTTATCAGATCGGGCTGAAACATTGGCATCTGGTTGTGACCTCTAGCTCTACCATTGGGCGGAGAATGAGCGTTCGCCGATGCCTAATTTATTTTTGCGGTAAAAAAGACCGGGTAAATTTTGATTTGCGACACCTTGTCCATTGAAGCACTTGTTGACTCACATGTCCAGGTAATCTTTGCACACCCTGCATGCCTTTCTTTTGAGTGTTGATCAGAGTCCTCAAATGCGCGTTCAGCTGAACTCTTGTTTCGTGCAATATATCTGAGAAATGTGTGTCGAAGGCACGGCTGATGTTACCGGCTAGGTGACAAGCTAAGTCTTAAGGTAGCGTCATTCTCGTATGCGAGTGTTTCTTGTTCTTCAACAAACTGTCTTTCGAGGTGTTCCATATTTCTAATTGTAGTTGGACTTAGCAGGCATGATGACAGATCTTACTGGCTGCTCACATGGCTACATAGGACTGGGTGTTCAGTTGTGAACCTGGTCTGCCGTCGATGAAGTTCTCCGGGATCTCTGTGGAGTTGTCATTATCGCGTGTTGAGGCGTCAGCGTCCATCTTGAAGCATGACTTTGATAGCTATTCTAGGTTAGTTTGAAGTAACGTAATTACTCAAGTTTGTTCGGTCTTCGGGAAACAGAAGAATTTTCCATATCATCGCAAAATCTTGGTTTTGCAGTGGTAGGAAGCACATGGCATGCCTGCCATCTCCAAGTATGCGCTGGTGTATGCCCAAAAATGGCCGGTTGATCAAAAACCGGTGATTCATAGAAGACATACCGGTGCACTCAAGTAAAATCCGAATAGAAATGCATAACGACCTTTCACTTTTTTTTTAAATATTTATGAAGTATTAAAAAACACATACGAAGACTTCGGATTTGAAACTCAATCAAAGGCGAAAATAGAAGGTTATCACAGACGGAGGTCATCGCAGACTTTATGTTTGCGGCGTTGCTTCGCCGCAATCATAAAAAGAGAGTAGATTTTGAAAAATAGAAGTTGCACGACCGTCCAACAGGCGCCAGCCTTTATCGTACAAGACGCAGAAGTCGTTAGTCGTCCCGGCGCAAACAATCGGAATTTGTGCACCATATATAACGTGACCGGAATCACCTTTATTGGCGCTACGACGCTCACCTTTTCTTTCGTTTGCACGCGCGAGGAATCTGCTTTTTCGTAACTCCACTGCTATTATTTCAGTAATAGTGTCAATTTTTTGCATGTGCACAATTGACCTCTTCCATTCACTACTGACATCGTAGTAACGTACGCTGTTCTACGGGGTTCGAAACTGCCTTTTGCTGCTTCATCCGGAGACGATCGTAACGGGATTAGCCAGCTCGCCTATTCGACAAAACGGTTTTAAGCAATACATTCACGAGAAATGGGAATTACAACAACAAAACGATTTCACTTACAAGAACAGTAAAATTGAAACGTAAGAATGTTTTGAAAGTTTTGTACAATGCCCTCCTTCAAGAAACAGGGCGTGGGTACGTTCGTGTTTGCCTGGCTTTCATAAGTTCTGACAGAGTGTTTTCTTCAGGAAGGCCCGAAAATGGCACCTTGAAAGCTGTAACATTTTTCCCGCGCGAAGAAAATGTCCGTCACTCATGGGGTGGCACCAATGTTTTAACATTCAAAGCTGCGAATACCCGTGACAAATTTTTATTATTTTTTTTTTTTATTTTGTCAGTTTGCACGGAGATAGGCAAAACCAATGTGTTGTGGAGAATTTGTTTGCTAGCGGAAACCCCCAGGTCGCCAGAACGCTGAGCTCACTTTTCTTCCGCGCTCCGTGAGAGTTGCCAGTATATTGGCTAACATAATATGTGCTGCCAGTGACCATAAGAAATTGAACGCCGTGACGATGCCCTCTTGGCGCTACTTAATATTGTCACGGCTGATGACCCCAAAAAACAGGAAATAAACGTTTAATGTGGCGAACTTGTGCCAAAAATAAAAGGGTACAAAGATAATAACAGAGCGTCGCGGGCGTCGAAGTCGGCGTAGCAGCACAGTCGAACGCTGGGGCGAGAACTGACTCCGCTCGCCATGCGGAATCCCTTACGTACCCTCGTGGGTTTCTGGATCGTTCGGCCTAGAAGGTTCGGCGTTTAGAACATTCTGACCTCGAACAAGCAACATGGTTCTCGAATTTACCAGAACATTACTTTACAGAGTCAACAAAAATGCGCCTCCGCGGCCAGGAATAAAACCCTGGGTTTGAGCGTGGAAAGCACTCGCGATAACCGTTAGACCACGAGCGCGCTGCCTTCTTGGTCAGCTGCGCTCGCGGCATTATCCCCCGCTTTAAAAAAGTGCATCGTCCCGATGCAGCACAAAACGAAAACACAGATCCACAGCAAAAGGATAGCAAACTCGCGAGTCGCACTTAACAGTTCACTATTTGACGAAAGTCCAGAGTTCTATCGTTCGTAATACGGCTTGAGCCGGTCGACGTGCACCACCTCGGGTCGTGGCTGGCGTCTTGCAGATGGGCGCGTTCCGTCGGGTAGAACTTCGTAGTTCAGATCGCCGAGGCGTCGGATGATTTTGTAGGGTGCGAAGTAGCGCTTTAGGAGTTTCTCGCTGAGACCACGGCGGCGGATCGGTATCCACACCCACACCCTGTCTCCGGGCTGGAAGTGGACGTACCGGCGACGAAGGTTGTAGCGACCAGTGTCGATACGTTGTTGGGCTTGAATCTGGAGTCTGGCGAGCTGACGGACTTCTTCTGCCCGTTGGGCAACCACCTGGGCGTCGTCGCTTCCGTCGACAGCCGGTTCGTGGGGTAACATTGCGTCCAGCATTGTCGTCACTTTGCGACCATGAACCAGTTGAAAGGGTGTAACCCCCGGTGGTTTCTTGCACGGCCGTATTGTAGACAAAGGTGAAATACGGCAACACCTCGTCCCATGTCTTGTGCTCCACGTCGACTTACATGGAAATCATGTCGGCGATGGTCTTGTTGAATCTTTCCGTCAGCCCGTTGGTCTGAGAGTGGTACGCCGTGGTGCGACGATGGTTGGTGTGGCTGAGACGAAGGACTTCTTGTGTCAGCTGGGCCATGAACGAGGATCCACGATCTGAGATCAGGACTTTGGGAGCGCCGCGCCGGAGGACGATGGATTCAATGAAAAACTTGGCAACTTCCACAGCAGTTCCGGAAGGAAGGACTTTCGTTTGGGCGTACCGCGTGAGATAATCTGTGGCGACGATGATCCAGCGATTTCCCGACGTCGACGGCGGAGAAGGGCCAAGTAGATCCATTCCGATCTGCTGGAAGGGTGCCGTCGGCGGAGGAATTGACTGCAAGAGTCCGGCCGGCTTCGTTGGAAATTTCCTTCGTCGCTGGCATTCATGGCATGATCGTGTGTATAAGTGGACGGTCTTGGGGAGCTTGGGCCAGTAATACTTTTCACGAATACGGGCCACTGTCCGGCAGTAACCAAGGTGTCCGGACGTCGGGTCGTCGTGGCAGGCTTGGAAGATCTCCTCTCGAAGGTCGGTCGGGATTACCAGCAGCCACGTCGAGTTGTTGTTGCCGAAGTTCTCTTTGTAGAGAACTCCTTGTCCAATGGCGAAAGTCGGCAGGGCTCGTGAAAAAACACGTGGTATGGCTCTCCCACGCCCTTCCAGGTGCTCTATTAGTGCGCGCAGCTCAGGATCGTCTCGTTGTCGTCGGGCTTGTCGTTGCTGTTCACTGCGCCCAGGAAACACTCATCGTTATCGTCGTCGCTGCTGTCGGAAGGTGTTTCGACGGGAGCTCTGGACAGGCAGTCGGCGTCGCTGTGCTTGCGGCCTGACTTCTAGACTACGGTCATGTTGAACTCTTGTAGTCGGAGGCTCCATCGCGCAAGGCGTCCTGACGGGTACTTCATGTTCGCAAGCCTGCAGAGTGAATGGTGGTCCGTGACTACGCGGAACGGGCTTCCGTATAAGTACGGACGAAACTTCGTGATCGCCCAGACGACCGCAAGGCATTCTTTTTCAGACGTGGAGTAATTTCGCTCCGCCTTGGACAATGTCCGACTTGCGTACTCGATGACTCGCTCGGTGCCTTCTTATACTCGAACCAGTACCGCGCCAAGTCCTGCGTTACTTGCGTCCGTGTGAATCTCGGTTTCCGCATTTTGGTCGAAATGTCCAAGCACAGGAGGAGTCTGCAGTCGTCGCTTCAGGTCGTCGAATGCCTGCTGCTGCTCCTCGGCCCATTCGAACTTCTCGGCGTCCTTCGTGAGGCTTGTGAGCGGTGCGGAAATCCTTGCGAAATCTCGAACGAAGCGACGATAGTAGGCACATAGCCCTAGAAACCTTCGCACGGCCTTCTTGTCTCTTGGCACTGGAAATGCTGCGACGGCGCGAGTCTTCTCTGTGTCTAGACGAACGCCTTCGTTACTAACCACGTGACCTAGGAACTTCAGTTCGTCATAGGCGAACCGACACTTTGACGGCTTGAGGGTGAGTCCGGCGGTACGTGTGGCTTGGAGAACAGCTCGGAGTCGTCGCAAGTGCTCGTCGAAGTCGCCGAAAAACACTACGACGTCGTCGAGGTAGACGAGACAGCTCTGCCACTTCAGTCCTGCCAGTACGGTGTCCACGACACGCTGGAAAGTTGCTGGCGCCGTGCATAGTCCGAAGGGCATCACCTTAAACTCGTACAGCCCATCCGGTGTGACGAAGGCTGTCTTCTCTCGGTCCCGTTCGTCGACTTCGATCTGCCAGTAGCCGCTCTTCAGGTCCATCGATAAAAAGTATCGAGAATGGCGCAGCCGGTCTAACGTGTCGTCGATGCGGGGGAGTGGATAGACGTCTTTCTTCGTCACTGCTTTCAGCTGCCGGTAGTCCACGCAGAACCTAAGCGTCCCGTCTTTCTTCTTAACCAGTACGACTGGGGAGGCCAAAAGACTGCTTGAGGGTTGAATTATGTCGTCGTTCAGCATCTCTTGAACTTGCTCCTGGATCACCTGCCTTTCTTGGACGGAGACTCTGTATGGAGATCGGTGCACAGGGCGCGCGTCGTCCTCGGTAACGATGCGGTGCTTCGCAACGGCGGTTTGGCGCACCTTCGACGACGTCGCAAAGCAGTCGCGGTATTCGGCGAGGAGGTTAATCAGCTGACGTCGTATCGGGTCCGGAAGCTTAGGGTCAATGTCGAGCTGCGCTGGCGACGTACTGTCTTGCTGAGGTGGCGAGGATTCGTCAGCAATGGCGGCGATTTCCGCGGAGTTTCGGAGTTCCTCGACGTGGCCAACGGCTGCCCCTTTCGTGAGGTGTTGCGCTTCGTTTCGGAAGTTCGCCATGAGGATCACAGTGCGGCCATCCTGAAGTTCAGCTACCCCTCTTGCGACGCCTATTCCTCTTCCTAGAAGCCACTGGAGGCTCCCCTCGAGCAGAACTTCTCCGCAGAAAGCTTCGGTGATCCCGACAGGTACGAAAACACTCGACCGCGGCGGTAAGTTTCCGTGACATGCGAGGGCTCGGACCGCGGATGACGTCGCTTTGGGTTCGTTTGGTGGTGAAACAGGTTTTCGCAGAGTTAGCCGGTTCGCTCTGAGGTCGATGACGGCGCCATACTCGCAGAGGAAGCCCATTCCGAGGATAACGTCCCTCAAACAGTCCTGCAGAACGACGAACTTCACAGGGCACGTATCATCGTTGATCTCGACGCGAGCAGTGCATCGCCCGACTGGTGTGATGAGGTGCCCACCGGCGGTTCGTATTTGAGGGCCTTCCCACGGCGTTGTCACTTTTCGCAAGCGGCGAAAGAGGCTCCCACTCAATACTGAGTAGTCTGCTCCGGTGTCCACGAGTGCCGATGCGTCGTGGCCGTCGATAATGATGTTTAGGTTGTTGGACACTGATGCAGGGACGTCGTTATGATGCGTAGCGTCGAGAGAGTGGGAGCGCTCTGGCGTTCTTGGAGGCTCTTTACTTCGTTCGTCTTCGGCAACGCCACCTCCAGGCGTTGCGGCACTTAGTTTTCCCGGCGAGGCAAGGGCGACAGGCTCTCTCGGCGGGGTCGTGGCGCTGGAGACGCTGAACGTCTGGGCGACGGTGACCGGGACTCACGGCGGAGCGGCGTTGAAGATGGCGAACTTCGGAGGCACTCCTCGATGTCACGAGGGCGTTCGTCGTACCTTGGGCGCGGGTCGTTCGGGTGGAACCCGCGGAGCCCCATTTGTCGGTAGGGGCATCGACGGTAAATGTGGCCCGCTTCACCGCAGTGGTAACACAACGGGCGTCGATCGGCCGTCCTCCCCACGTCGGTCTTTCGTGGAGGAGCTTGTTCTGGGCGGACGTACGCCCGATCTTCATGGCGTCGTGAATAGTGCGGCGCTAGAGGTTCACGTCGAGGTGGCGCCGTGTACGGGTGAGCAGGGGGCGGTGGTCGTCGGGTAGCTGCGGCGTAGCTCAGTTTCGGTGGTTCAGGAGCGGCGCTGGCGAGAACTTCTGGCTGCAGCGCCTGCTGAAGTTCTTCCCGGACAATCTCAGCGACTGAGGGCGTATCCGGGCTTGTGGCTGCAGGTAGCAGCTTCCTGATTTCCTCTCGCACGACGTCCCGGATTATCTCGCGGATGTCCGTGGGGTTGTAGCCAGAAGATAAAAAGTCAGCGACGCCGGGGACTCGGTGATAGTGGGCGGCGCGTGCTTGAAGGGCACGTTCGATGTTGGTGGCCTCTGTGATGAAACCTTCAACGGTGGTAGGCGGGCTTCGAACAAGGCCTCCGAAAATGTTTTCCTTGACGCCGCGCATCAAGATCCGGAGCGTTTTCTCTTCGGGAGCGTTTGGGTCGGCCCGATTCATCATGTGGAGAACGTCTTTGACGAAGCTCGTGACGCTTTCGGTCGGCTCTTCGGTTCTCGCTCGCAGGAGTTCTTCGGCACGCTGTCGTCAATGCTGGTTGGCAAAGCTGCGACGCTTCGTGGTTTTCGAACCAGGTGCGTGCCGTGCCTTCCAGAGCGAAGTAGTCGTTCTGAAGGCACTGCTCCGGATTCCATGTGTTATGGCGAGCAACTCGTTCGTAATGTTGCAGCCAATCTTCGACGTCCTCGTGGACCTCCCCGTGGAATGGCGTCGGAGTCCGGGGTGCGACGGGAAGGTATACGAGGGCGGCGGCGGACGGGTTCTGCGACGACTGGTTGTCCATCGTCGGCCTCGTTGGCTGCCTGGTCCGGGGTGGCACAAGTCCGTAATCCGGGTGTAGACCTTGGGTGCGGCGACTGGTCCGAGTTTCAGGTTCCGCGTTGAGTGGTCTTCTCACCGGGCTTGGAATCGGGCTTGCACAGCGGGCCCTGGGAGGGGAACGCTGCATGGGCATGCGCTACCCCGCACCTCCGCCAAAAATGTCACGGGTGATGACCCCCCAAAAAAAACAGGAAATAAACAGGAAGAAATAAACGTTTAATGTGGCGAACTTGTGCCAAAAATAAAAGGGTACAAAGATAATAACAGAGCGTCGCGGGCGTCGAAGTAGGCGTAGCAGCACAGTCGAACGCTGGGGCGAAAACTGACTCCGCTCGCCTTGCGGAATCCCTTATGTACCCTTGTGGGTTTCTGGATCGTTCGGCGTAGAAGGTTCGGCGTGTAGAACATTCTGATTTTGAACAAGCAACATGGTTCTTGAATTTACCAGAACATTACTTTACAGAGTCAACAAAAATGCGCCTCCGCGGCCAAGAATCGAACCCTGGCTTTCAGCGTGGAAAGGACGCGCGATAACCGTTAGACCACGAGCGTGCTGCCTTCTTGGTCAGCTGCGCTCGCGGCAATATTTGCTCCATCGGAGAGAAGCGTAAGCTGCGGTCGGATTTAAAGTGAAAGTTATTATACACTGTATGTCAAATGGATCAATGGCTGCTTAAAGGGACGGCATAAATCGGTTTCTGAAGATATTAAGCTCATATTTTGCACAGATAAGGCCGAAAAAACATAAATTAAATGCATAACAAATTCAAAAAACAAACTTTCCCGTGTAAAAATTTGGACTTTAAAAACTTGAAATCCCTAATCCCTGCGTGTGCTCTAACCAAAGGCGTCTGTTTGGCGCAACAGCCGATAGATATCGGCAGTTGCAGTTCTCATCAAGTCGACAAGTACGGGGACGGCAGCGAAAGCACCGCGAGTACTGCATTTTTTTTTTTTTTTTTAGCGCCAGCTTGGGTGACGACACCGCTGTTGGTCGGTGGCTTGTTTTTGGAGGCTTTCCTCATTGTTGAGGCGCACCTCACCCAGCGTAGAATTGTAGGGGAGCCCAAAAATGCCACCGAAGGTCTGCCCGAAAACGTCGGCGGACCTCTTTCCTCCTCTAGCGCTCCCCGTGACAAAAAACAACCTTCACTCGTTCCTTGTTAGTTAAGCGCACCATGAAGATCAATTACACCTTCAAGAAACAAGGATGAAAGTGGCAGACAACGCAAGAGTCCCGATAACATCCAGAGAGTGCAAATCATAAAATGACACGTAGCCAAAATTAATTGTCGAAAAAAATTATTCAGACAACATATCTGTTTTTTGTTTTAGTCTTATCTTTATTTTTGTTTTGTTTTATTGCTAGAATAAGACAGTCAAGCTCTGACAATTTGTGCTGAAAAAGAGCGCATCGCTTCCTGCGATCTTCCGTGCCTCCGTCTGTCGGCTGTTGCACCAATCATACACCTTGACTTGTCTGTCATCCGTTAAAAGTAACGATATTAGGTGTAAACCCCTACTAGAAGTTTTTTTACGCGACACAAGGAACAATCACAAGGGAGTAGACACGGAGAAGCATAAACTTTCAACTAGTTTATTCTGGCCCCATTAACCACGAATATCCAGAAAGAGCATGCGCAGCACGCTACATAAAAGGGAAAAAGGTGAAAATCATGAACCAACTAGGCCAACAACAAGTTTTATTCTTGGCAATAAATTAGTTACAAAATAATGACATAATTGCTAGAGTAATTGTAAAATGATTCCCTTGTATAGTTACTTAACGGATTCGTTCTAATCCTTACATACTTAACCCCCCCCCCCCCCCCCCCCCTCGAAAAATGAATTGTCTTCATATCGGTAAAGTCGAGGGCAGTAAGGCGCATTGCCCGGCGCAAAGGAAAGCTTAACGCTCTCCGGCTCAACAGAACCTTTCTTTACGACACCAAGCCCCTGAATGTCTTTTTTTTAGACGCTAACAACAAGGTCCACAAATTCAAATAAATATGTGCAAAAAAAAAAAAGGGTGGGGGGGGGGGGGGCAAGCTATATTCGCTTTGTTTAGTCCTTTTCTTTTTTTCTTTCCGATCGAAGACACCTATTGAGTGTGGGCCTCTACGAGAAGCTAGAGGTACTAAGTGCACAGAAAATAATTAGCAGTATCGCTCTCGGTTATAGTGATTACGATCATTTTTATAATGCTACAACAGACGCGAACGCTCCGTAGACGATAACATTAACTAAAAGCGATGGTATAGTAAGCGAAGGTGTTACTGCCACAAGCATCCTCATGCGTTGCTGCAGAAAAAGTATTAAAACGCTTATTATCTCCTATAAAACAGGATTCTTTTTTTTTCTGCTTCTTTTCACCTTATTCGACCATGATTTAAAAGCTACTTATTTTCTTCGTAATCCAAATTCTGGGATCGGCCCTCTTTATTTGTGAATTCCACTTCCAGCCAAGTTATCTGTGCCCCAGCCACTCTTCTTGTGTCAACATCTTGTGAGCACATCGGAAATGGTAATGATCTCTTTCGTTTTTGTTCTCCTGTTTTTACCCCAGCAGGACACATCTTATCTGAAACAGTTTTTTTTTTTTTTCAAATAAAACAAAATTATAGATGACTTATGCTTGAGATTCTGGGCTTGTGGAGAGAGTGAAACTCGTGAGGTCTCTGCCCTTCGCTGCGCGCTGCCTCAGCGGAAGTATATATAAAACCTGAGTAACACTAAGGTCCCCATAGGTGGCTTGCACATGACGTCATTCCTGATGCCCTCCAGAGAAAAGGGGAAGAAGGAGCTCCCCCTCTTATCAAGATCCTCCTTTGTGCCTCCCGGATTTGCACAGGCGTCGCTATTCTCCCAAAAGATTATAGACGATTAACCTGTCACTCAAAATTCTTACGAAAGCAGCTTCCCTCTCGCCCTTTTACATGTGTTCAAAAGTATGCGATGTGACGTCAGTGCAAGGAGCCTATAGAAATACGCTACTGCCGGCCCGTGCTCCGTGCGTTTTTGAACAAGATAAAAAGGCACACCGATGTTCTAACTAATTGTTGTTGTCTTGTTTCTTAATTTCTTAGGCATGAACTCCTCAGCCGAGGCTCGATCTCTTCAGAGCTTTGCAATTGCGACAGTATCAGGCACCGGCTAGAACGAAGAAGCTCTGCATCATCTTAAGGGTAAGGACTGCTTCCATTGCTTTGCTGAGGAAGCACAATACAAAGCATCAATCATTTGTGAGGCACAATGTGGCGCTCCCATTCAGTGCCTCAGTTGAAAGGGTATCCAGTGCAGCAGTCGACATCTTCAATAAGAAATGATGCAAAGATGTTTGACCAGACTTACGAGAGACCGCTGCTGCTCAGAGTACTCAAGGTCAATATTGCAAAGAGTTGGTAACAACAAACATTTAAACAACCCTCTTTCCTACGTTATTTACTTGGGGACAATAATGTTGGAAATAACGACACGAAAGTAACGGATTACATTTCGGGATAACGGTCACTTATTTTTTATAAACGGGCAACTATAATGGTAAATATTTACAATTCAGCCTTGAAAAATTTTATATTGAATTCCCTACTTACTTTTAATAACGTTCTCAAGTCTGCAAACACCTTTCTTTAGCAGACAGCCACCATAGGTAGGGATTTGGCATTTTTCAGTTTAACTTCTTGCAACGGCAACTCTGTTCAGTGCAATTCTAATACCCCTAACGCAGGTTTCTCTGTCACATCTCGAGATATTCATAGCTCAAAATGTTCACAAACCAGTTGATCCGGACCCTTCAAGCAGCCATCGATCCCTTTGCTTCAGGCTATATATAGCAGGATTCTTGCAATCGGTCATAGCATAAAGCGAAGCATGCGCAAACAAAAAGGCCCTAAACACTACCTTGCTTTATCTAAACCTCTAGTGATGCGATAATGAAAACAATGTCCCATAAAAAGACAGTCATTGCCACCACCAAAGTGAAATGCTTTCGACTGATAATGGAGAGGAATGAATTTATCTACGTTTCCACTTGAACGCATATAACAAAAAAAAAAAAATGAAACTGTATCTTCTCGTTCCTTTCTGGAAGACTGCTCTTCCCGATATCCGTTCTTTTTTCTCAGCGCTACGTATATATATATGAAGCAACAATAAAGAGGGTTAAGTCGCCAGAAATTGTCCATACGCAGACGCAATCAGGAGTTACAAGAAGGATTTTAGAAACGAGGAGTCCCTTTTCAGGTTAGTAGAATTTTGTCTTATTCAAAATATTGATTCAGCAACGTTTATGGGTTTTAGATGTAGGGTGCGGTATTGGCTTACGTGATCTAACACTTGTAACTAGTTAGGAAATGCAGTGCTTATAAGAAAGCAATCGTCGAATGAGGCACTATGCATTCTGTATTTATGTAAATTTTGTATTTATGTAAATTTGGCTTTTGTAATCAGCTACCCTAACGTCAAGCAGCGTCAAAATATAGCTAGCAAAAAAGTAACAGTTGCAAGCGTTGATATGTTGCTTCCAAAACGCGGTAAGAGTACAAGGGTTATAAAGGTGTAGGTAAGCATAAATAAACGGCGTTCGCTTAGAAAATATCCGATGAATTATCTCGACATGGTCGACATGAGGTGTTTCAATGGAGTAAAGACACCCATTGACAATACAAATGTATCTGTTCCTTTTTTTAATGAAAAAAAAATCAACATATTACTGAAACGATCGACATCAAAATTAAGATTAGTTGAAAAGCAAGCTAACACGCAAATGTTTTGGGACAATATGCCTAGCTTTAACAAATGGACATTACCGACGCTCTGAAATTCGATACTTTTTTTCTACACCATCTTTGACTACGAAATTAAACGCAGCTGAAAAGATAAAGCGTACTCAAACAATATCTTATGGCTCATTCCATGGTCGTTTTAGAGCGCGCCGGGATCGAATTTTCTGGAGCTCGCCTACTTCACTGGATAATTGGAATCTAGGACGAATTCAGCTCGTCGATTTGGATCAGCTCCCACTCCAGATCACGATCGAGAACCGACAAAAATGGCTCCGCCGATTTCAGCGGATTTGACCTGGAGCCAGTCTAGCCAGCACTGGGCGCACGCACACACGTGACTTCATTTTTGGCCGGGCATCTCGCTGGTCTCGGCTCGGAAGAATTCATAATGGCCGCTGGCGAAGTGCCGCCCGCTTTACTGCCGCTGCTGCTTGATGACAGCTCGTCGTCAAGTTTCTCGAGCTGATCCACCTGCAGCAGCGGCTCAATCTGGAGCGACGACGTGGATTGCTTGTATTTCCCGCACAAATTCGACTGCCTTTTAGGACCTCCGCAAAAGAGGCCGAAATTCGATACGTACCTTGACATCGGTCAGAGCTAATCCGCTAAAGAGGCAAGTTGGTTACGTTGATACTCATCGCGTTTCGGCAAGGGCTTCATATCATAATTAACTTCGCTTGTACTTTAAACACGTGGTGTTAGCGCCGCGATTGTGAGAACATGTCCATCGAGATCCGGGGCAGGGGAAAAGGGATTCACGGAAAGGTGAATAACGGGAAGGCCTCCGCCAATCCCGGGGGAGTCGTCATATTCTCCATGGGAATTTGGAGGCGGAGCAACTCCGTTTTGATCGCCTGCTCTATTTCGGATATGGTCTACGGATCCTAGCACGCTCCAAAACGACCGGTGGAATTCGCAATTAACGACACATAATGAGATCTCAAACATGAAAGTCGTGAAATGCTCGCATTTAATGTAGATGCTTATGAATGTTTTTTTTCCGTTTAAGTAAACAAAAAAAGTGTATAATTTACTTTTAATTACCGCTATAAATAACAGCGACCTGACTAGCACGTGCATTTATTTTTAAATTTAACAACGTCATAGCCAGAAATTTATATATATCTGGTGAGCGTGACGTTGTCCATATATAGTAAGGGATCAGAAGAAAAAAAAAAAAAACACTAATGGCAACAAACTCGAAATTTGTCAGCGTCTGAAGACGTCAACTGACTTTTCATCTAGCTCGGTTTTCGGGTTTCTATCATGAACGAACTCAAGCCTATAGCCTTGAGATACATCAAGGGTAAGTTAGGTTTAACCTCGTGTCGGTGGTGCATCCAGCGGTATCGGTGGGCACTAAATTCATGGAGTATTGCCACTTGGCCTTGAGAGCACGATTTCAAGTCTCGAATGACGATACTGTTGCGCGCTAATAATGGCGATTCTAAATTTGTAAACAATAGTACACAGTTCAGGAAAATAGGGCAGCCTATACGGTTGCTTTCTTGTCATAATTATGTGCCAGAGTTTTCACTGCCGTGCAACTGGAAAAGTCTAATGGTAGTAATTTGTACAATGTTTAATTATTGCACGCTGCAAGGAAGACTACATGGCAAGGAGTTCATTTTAATCTATGTTCTAAAACTTGCCTCAAAATTCATCTTCTCGAGTAGTTTGTAAAACTAAACATTGAAGCAGTAAATGTTAAAAAAGTCATTTTCAGTAAATATTAATTAAATAGGTGCTACATCAGTAGGTTTAAACATTCTTAGGACTGCAAGTTGGGTTAGATGGTTCTAATTCAGACATATGTTTTCCAAAAAAAAAAGAAACGACAGACAGAACACGCATTGTCCTGAGTGGCCTCGGGACTCTTTTTACACCATGTCCAGAGTTTCCTCTTTCTGTTTTTCGTTTTTTTTTTGTTTTTCTTTTGTGCAAGTTTTATGAAAGTAAACTTTGTTGTAAAACGTTTTCTTGTTTTTCCATATGCTCTACGTAAAGCACGAGTGCGATTTCCGCCGTTGTCAGAACGAAGAAAGAAAGAGCGTAATAATTTAAAGTGTACTTTAAAGGTTCAGTATGTCTGGCGATTTAAGTACTCCATTTCTTGAATAGTGTGGTCATGAAATTCAACCTTCCGCCTCCCATGTTGAATGACAACATTCACTATAATATTACATTTGTAATGAAAATGATAGACTTAAAAGCTTAAAAAATAAAACGAATAATAAATTAATGATTTAAGGTTTGTAACAATGAATTAACATAACACGTATTATCTTTATACCCAGGAGTGAGTGTGCTGTGATACGAATAATTAAAAAAAAAAAAACGATAGAACAGCCCCATAACATAAACATTGACGTACGTAAAAAAATGTACATGCAATTCTCAAATGGGACAGGCCAGAAAAAAAAAACAACGACGTGAGCAACACGTCATTAATGTAAGATATGTTCAAAGAAGAACGGAAGTCCATAGGTAGTGGAATTACCGCTTTAAATGACTGTAATATGCAACTTCAGTGTGTACCAGTAATTCTAACTGGTATCACGACTTATGCAGCAGAATACTTACCGTGTTCTAAATAGTTCCCGCGTATATGATGGAGAGAGTGACTCCTCATTCACCCTAATTTCCCACCTAAAACACCAAGCCCTAAAACCGAAAAAAAAATTTTTTTTTCGTTACCAACAAAATTGCACGAAGCCAAGCAAGAGCGAGCGGTGACTGCTATTTGAGATTCTCGTTTAATATTATTTTCCTGCCGTGTGGGGCCGTGATTATATGTGTTTCTCTCACTAAAGTATCCCTCCCCGGCGCCAAACTGGTTTCCGATTGTGCTGTTGCCGACGGAGTCGACAAGGCCGCCAGAACACAACAGAGATATCGCGCAGAGAGTGGCGTTCGTTTCAGAAGTCCAACGCTGGTATTTTACAGAGTCAGCATCCACGAAACATCCGCCGAAGATGTCCCTTTCGAATCGGCTGGCGATCGTCACGGGCGGTGGAAGCGGCATTGGCAAAGCGGTCTGCCATGCACTGGCGAAGGACGGGGCAACGATCGTGGCGGCCGACATCAACCTGGACGCTGCGAGAGCAACGGTTGCCGAGCTGAAAGGTGTGTATGTATTTAGGACACCCATTTTTTGTTCGGCGCCAGTACGCATTTCAAATTACAGAACCGATCTCATTATAGACCGTTCGACATCGGAGTTGGGCCTCTCCCAATGCTGCAATTCGACGAAGCCAATCAAACTGCACCAAAAACTGCATTGTCATGGTGCTCGTCGTTCGTGTGTATTTGCTATTACCGACTAAACCAATCAAGAACAACAAATGAGCGTGATTTTGCACATTCTTTTGTGTGTGATTCGTTCATTCGTTGACGTCAGACGCGCGAGGGCAAGAAGTTGAATTATGAACTTTTCGCACTGCTCAATTTTACTTCATTCCAGCGTAGCTTTTGACTACCGTCGAATTTAATGCGAGTCGGAGTCTAGTCCCATTTTGGGGACTATTTAGTTTTGTTTTGCGTCTGTATGCTTTTATTATACTTTTGATAACTTTAGAGATCGTAGGAGAGGTGGTATACAATACAAGGGACAATTCGCTGTGCCTTGGACGGAAATTATATCCGGCTATAATTATCAACTAAGGTTCAATTTGTGTAAGAGGGTGACGTAATGTTCGGTTTGGTGAGGGCTCTAAAAAATTAGCAGTGCTTATAGGCAGGCATGCACACGATACGGAAATGATGTAATTAAACACCGTTGTTTGTAGTTCAATCAATACGTGCTTCATTAGGCACGTATTAAATGAATTAGAAACACGGGTCACTGCGATTCAGGTGTAACGGCTTACGTCAGCTGAAAAGAACGCGTTACTTTGTTGGATACATTGTTTTGAGCAAAAAAGACGAACACAAGAGAGAGAAACAGACACGAGTGCCACTCTCTCTTGTGTCCGTCTTTTTTGCGCAAAACCATGTATCCAAACGTTCACCAACTCGCCCAACAACAAACTATTTTACGTTACTTTCTTGTTTCGCTTAATGCGTCCTTTTTATAAAAACGTTGCCGCGTCAAATATGTGTCGTCACTAATATGTACTTAATTTTTAACGCGTTTGTTTTGGGATAACTGAGGCCAAACTGACGTACGTTATGCACAAATTTTACGGTCTGTCTATCGTTTTCTCGTCGTGGAAATTAGGCTCGAGTTGGGGTGGGAACTAGGCAGGGTATATGTGTTGCAGAAACCACACTCAGAAAAGATCTAGATACCGTTACTTGTTTTTCTTTTCATTATTAATGTAACAAATATACGTCACTTGTTCTTTCTTAATAAGCATAGAGGTCATTACTACTTCGCGACCGAAAAAGGTAATGGCGTATAGCAACGCGTTACGTACAAATCTGCCTATGCAGAGCGCAGGTCCGTCTGCTTTTTCCACAGGGGTTGCGATGTAGGGATGGGTACGTGTTTTCGTAGGGAAGGGTACGTGTTTTATCCCATAGTTGTTTTGTTTCCTGATGATTCTTGAACAGAAAATGATGACTCAGGTGCTGACGATTCGTATGCTGTCAGATATCATGTAAAAAAACACGTTTTGTTAAAGATGGGTGTAATTATAAATGGCCACCCTATACCGCTAGATATACAGCACAAACTGGTCCCTGGTCTGTTTTAATGTTTGTCAAAGTTTGTGACTGTGTACCTTAACATGCTTATTCAATAATAGAAAAATTGCTGAAATGATTTTGCGTTACTTCGTACTAATTATTAATGAGGCCAGCCTGATTGTACTGGCCGTTTGGAAACACCTATAATATTAAATATCGTAAAACGAGTATAGTTATAACGTTATAACAAAGTTTTGCTGATATATTTTAGATCCTGTTTGCCAATACTAGGGGCTTGCATATACAACATGAACGTTTCTGTATCAGCCGACAAATTCTTGCTGTTGGAAATTGTAAGCCCGGCGTGAATACTGTAGGGTGTGCCACCAATTTAATCATTAAATGTCAACGTTCTCTTGCCGTGAATAACCTCAAGACTCATGGCAACTCTTACATCTGGTTACTTTAATGGCAGCTAGTTCGTGGTTAGCTTAGTTTTTAGAGTGCTAAACTGCTCTAGAAAAGGTCACGGGATGATTTCTTAACCCAAGCGCATCATTGCAACGGTGCACCTAGAAGACGCGATCTTGTGCTTCATTTTAAGTGGAATTAGATTTTTTCTTACTCACCTATCACACACCAGCCAAAGGTCCATTTTTCTCATGTACCAGAGGGTTCAAACGGGGAACATGTGTCAAACCTTTCAGATTTGTCATATTGATAACGTGACATCTAACCTGCGGCTAAACATGGTGCTCCCTATTTACCAGGTGAATCTCACATGGCTCTTCACGTGGACGTGGGCGATTCGTCTTCCGTTACTTCCCTCGTGGACAGCGTCGGATCTCAATGCCGGAGTCCTTTGAGCATCTTGGTGCACTGCGCTGGTGTTGCCAAAGAGTGCGCCGTCGTGAATATGACAGAAGACGACTACGATGAACTGCTGCGAGTGAACCTCAAGGTTGGTATAAAACGTCAAAAGTTGCATGTTTTTTTTTTTTTTTTTTTTTTTTGCATTTACCGATAAATTTCAAGAATTAACTCCCGAGCCGAATGTGCTAAAATCTGGGGAAACGAAGAATCTCCGATTTCAACCAATTCTTTAGGAAGGAAATAACAAACTTTAATATATTTTTATTTTCCGCTGAATCTTGTGTTGACCCGGAATACTGCTCTCACTTAACCTATCTGTGAGGAAACTTCTTTCTGCAAAGACCACTAACCATTTTGTTTTCTTCTCTTACTGGTAACAAGACAATTTTAATGTAGTCGATTCATGTGCAGCATGATCTCTGGAGGTACGGAATCCAACTCTCTTGTCCTCTTTTTTATTATGTCCGATAAACACCGATTCGTTTTTCAACACCGAGTATTCTCAACGACAAGGCTGAATCTCCGTAAGAAATAAATTGCAGAAACACACATTGAAGAGTTCAAAGAATGCGATAAACACCGGAATGACGGAAAACTACTCGTAAATAACAACACTCTGGAAAACACACGCTCGTTTCTGTTTCAGGGCACATTCCTCGTCAACCAGGCTGTTGTAAGGGAGATGCTGAAGAGAAAAGTACCCGAGGGCTCTATAGTAAACATAGCCAGCATCGCGGCCAAGACCGGATACGCCAGGTTTGCCGCCTACGCAGCTTCCAAGGGCGGCGTCATTGCATTCACAAAGTCTCTGGCCCAAGAGTTGGCCGGAACAAACATAAGAGTGAACGCCCTACTGCCCGGACCAACCGAAACTCCCATGATGGCCATGCTCGAGGAGATAAGGAAAGAGTGCTCCTCTGCAACTCTTCTGAAGAGATTCGCTCGTCCCGAGGAAGTGGCCGACGTGGCCAGATATTTGTGCAGCTCTGGTAGCTCCTATATTACTGCCACGAGCGTCGAGGTCGCTGGTGGAATGTCCGCCTGATACGAAGTCTCGATCGAGTAAAACGCTTGTTTTTCTACTTCTCTTTTGTGCTTTCGGCGCTAGTGCAGCAAGACTGCGATCTTGTTTTTGGGAAATGTTGTGAAATTATGTTTTGCGTACGTCAGTGCTTCCCAAACTCTGTCTGCTACACTGCGACCCACCAAAAATATGAGATACTCATTCAATACCAAAACTTTGTCACGCTGCCACTCACGATCTTTCCTTCGTACTTCAAGAAACTGGAACTTGGCACGTTTTTGTAACATATGCACCATGCTCATTATTTAACTCCTTAGCTACCTCTCTCTTTGCTCTAATGGCCTAAGGGGTGCGGCAGGATCAAGTATAAATAAATAAATATCACGTCACAGTATTCATTTCTCACCACCGCATTGTATAGCAAAGGTATATTTGTTGCAAATAACACCTTAGCGAGAATTTGATCTATATTGAGAGGCAGAATAATGTAATTATTTCTCCTGCACTCACAATATTGCATCTTTTTCCTGAAGCATACAGTAGCGTTATAAAAGATTTGTAAAAGTGATCGACTGCAGGGGAAATGAAATTATGGTTCTGGGGTCCTGCACATACTCCTGGAACGAAGGTGATCCAGTCATTCCTTTTGTTAAATAGGAGGGGGGGGTTGCTTTAAGCAATCATATTGATTTTTTCGAGTGCGGTATATTCTCATTGGTCTGCAAGGCCTGTGTAAATAAAAAGGATTTTTTAATGTTTGAGTAATTATACATCTTTCAGCTACAGTGTGCAGTGTGTTTCATTTTAGCCTGAATATTTTTCTTAAAAAAAAAATGCCGGGAAATATACACACCATCGTGGGGTCTGCACGGATGAGTTTTATGGCCAGGGGGAAGGGGGGGGGGGGGGGTTCGTTATAGAGGAAGCTGAGCGTTACGATAAAGCGGACAACTAGGTAATACGTGTTAATTACCTTTTTGGAGAAGCGAAAATAGGCACAAAGTTTCAATCCAAAATTCACTTAGCCTTGTTGAAATTTGAGCATTGTTTTTACAAATATACCACTTAACTGATTTAATAGATCATTGGTTTAGCTGCAGACCAATTTCACACCCGCAGGCCAAGTGTTTCTAAGCAAAACCTCCCAAATAAGCCTATGTGCTTAACTTTCCTGAGTGGCTGAAGGCCGCCGTAGAACAGAAACTGGACACGATTAGGGTGTCAGCTTTCGGGTAGGAGTCGAGCTCTCACTGATTGGACATGACTCCTAGTCGAACACAGACGCCGTAGTCTCCAATCCCTGCCCTAGCGTGGCCTTCGTTTGTGACGCAAGAGAATTTAGCAGTTCGGATTTTTTTTTTATCTGGGAGGTGTCCGGCGGGGCGGGGCCTTTTAGTGGTGGAGCTGCGATGTTGATTGGGCACTGCATGTATAAAGTGACGGCAGAGAGTCTTCTGGCCAGAAGTCCGTCTTCCGTGAAGTTGTGGTGGCGTGCTCACAAAGTGAGCACGCCACCACAACTTCATTGAAAACAACAAAATGAATCAATTCTACAAAGATTAGGTGCACGTGGTTCTTTTATTATGGGGCCCGAAGATGCAACATTAATCGACGCGCTCACGTTTTTTTTTTTTTTTTTTTTTCATTTTAATGTTGTGTTTTTTTTGTGTTTTTTTTTGCAACCACAAGCCATGCGCCTGCAGCGCAAGTGGTATCTGGAACCTACCACAACACTTCCTGCGCATTCTAAATCCTTTGAAAAGTTACTTATCTAGTGGTTGTCAATGACGCTGAGGCAGTTTTCATTTGAAACTATGTGTTTTTATTTTATATAATTAAAAAGCTAGTTAAATATTTGTTCATTATCCGTCTTATTGTGACAGTTCTCTCTCCCGATCGCCGGACCATGGCCATTTAACTCACCTTTACCGAACGCGTTAGTGTATATTTCACAACTGCTTAGAGAAAAAAAAAAAAAAAGCTGTTAAAGCTAAAGTAAAACACGCTCTATATTATTTTTTAATGTAGCCAAAAATATTTGAGGTGCCTTACGGGGATTATTTTTAATGCGATAGGATTAAATGGCCCATGGAGCGAAGCCGTCGGCGTCTGTATCCGTTGTCTCTAGCAGCAAAGAGACGACACCTAAATTTTCATTTCCTATACACCAACTCATGTTTACAAACAAACCGGAGCACCCCTAGCGGACGCCACCGGCGCCGCGCATGCGCGGTGGATGGTGGGCAAGACGCCCGCCGTCGCCCATAAACAACCCATTAAATTGCGTTGTTGTCGGCGTCGGTGGGAGTCCCCGTGCTCTTTTTCGCGTTGGAATTGTTGATGCTACGTCCTCCTAACAATGTCTGACTACTTGAGTGGCTTCAGCAAAACTAACGAGGCAAAACTTTGCGTGAATAATGTGCCGTGCGGCGATTCATTTCACGTGGACGCCGCAGAATGGGCGCTAAAGCCTGACTCCCACGATGAGATTTTGCTCGCTGTTTTCAGACGCGACGTTGCTCGGTCTGGAAAACCGTGGACCGTAGCTGAGATGGTGGACGTGGATACTGAAAACCGCAAGTAGAATCGGGCATTACAAGTCGGTGATGGCCACCGGTAACAATAATGATAAACATCTTCTCGTATCTGTTTACACTTAGCCTACTTACCCCAAAAAACCTTCAAAAGTGTTTTTCGGCCTGAATTTCCGGGTCAACATTTGGTTTACGAACCGCTGTCGTTTGAACGAGCTGACGACAAAAAGCAGCCAAGTCTGAAAGAGCAGACGACAGTTCGAACGCATGCGTATTGGGGTACGGGCAAGAAGCACCGCGTCCCGCGTCAACAAGCCACTCGAATGTCACGTTGTCGGCGTCTGTGTGAGTCTGCATACCCTTTTTGGCGTTGGAATCGTCGATTCTACGTCCTCATCGCAATGTCTTACTACTTTAATCACCTAAGCGAAATTATCAAGGCTCGTAACGCCGCTAAACTTTCCGTAAATAATTTGACGTGCGGCGATTCCTTCGCATGAACGCCGCAGAATGGACGCCAAAACCATGATGAGATTCTTCCAGCTATTTTCGGTAGCGACGTCGCTCGTGTTGCAAAAGTGTAGAAGGTAGCGGCAATGATCGACGTCGATACTGAAAATCGGAAGCGGGAACAGACCAAGCGTAACAAGTCGGTGATGGCCACCGGTACCAATGATGAACATCTTGTATCTACTGCTTACAGCGAGCCTACTTAAGTCTTTTGAGGCCTGCAGTTACTTCTTATTGCAATCATCGGGTCAAAGTTTGGTCTACGGGCCGCTTTTGTTTGAACGAGCAGACGACAAAAAGCAGACGTTTGAAAGAGCAGACGACAGTTCGAACGATCAGGCGGCCGTGTGAATTTGAAGACGCACTGAACCCGTGGGTGGTTCGGACAACTTGGCGGTTTTCTCTCGTTTATGTTGGAACAAAGCAAATACATCTGGCGACCACAAAGTATTGCCCACAGAAGCAACCGTAGTTCGACAGCGCCTTGTTTGCCCTTTTCACGGCTACTATCCACTTTCTCGGACGAACGGAGGGGGCAAAAACACATGAAAACTGATCTTCAAACCTTTCGAGACTCTCTTGGTACAACCCCCGTCGCAGCATTTCGACGAGAAGGCAGGTTTTTTGTGTTGTTTCTTCCAAGGGAACACAGGAATGCATGTCTGGCACGGCGACATCTGCCCACCGCCCCAGACGGGAAGTGCGTCCAGCGCGCCACCACCCCGGCGTGACGTAGGAGAGTTGAGTTCGTGTATAAAACACAAAGAAAACAAGAGCAATGCCGGTGCATCGTCACGGAAGCCGTGGAGCCGGCGGGCGCGCCGCGTCTGCGCAGTGGGGGAGAGCGTTCTCCGCCTGAGAACGCTCTCCCCCTCTGCTTGTAGACGTGGCGCGCTGCTTGTAGCAATGCTTCCCCATTCTTACACGTAGCAGTTTCAAGTGCTTTCTTTGTAATTTCTTTTCTATATAGCCACTATAAAGGATAATAAATATTTGTTGAGCAAAAAGTTTTTAAAGAAACACAATAATGAATCTTGGAATCGAGCTCGCGCGTAGGCGCGTCTCGGCGATAGCACGGCGTCTTGGCGATAACATGATACGGCGTCGTGCTGCATTTTCCATAGTGCTTTCTTATAGCCCTAACTGTTGAGCGTTTTAGAAACTGCCAAGAGCTGTGAAATATCAATGCAAATAAAATGAATAAACGTTCTCAAGAGGAAAGCAATATATATACCCTATTGGAAAGACCAGTTTAAACTGGTAACCAGTTCAAATGGTACCAGGTTCAAACTTGGATATTGCTCCAGTTTGACCAGTTTGATACTGGTTGAACTGGTCATACTAGTTGAACTGGTCATGGTGGTTGAACTCGTCATCGTGGTTTAACTGGTAACCAGTGGCTTAATGCCACTGGTTAAATTGGTTGAACTGGACAAACAAACTGTGCTTACTGGTCTTACTGTGAAACTGCATACAGGTCTGACTGAAAGTGTGTATAGTGGTAATACTGTACCACTGCGTATACTGGTTCACTCCAAGCAGTTAAACCAGTTAAACTGGTAATATTGACAACACAGGTCGTAAACGGATAAAATTCACTTTTTTCCACAAAAAATACACATACTTCAGACCACAAAAATGAACATAAAAACATATTTACAATTTAAAAAAAATTGTCATGATATTATTCATTATAGTCCCAGCCGGTCGGCGAGATTTTCCACATCTTCTGGAGTGTCGGGGTCCCGGTGGTGGATAACATAGTACCTCAAGACATCTGAAATAAGAATAAACATAAGAAATTAGAGCCATTGCAGATATATTCGCACCCGTCTGTTCTAAAACGGTACGTAACTAATGCCACGAATAAAAAATATGCACTATCATAAACAGTATGAGAGGGAATATGGAAGCATGCGCCAACCGTACATGTGGTGCCAGTCTAGCGGCAATTAAGTATAAACCGCATGTAAGCGATTTGGCGAGCGACAAGAAAAGCGACGACGATCCGCTTCGCTGTCGCTCGGTCACTCGCGCGACGAGACAAACCGTATGAAAGCGACGGAAGCAAGCGACCAAGGCGATGAGCGACGATTTCTAGAAATCCAAAAACCGAGCGATGCGACGACCGACCGTGGGAAATCTCCGTCGCTCGTCGCTGATTCTCGTCACTGTCACCGTCGTTCACTTAATCGCTTAGATGCGGTTCAGCCTCTACGCAAAGCAACGCACATGAGCGAAAAGATCCTGCTGTTACCCCCTTCCTGCCTCCCCAGTCTGTCGTCCGCTACGCAACTCGCAACCACTATGGTAGAATATCTCTGAAGCTGCATACACACTGGCGGTTGTATTACTAGCATAGCTGTTCCAAATCGGGTTGCTGAAACGTTCAGTTTCACATGCACCTGATTATGAAAAGGAATCCAAATGGTCGAGCCTGCTTACCTGGCTCGCTGGCGCGGAGGCAGAGGCAGCCATAGCCAGCGCCGCAATGAGGACGGAGCGAATTCCAAACACGCCGTTCTGGGACGCAGTCATTTTGCCCGCGAGCGAGTGGAACTCAGGTGGAGGACGTCGTCAGCCACAGGAACCATCGGCAGAGGCAGCACTCAAGGCTCCTTCTAACTATCTTATACAAACACAGCTTGAAGACAACTTGTAACCCCCCCCCCCCCCCCCCCCCCCCCCCCCCCCCCCAAGCAGAACAGCGGCCCCAAACAACAAAGATCCAACCGGCTCAACGTGGGCCCAACCAGCCCAACCGTCGCGCCAGATCCTTTTTTTTTTTTTTTTTTTGGTTGCCGGAGCTGTCGTTGACGCCGACTGGCGCTTCGAGCGGGCGCGAGGGCCGCGCTGATTGGCCCGCGCGCTCCCTGTCCTGGCACGTGAGCACCTCTCCCCTTGCAAGGCACCCAGGGCACCGGCGCATTCCAGGGCCGGTTTGCTCATCTTGCGGCTGCGGACGCGGCCGCGGCCAGGAGGGATTTTTACGTCACGTGACCAGCTCCATGGGGACAAGGAAGTACCTAGCGTCCCTGCCTAATGACGGAGAGATCCGCATCGCTTCAAGCACAAAAGCCTAATTTCGCTCGCAGAAACAGATTGGAGGGACTTTCAACTGGAACCTAATTGACCGCCCTTTTATACTGTAGGAGCGGCAGGTAAAGTTACGGCCAGGGAGGGCAAATAGGAGCCAAAATAAAGAAAAACCACACGAGATAAAAGCGGTAGCAGTATTTTATATACGTCCGCCGGCGCCGCGCCTCGCGCCTTTTGTTGTGGTCGAGAGGTTAAAGCGCCGGTACTTGTCGTTGCGGCGTGAAAGTTCCGGGTTCAAATCGCGCTAGGGACTTCTTTTTTTTTTTTTTTTTGCATTTTGCGCGTGTCTTACTTTTGAACTGTGATCCTTTTTTGGAAATCATCCACTTGCACTACTGCGCCTTACACGCTTTTACTGTTAGTCCCACCTGTTCAATCGAAACACCGGGAAGAAGAAAAAAAAGATCAACGCAAGTTAACGCGCTAATGCAATCATTTCGTAATGTTCATTAAAAGGAAACCAAGCTAACAGCATCAGTATGGCTTTCACAGAAGCGGAGCCGAAACTAGCGTCCTTTCCCCAGCGTTTACAATTTTATCTGTTTTCAAATAACGCTCTTGCTACGATTCCTTTCAACAACAAGAGACGCCTATTTAGGACTAATAAAAACTGCAGTTGTAGCAATTAAAAAAAAAAAAAAAAACAAGCAAAAAAAAAAAAAAAGACTAGCAGCTGTGGATACATTGATTGAGCGAAATCCTACAGGCAAGGCAGCAGGTCAAACGTCTGAGAAAGTAGTAAAACTGAACTAAAAGAGATCATACTTTTACTTACATGGAATGAGATAAAAAGTATATTTATACTCTTTACATTTTGTTGTGGCAATCTTTTTGTAATATTAACGCAGTACTTGTTGAATTTTAGTAGAATAGCAGACGATCACGACCAAATGCAAAATTAATCAGGCATCGACCATCGCAAACCCTCTCTCTCATGCAAACACCTAAACTGCCTTGGGATCAACAAATGGAATTAATTATAATTAATTCCATTTCTTGATCCAAAGTCATTTTAGGTGTTTGCATTAGAGAGAGGGTTTGCGATGGTCGATGACTGATTCATTTTTGCATTTGGTCGTGATCGTCTGCTAGTCTAACTAAAATTCAACAAGTAATGCGTTAATATTACAAAACGATTGCCACAACAAAAATGTAAAGAGTATAAATATACTTTTTATCTCATTCCATGCAAGTAGAAGTATGATCTCTTTTAGTTCAGTTTTACTACTTTCTCAGACGTTTGACCTGCTGCCTTGCCTGTAGGATTTCGCTCAATCAATGTATCCAGAGCTGCTAGTCTTTTTTTTTTTTTGCTTGTTTTATTTTATTTTTTTTAATTGCTACAACTGCAGTTTTTATTAGTCCTAAATAGGCGTCTCTTGTAATTGAAAGGAATCGTAGCAAGAGCGTTATTTGAAAACAGATAAAATTGTAAACACTGGGGAAAGGATGCTTGTTTCGGCTCCGCTTGTGTGAAAGCCATACTGATGCTGTTAGCTTGGTTTCCTTTTAATGAACATTACGAAATGATTGCATTAGCGCGTTAACTTGCGTTGATCTTTTTTCTCTTCTTCCCGGTGTTTCGATTGAACAGGTGGGACTAACAGTAAAAGCGTGTAAGGCGCAGTAGTGCAAGTGGATGATTTCCAAAAAAGGATCACAGTTCAAAAATAAGACACGCGCAAAATACCAAAAAAAAAAAAAATACAGAAGTCCCCAGCGCGATTTGAACCCGGAACTTTCACGCCGCGACGACAAGTACCGGCGCTTTAACCTCTCGACCACAACAGAAGGCGCGAGGTGCGGCGCCGGCGGAGGTATATAAAAATACTTCTACCGCTTTTTTCTCGTGAGGTTTTTTCTTTATTTCGGCTCCTATTTGCCCTCCCTGGCCGTAACTTTACCTGCCGCTCCTACAGTATAAAGGGGCGGTCAATTAGATTCCAGTTGAAAGTCCCTCCAACAGTTTCTGCGAGCGAAATTAGGCTTTTGTGCTTGAAGCGATGCGGATCTCTCCGCCATTAGGCAGGGACGCTAGGTACTTCCTTGTCCCCATGGAGCTGGTCACGTGACGTAAAAATCCCTCCTGGCCGCGGCCGCGTCCGCAGCCGCAAGATGAGCAAACCGGCCCAGGGGCCTGACTCATACTGCCACATTTTCCCGCGCTTCTCCAACATCACGTGAGAGGCTCCCTGCCTCGGCCTCGGGCACTGGCGCTGGAGCCTGGAAGCGGCTTCTCGGTGCAGGCCAGGGTGGATAAAGGCAGTGGTAAAAAGCGGGAAAATTATAAAGTCCAAGTGGGAACGATTGGCCGGCAGCGGGTAATGAACTTCTATGAGGCGATTGCATCACAGAATTCTTGACCTGTCACGAACTATTGTTGCAAGCTAGCTGTACATGCGTCAAAATAAAGCTTTTATTTGGTCTACTAGTCTGTTATGCGACATCTGCATAGAGAAAATGTTATGTAAAAGCCAGACATTTTCTTTGCTGTGGCAAGGTTCATTCTAGAAACACATATTTGCCTTTAGAATTAATAAATCTTGTTCTGCCAATTTTTTATTTATTGTGAGTTATGTGGAGTGTAAAAGCCCAATTCGCTCATGTAGAAAAAAAAATGGTCATTAATACGTTTCCCCCGCTTGGGAGTTAAAATTAGAAACATTGAAACCAACTTGATCCAAATGAAAAAGGCCAATAATGCTGGATTCAAAAGAAAATGGATATTGTGCGCAGAGAGCGATGGAAATTGGGCCGCATCACGTGCGATGAGCGAAACATGCATGGTGCACGATCCCGTCTGCCATGGTTATCAAGGCCTTCAAGAAGTTCGGAATCCCTAACGCTATGAACGGCACCGAAGATGAAATGCTTTGGGCCGTTGACAGCGATAAGGAGTCGCCCGACAACCATGACGAGTGATGCATACTGCCCCACGAGCGCTGCACCGGACCGTCGCCATGATGACGACCTTACCGGCGAGAGACAGCGCCGTTCATTTCATCGCAAGATTGAAGCATTCGGAATAAACCTTTGTTGTTCCAAGTGAGAAAAGTTTCATTTCTGTATTTAACCTAGAAAATCTGGTGCGAGTAACAATCGAAGTCATGGCGTTTTTTTAATTTTTCGGACCTCGAGAAAAGGGAGGGTGCACGTTACAATCGAGGGCGCGTTATATTCGAGTAAACTTGTCCCATCACACAAATAAAGCATGGTGCAGCAGTTATTAACGTTTTTATCTCAAGTTTTGTAGAATTTAAACTGGTTTAACCTGTTTTTGGGAAGAAAATATAAAAAAAAAAAACTCTTTAAGAATATCTAAGTATGTTGGCTCTTACTTTTTTGGATTGATGAAGTGTTCTCTAGCTAAATAAATAAAGCTGACCTTTCGTGTGGGCATTAATATGCCATGAATTCAGTTGCAAATGAATTAATTGTTTGTAGTACCATGTCGCCCTGTGACAATCGCGAGATGGTAGAACATATATGACAAATAAATAGCTTCAACACTGTTAACAGAACCTTTTGTTGCGACTTTATTTTGCGCAGTGAAGGTTACGAATGACGCTGCGCTATCCAATTCGCACACCCCTACAAATAAAGTGAAAAAGAGGGGTCATTCTGGTAACCAGTTAGGCCAATCTGGTGACCAGTTTGGTCAATCTGGTTACCAGTTGGACCAGTTTGGCCAGTCTGGTGACCAGTTTGGTCAATCTGGTTACCAGTTGGACCAGTTCGGCCAGTCTGGGGACCAGTTTGGCCAATCTGGTGACCAGTTTGGCCAATCTGGTGACCAGTTTGGCCAATCTGGTGACCAGTTTGGTCAATCTGGTTACCAGTTCAGCCAGTGTGGTGACCAGTTAGGTCAATATGGTGACCAGTCAGGCCAATCTGGTGACCAGTTCGAAGGCAATCTGGTGACCAGTTAGATCAATATGGTTACCAGTTAGACCAGTCTGACTACCAGTTCCACCAGTTTGATTTCCAGTTAGACCAGTCTGACCAGTCCAAATACCAGTTTGACCAGTTTAAATACCAGTATGACCAGTTAGATTTTCAAACTGGTCTTTGCAATAGGGAAATATATATGTATATACGCCCACACACCTGCGCCAGATCACAGACCTTAGGAAAGGACCCTAAAAAGTGTGCTGCCACTTACGCCGCTTGAAGAGACTAGCTTTGAGTAAACAGGTTTGGCACTGCCCCTTTGTACTGCATACTTCCATGTCGCGCGGACTTCGGAACTACACACGTCTTGACCGGGGAGCTCTTGCGCCAGAACAAAAAGGAGCTTGCATTCTGTGGATGTCACGTATATATCCGCAAGGCAATCAAGTTTGGTGTGATCCGTCGCGCAATCTAGCTAAAAATAGTTGCAACACTGGGAAGCCTCTTTCGCCAGCTTGATTCCCTCGCGGGGCTGTTATTTAATACATCACTTTAAAGATGGCGATTCAAGTATTATTTTTTTATATTTCATTCTTAACATCGCTATTATCTGGCTCAAAAGATCAAACACCAAAGCTGTATGCACTGTTACGTACTGGACTGTCGCAACCCCGAGATCTTCGCAATCATTAAGCTCCGCAGGTTCCCATCGAGGCCAAAGGAAATACAACGTCGTCAGAGATTAATAAATAGCACCAAACGTGTAAAATAAGCATTCCGTTCACATTACATCAGGCGAGATGGATTTGTAAATAAACTATCTAACTCGATATTTGTAATTAACGCACTCAAACGCGACGTTGTCTCTGGGTTTGACGCAATGACTCCGTACACTAAGATCAGACAGTTGACATTCTCACTATTCTCTGCTCCGCGGACAGATCTGGTTAGAACGACGTTTTTCGGACATCAACAGAGTTTTAATGTACTTACCAGAGAGCAATTTTTCTGCTTCGCTGGTCGCAGAGTGGACTCTCGTGTGTGTTCATAATGTGTTCACGTAGCTGAGGAAAGATGATTTCTCGATTTTGACCCGTTATTTACAAATTTATATTAGTCCTCGCTGCGAGAAATCAATCTCCCCAGGAAAGAAAGACATGTGCGTACCCCATAACCAAAGGTTATTGGGCAGGAGATCGAACCACAGGGGGCGCTCTGACCCGTTTGTTTTTCCCACGCTCGGTGTTTACTTAACACAAGGCCTGTGCACATGGCGACAGGCCTTATGGGCATGTCCATGTCGTCTTCTACAATAGACGACCGGGGCACAGTTTAATGTAAAAAATATACTAACAATCGAGGAAGCGACGTTAAGTGCCGGATCTATCCTCAGAGAATGCAAGCTTGACCCACTTCGGCTTTTGTGCTGAGCTGGGACCGTGCATGCTGCATTGTTCATGCAGGCCATAGTAAAACGATAGAGCCCCTCCTCCCCCTCACCGGAAAGCACAAACTCCAGCCGAACGCTCACGCCGCGTTCGGTTATGTCGGCGGAGCGCTGAGTCATTGTATTTGTTGTCCCAATCCGTGTAGTTGTAAAGTTAACCGCTTGGCGCGTCATGGTCTGTCCTCCTCCCCAATACTTTGGTTATGGGGTACGTTTATTTGTAGCGTTGCAGCGTTTATTTGTGTTATATGTGAAAAAGAAGAGCGTTTTTAATCGACGAGAAGGAGCATCACTTGTGACGATCAACTACGTACGACACCGTCCAAACTATACAGTCAGCTAACTACAGTCAGCTTGCAAGGAAAACCCCTTTCTGGGAAACCGCAGTCGTCTTCATCACTGCAACGAGGGGATGGGTAACAAGCTGATCCCCCATTGAGGTCAGTTTTTTTTATGAGAAAAGAGTGCAGTTCTAAAAAAGAAGGTATAGTAGGACCATTGAAGATGAGGGGATGGGAGCGCTTTTAGTTCCGCTTTTGTATAAACGAACTCAACTCTGTTTCGTTTCGGCGCGGTGGTGGCGCGTCGAGCGCACTTCCGGTCTGGGGCTGTGGGCGGAAGTCACCATGCGGAACGTACATTCCTGCGTTGTTTTCAAAGAAACCAGACAAAAACCTGCCTTATCGACAAAACGCCGAGAATGGGGTTGTACCAAAAAAGTTCAGAAAGGTTCGAGGGTCAGTTTTCATGTGTTCGGTTCGTTCGAGAACGTGGATATGTGCCGTGAAAAGGGAAAACCAGACACCGTTCGACTATGATTGCTTGGGCGGGAAGCACTTTTGGCTTAATTCCCGGATACTTGTGGTCATAAGATTTATTTATTAAGGCTAAAGCATTAACGGTCTCAGGGAGCGAGCTGACGTCATCACTTTGAATCGCGAAAACGGCTCCAAGTTTCCGCGATCCCAATAGGAACGATTCGCCTTCGGTTCGATTGGCCGGCGCGCGTCGACGGTGCTCCCATCGACCGCTGTGCCATGGCCTCCGAGATCCCAAAGCGCGAGCGCTCTAGTACACAGCAGACGATAAAGAGAGCGGACGAGCGGCTTGCATGCTTTCGCATTCACAACTGACAAGAAATGCTTAGGTGTACCTCGAGCTTTTTTGTTCCACCATGAACGCCGGAAAAAAAGTAAAGTTGTAGGACCACCTGTGGACTACATTCAATGTGTCTTCAAGTTCAGACGGCCACCTGATCGTTCGAACTGTCGTCTGCTCTTTCAAACGTGTCTGCTTGTCGTCTCCTATTTCGGACAATGCTGGCCCTCAGACCAAACGTTGGCCCGGTAATTGCAATAAGAAGTAAGTACAGGCCTCGAGAGACGTTTAAGTTTGAAGTTTGGTTAGAGTAAGAAGGCACGGTGTAAACAGTAGATACAAAAATATGTTGATCATTGTTACCAGTTTTCATCATCGACTTGTTCTTCCTGATTCACTTGCTCCAATTCTCCTTACGATTTTCAGTATCGACGTCTGCCATCTAAGCTACGGTTCAGGCTTATGCAGTCCGAGAGGACGTCGCGACTGAAATTGCGGGCGGAATGTCATCTTGCGAATCAGGATTTAGCGTCCACTCCGTGGCATAGAAGTGGAATGAATCACCGCATGTAACATTGGGGATTTGTAGTAGACCGTTTCCGCAGCCCGCTAAGCACCCTGATAGCGCTCCGTAATCCGTCTCAAGACCTTGAATTATGCAGATAAGGCTGGCGGCGCGCATGCGCACCTGCGGCGTTTTCTTCAGGGATACCGTAGCGGAGTAGAAAAATGGTCTACGACAATTCCCTATTATTTACGCGAAAGTTTGCGTTATAAAGAACCTCGGTAATTTCGCTGAGGCTGCTCAAGGAGTCAGACATTGCCAGGAAGACAGAATCAACGATTCCAACGCGAAAAAGAACACGGGGAATCATACCAACGCCGTCAACATCGCATTTGAATGGTTTGTTTATGGGCGACGGCGAGCTTCTTGCCCACACGCCATCGCGCATGCGCGGCGCCGGTGGCGACCGCTAAGGGCGCTCCGGTTTCTTTGTAAATATGATTTGGTCTACAGGAGGGAAGCCCGAGGAAGCCGTCGCTTTCATGGTGATTTTGAGGCGCGCGCGTAACAACGTAAACAAGAAAAAGGTAAGCTGCATTTGGCTACTTGGCTACGCTGTAATATTTGGACGTCAAACTTTGTTCTGCTATTTCCCGTTTTGGGTTCTCTCAACCTATCGACGAAGGAACCCACTGAAACTTTCTAATGCTACGCTCTAAGAAAGAAGGGAGAAAGGAAACAACGGTGCTTCTTCTTCCCTTATGCTAACGCTCCCTCAAGCGAACAAGAAAAGAAGGGAGCAACGAGATGTTTTTCTACTTCTCCAGGAATATTAGAGGAAAGTTTCACGCTTTCGGTTTCGTTATTCGGGAACGTCGCGCACGTTTTCTTTAACAAACGCCATTGAGCTTACTTGCTTCACCAGTAACAAAGGCTGCCTGTAATTCAGTCTCCCAATTCAAACGCGCGGAGAACCTCAGTTGCATTGACGCTTTTACCGCTAATTTTGTCAGACAAACAAAGGAAGCCGCTAGAAACAGCGAAGTCCCAGAGCAGTGCCAGCGGTGCTACGTAGGCTTTGCTCAAATGGCTGTCTCCCCAACTTTGCGTCCAGCTACGGCTGGTTTTCATGCCGGGCGCCGACGTGTCTTCTGCGCTACGTTTGTGTCTGTGTCCTGTTACAGAGTGGCTGCAGATGATAAAGGTCGGTTCGTATTTCCGTGAGTCACAGACGTGGCCATGGCAGTATTGTGCGTTGCTAATGAAGTCTGGAATCGTCGCCGATGTCTCCATGCGTTTCCCCTACCAGTGGTGTAAGAGCGAGACGAGATTATGTAGTCTAAGAAAAAAAAAGAGGGGGGGGGGGCGTTATTCATTTTCTCCGGGGATCAAATGCGCCACCATTGTAGCGATACCGCATACTAGGCGTATGCGTGCCGGAAAGAGGTCAGACGACGAACTGCGCTCTAGGTCATGAAGGAACCAAAAAGCCTCCGTTTATTGAGCGGGCCGATAATATGCACCGCCGGGAACATCACGTGGTCATGACGCTGGGCGGACGGGCCAGCGATAACAACATAGGCAAGCGACAACAGGCAACAACACATCCCTCTTTTTTTGAGAAAAAAAAAAAAAAAAAAAAACCGTCGCAGATACAAGACAAAGGATATACGTTGCCCCAGAACTTCAAAACAAAACATAGTCATCAATACCCAGCCTTATGGGTTTCTTCACTATTCTTCCAAACCGCGTTACATGCGAGTAGGGTCACCATTGGCTACCGCGCGAGATGGAGGCGCCGAATCTGTAGCCGCAGAGTCGTCCGTGCTATGACCCAACTGTGCAGTACTCGACTGCTGTTTATTGTTCGGAAACTCGTATGCCTCCCTGTTTTCACCTTCATTTGGGAGACGGTTAAGCATTCTCCTGTTTCGGCGGAGATCAACACCGTCGTCTGTCCGCACCACATATGACCGCGGTTTCGGCGCCGGTGCAAGGACTGTGGCCTTGGACTGCATGTCTGTCACCCAGACCGGGTCACCTGCTTCTAGCTCGGGAAGCCGTCTGGCCCGATGGCGTCTGTTGTAGTAGCGGCACTGCTGCCTCCTAACCTCCTGGTTGCTGGGCACTACTTCTTTCGGGCGGCTTCTCCCGGATTTCGATGACGTGGCAGCATTGGGACCCTGGTCCTCAGTTGCCTACCCATAGGTATTTCAGCAGGGCTGACCCCCAGAATGCCGGGCGTTGCCCTTTAAGCCAACAGTGCCAGGTAAGGGTCTTTGGACTTTAAAACGAGATGCTCAACCGTCTGGACCATTCGCTCTACTTCTCCGTTTCCGTGCGGAAACGCAAAAGTTTCCGCAGGGAAACGGACTCGGACTCACGGTGACATGGCGGAACCCGTACGACACAGCGAACTGTTCAAACTCGTTACACGCGAACTGAGGACCATTATCGGTCACAACGCACTCAGGGATTTCACGTCTAGCAAACCACTTTTCAGTCTTTCAATGACTGTTCCCGACCCTGTGGAAGGCAGAATAGCGATCTCAGGGTAACGTGAAAGATAATCAACCGCGACAAGGTATGCCTGGCCGTTGATTACACACAGATCAACTCCCACTCTCTCTCAAGGAAACGTTGGTGTTGCGGTTGCCATCATCGGCTCGGCTTGTTGCGGAGCATGTTGTGCGCAAACAGTGCACCGATTCACGAACAGAGCCAGTTCGGTGCTCAATCCTGGCCACCAGACAGAACCTTTAGCAATACTGCGGCAACGGCCGATGCCCTGTGTTCTGTCCAAGAGTAGACACACAGAACGACGAGGAAGAAGCGAGCTCGAGCTGACCGACGTGAGCCAAGGAGCCAGCCGAACGCTGCCATCTGCTGATACCGGAATCACCCTGATTGTAAATAGTTGTTCTATGTATACTAAAAGTTTATTCGTAACGGCTACGACTAGTACTCCATGGCCTTAGAAATACAACGAAGTGGCGACGAGGAGTCAACCTAGACCTGATCTACCGGGGCAAGAATCGATCGAACCAGGTACTGTTCATCATGGACAACCTATCGCGTTCGATTGGACCTTATGAGGAAGGAAAAAGCTGGGACGAGTACGAGGAACGCCTTCAAGAGTATTTCGAGTTGCAAAAAGAGAAAATCAAGACCGATCGGATGAAAGTTTCTGTTTTGATCACTGCCATCGGACAGAAAACTTACTCCAGACTTCGGGATCTGTCATCTCCTGAGCAACCGAGCAAGAGTACTTATGAAGAGCTCGTAAAACTCCTAAGTCGATTCTACTCGCCTAAGCGGTTAGTAATAGCCGAGCGCTTCAAATTTGGAAAGCGGGATCAAAGATCAGGTGAACCCTCAACCACGTATTTGGCAGAACTAAGACGGTTGGCGGAGGCTTGTCAATTTGAAGACAAACTCGAGGAGCAATTGCGCGACCGATCTGTTTGTGGTCTCAATCATATTGCCGCGCGCAGGGGTCACGGACTTCTCGAAGTTTCTCGTTTATTCTTGCTCCGGACATAACTTCTATAGTTTATCCCCGTTTATGTTGTTCTCGAAAGTGCGTGTTCATTCTCGCCCCGAGTGCGCTACGCTCGAACCTTCTCCGCCGAATCTTCGAGATAGTGACCTACTCTAGATAAGACGCCGCTCGCGACCTTGTCGAGTCAGTCTCGCCCCAGCGCTCGATCTTGCGGTTTCGCCGACTTCGACGCCCGCGACGCTTTGTTATTATCTCTTGTACTCTTATTTTTGGCACAAGTTCGCCACATTAAACGTTTATTTCTTCCTGTTTATTTCCTGTTCTTTTTGGTCACCACCCGTGACAATATGATGGCCCAGAAGCAGTGCGTAGCAATTGAAAATCTGACTCTAACACGAGCTGTGGAATTGGTAGCGGGATTGGAAGCGGCTGAGTATCAAATGAAAATTCTCAAGGATGCACGCGCCACCGCTGAAGACGAAGTGAAACAACTAGCAAGCACAAGCGCTGCCTGCTGGCGTTGTCTCAAAACCAACCAGACTCCTCAAGATTGCCGATACAAAGGCTACTACTGTGACGCATTTGGACAAAAGGGTCACCTGCGGAAAGCCTGCAAAAACAGCGGCGTGGAACAAAGAAGAGGGAAAACGTCAAATCAGCATGGAAAAGGCAAACGCAAGGGACCAGCCAAGAAAGGAAAGGGAGTGGTGCAACAGCTGAAAGAGGAAGAAAGAGCGGTAGAATATTTAGTCCTGCGGACAAGCGCGTAAATACTGACTGTACCACCCCTCAAGAAAAGCCTCTGTATTAATGATGCGACTCTGGAGATGGAGGAGGACACCGGAGCCACGGTGACAGTGATTCCAAAGCGGCTGCAAGGAAAGCTGAAGATTCGTACGTTGGAGCCTTTCAGGACAAAGCTTCGCACTTGCTCAGGACAAAGCTTGAACATCTGTGGTACTGCAGATGTCCAGGTCACAAGCAACCGGAAGACCTGGACGCTGCCACTAGTGGTGGTGAATGCAGAGGTGCCACCACTGTTGGGAAGAAATTGGGTACAAGTCCTTGACGAGACATGGATGCCAGCACTCCAGGTGAATACTGTGAAAGATGCGCATTGCTTAGAAGGCATCCTGGCCGAGTGTCACGAACTTTTCAAAGAGAAACTAGGGTGCTTCAGAGGAGTTGAAGTCAATCTGCAGCTGAAGCCAGACGCCCAACCAAAGTTCATGAAAAGCCGGAAAGTTTCCTATGTACTCCAGCATCTGATCGAAGCACAGTTAGATGACATGGTAAAAAGAGACGTCATCGAGCCAATAAACTACTGTGAATGGGCAACGCCTACAGTCAACATTCCAAAAGGAGAAAAAGAGGTCCGTATCTGTGGCGACTACAAGCTCACGGTAAATCCACAACTTGAAGTGGACCAGTACACTCTGCCAACAATCAATGACGTTCACGACTTTGATTGGTGGGCAGAAGTTCACCAAGTTGGATTTAAGACACGCCTACGAGCAACTGGTGTTGAATGAGAAGTCTCGCCAGTATGTCACCATACACACGCATAAGGGACTTTACAGATACAAGCGTCTACGTTATGGGATCGCCTCCGCCCCCACTATCTTCCAGAAACAAATGAAGATACTACTGGGAGGGATTCCAGGTGTCTACGTGTTCCTGGACGACGTTTTGGTAACCGCAGAGGACGATACAACGCACTTAGAGAGACCGCACGAAGTACTAACGCGCAAGAAGGATCGTGGACTTCGGCTAGCGAAAAAGAAGTGCCTGTTCATGAAAGACAAGGTGGACTACCTGGGACATACAGTTAGCGGTTCTGGAATAAGCACAATGAGGAAAAAGGTCCAGGCTGTACAGGAAGCACCGGTTCCTAAGAATGTGAGCGAGCTACGATCGTTCCTGGGACCTGTAAACTACTATGGACGTTTCGTGCCCAAGTTGTCTACGATTCCAAAGCCGCTCACGCTTCTGCTGCATGAAGACGTGCCGTGGAACTGGTCACCAGAGTGCGACAGGAGATTCCAGGAACTCAAGAGAATTTTGAGCAGAGCCCCAGTGTTGGCTCACTATGATCCAGAGCTGCCACTGATGTTGTCTTGCGACGCTTTCCCAGTTGGAGTTGGAGCCGTGTTAGCGCACGTGTACCCGGACAAGACAGAGCGTCCTATTGCTTATGCGTCAAGGACACTTGCTCGAGCAGAGGAAAATTATGCTCGACTAGAGAAAGAAGCTCTAGCGATCGTCTTTGGAGTGAAGAGATTCTATGACTACATATATGGACATAACTTCATCTTGGTAACCGACAACGAGCCGTTGGCAACCATCCTTGGACCCCAGAAAGGCATTCCAACAATAGCAGCTGCGAGATTGCAACGTTGGGCAATGCTTCTGTCAGCATATCAATATACAATGGTCTGCAAGAAATCAGAAGACAATCTCAACGCAGATGCCCTATCTCGCCTGCTAATCGATGGAGAAGTAGAAAAGGTGAATGACTATGCCACAAGTTTCTACTTGGGACAGCTAGACCAGTGTCCAGTAGACACGAAGACTCTGCAGGAGGCAGGAGAGAAAGACCAACTGTACAGCAAGGCACTGAAATTCACTCAGACCGGATGGCCTGAGAACGTAAGTCCAGATATGGAAGCATACTTCAAGAAGAAGTTGGAACTTACGGTGGAGGAAGAATACTTATTGTGGGGCCGAAGAGTTGTGATTCCAGAAGCATGCCGAGGAAGAGTACTGCACGAGCTTCATGCGGTACATGACGGCATTGTGCGCGTGAAGAGTCTGGCAAGACTCCATGCTTGCTGGCCCAACATAGACAATGACATTGTCAGAACAGTCGAAGAGTGTTCTCTGTGTCAGCAATTTTGGAACCAACCAATTCGAGAATATTTCCACTGGCCGACACCCGAACAACCCTGGGACAGACTGCATATTGATTTTGCTGGCCCGTTCCTAGGGGAAAAGTTTCTAGTTGTCACCGACGCCTTTTCAAAGTGGCTAGAAGTGAAGATAATGTCGAGCACGATTGCGGAGAAAGTCGTGGAAGCGTTGCGAAAGTTGTTTGCACTGCATGCACTACCGCGAACTATTGTCTCGGACAATGGACCACCCTTCCATTCTGAAGTTTTCGAAGAATTTTTAAGGGGAAATGGAATCCAACACAAGTTTTGTGCTTCGTTTCATCCTGCAACGAATGGTACAGCCGAACGAGCAGTACAAGTGCTCAAGCAAGTACTGCGGAAACAGACCAAAGGGTCATTACAAACAAAGTTTTCCCGAGTTCTGATGGCTTATCGTTGCACACCACACACATCCACTGGTTTCGCACCATCAGAACTGTTGTTCAAGCGAAGACCTAGAACAAGATTGGATCTCCTTCACCCGGAGAAGTTATCGGAGTTTCAAGCTCAGAAAGAACCAAAACGGAAGTTTGAAGAAGGAGACGGGGTTTTGGTGCGAAACTACCGAAATGCAAAGAGAAGTTGGATTCCAGGCACAATTCTCAAGTGTCTTGGGAGAGCGCACTACAAGGTCAAGGTGCCGAACGGAGTTTGGAAACGACACCTCAACCAACTTCTTCGCCGACCAAGCCAAGTTGCAGGCACCGGGGAATCCGAGTCAGATAGTCTGTTCATTCCCGAACAGGAGAAAAGTAAATCAGCGGAACATGGGAAACCAGATTTAAAAGCAACTGTCTCTTCTCCGGGTGCCCGAACAACGTCTGAAAGCGCGGAACGCCGTTACCCTTCGAGAGCACGCAAGCCGGTGTCTCGGTACGGACTGTGATTAGTCTGAGGGAGTGTTGTGTCCAAGAGTAGACACACGGAACGACGAGGAAGAAGCGAGCTCGAGCTGACCGACGCGAGCCAGCGAGCCAGCCGAACGGTGCCGTCTGCCGATACCGGAATCACCCTGATTGTAAATAGTTGTTCTATGTATACTAAAGGTTTATTCGTAACGGCTACGAGTACTCCATGGCCTTAGAAATACAACACCCTGGTGCCCATCGTGCAGTTTGCGCAGCACTTCTGTTCCTAGAGACTGTGGGATTACGAGCCTTGTTCCTTTCAACAAAAGACCATCAACCACGCTAAAGCATGCTCTATCTTGCCAGTATGGCGTGAGAAACGAAGGAACATTTGGTTTCTTTGGCCAACCGGTTTTACACAGTCTGATGAGGTGTTTACAAATTTGATCATTAATTTGACATTCTCTCACTCTAGACAAAAAATTGTCCCTCGTTTCTAAGCCAAGCAAACACGCCTTAGAATACGCTGTGACCTCCGACACCCGCAACCCCTTTTCGGAATTGTCGCATTTGACAGGGGACCGCGAAAGAGTGTCGGCCGTGACTTGCGATTTGCCGGGAACATACTGGACACTGTAAAGATAGCGCATTAATCGTAGCCGGAACCGTTGCATTCGGGGTGGCATATCATCAATGGCAATCTGACCCAGCAACGACACTAAAGGCTTGTGATCCGTTTCGAAAATAACGTTTAGGCCACGTATGTATTCATCAATCCTTTCAGCCGCCCACGTCAGTGCCAGCGCTGCTTTTTCTATCTGGGAGTATCGTCGCTCTGTGTTCGTGAGGGAACGAGATCGAGAACCAGCAGGCATGTGCTCAATCTATGCTTCAGAGCTCCGGCACGAGCTCCGGCTAGCAATGCGAAAATCGAGTGTACAATTAATCGAATGAAAATCTCTATTATAATCGAAAGTCCACGAATGTGGGCGTGGGCTCGAATCCCACTTCTGACACAATGTAGCGATACCGCATACTAGGTGCCGGAAAGAGGTCAGACGACGAACTGCGCTCTAGGTCATGAAGGAACCAAAAAGACTCCGTTTATTGAGCGGGCCGATAATAGACACTGCCGGGAACATCACGTGGTCATGACGCTGGGCGAACGGGCCAGCGATAACAACATAGGCAAGCGACAACAGGTAACAACACAACCATCACCATTAGTCCCCGGTGGGACTAACAGTGAGGAGAGAAAACATTGCTCCCCTCCTGTTAGTCCCTTCAGGTTAGACCCCCAAGACCAACCTTTACGCCCTTCGATTCAGAACCCCGGGACTAAATTTCGGCCCCTCGTATGTAGATCCCTGTGACTAAATGTAGCCCCCTTGCCTTTATACACCTAGGACTAGATGTCGGTTTCTTGAATTTAAACCCATGGCTCTAAATAAAGCCCCCTTGCATTTAGACCCCTGGGACTAAACGGTAATTCTTTACAATTGATCCTGAGCCACTAAAGCTTAAACCATTGTCGTTAGTCCTTTTCGACTAAACGTTGTACCCCGCAAGTTGCGCCCAACTGACAAAGAAAGCCTCGCGCAGGTCTACTGGTTGCTTAGTGCACTGTAATCTCAAAACCAAAACATTGTAATTCAAGTAAAAAGTAACTTTATTGCCTCGTAGATGCACATCACATTCAAGTATGACCGATGTAGAATTTCCAGGGGCGGCAGAATCTATGCCATAGCAGAATTCTCAAGGTTACACTTGCGTCAACGATGACTCAGACACTGCGACGTCCCCCCAAACCGGTCGTGGTCCAAGCACCGTTTGTTGGAGCACCGGCAGCTTCTTGCCTTTTGGCAAGAGATGTGAGGGAGCGAGACAGTGGCAGTGCAAAATGCCTTATCGCTCGAAAAATGTATGAGACATAGCAAACTCGTAATACAATATTAAGTGGACCGTGTCAGTGCTCTAACGGTTCACATAAAGCATGCAATGCCATGGCAGCGGAACAGCGCGATGTTAAATAGGTTAAGTAGACCGTGCTGTGCGGATTACAGACCCAGAAGGCATGTGCTCAATCTATGCTTCAGAGCTCCGGCACGGGCTCCGGCTAGCAATGCGAAAATCGAGTGTACAATCGAATGAAAATCTCTATTATAATCAAGCAACCACTGCCAGGGTCTGCACAAAAAAATAAATAAAAAGCCACTGGAGAGAATGACGTTTCGCTCGCGTTTATGAGGTAACCGCATCCGATTGAATGCGCCACAAATAAAATCAACACCCATTGCCGCAAAGAGAATAAAACATGGCGCGCACTTTGTCAGCCCGATAACGCGCTTAAGCTGAAAACAATTTCTAAATCGCAGATAACGAATACACGTAGCAAACAGAAGTACTTTGACGCACCTTTAGAGAGTTCCTTTAGATTGTTATTTTAAAAGAGATCAAGCCCAGTGCCGTAGTACAGCGAATCCAAATCGCATCCTTCAATGGTGTTTCGAGAGAGCAAAATGGCGAACGAAAGCATTGCAATTTGGACTGGGGAGAAAAACGGCGCGGCCCGTTTCGTGGACATTCTTTCCGGCACGCCGTGTTAAGCACTCAGTTTGCGTTCGATAAGACAAACAAAAGTATTTTGATAAAGGCTGCATTTCGACTTGCTGAAAACAGGTTCTCTTCAGACAAACAACAAAATGCCCCCCTTGCCCATTCCCCCCCCCCCCCCGCACACTCTCTCCCTCGTGAGCAAGAACCAGGCGTCCTTGGGCGTCTCTAGGTCAGCCCGTGAAGCACATACATACAAGACACACCAACACAGCTAGGGGCGCCGGGTTAAAGAGGTCATGAAATGAATTTTGGGCTGGGATAAATTAATTTAGATTGCAATTTTACTTATTGCATATCATTTAGTGGGCCATAAGAATGAAGGTAGAAAGTCAGAAGCCTGCTTTTTGGGGCGAAACTTTGAAAACACAGCGGACACTTTTGTACCTCCTTCCCTTGGAAAACTCTCTGCCTTTTCACTGTGATAGATCCGCGTCCCCAAAGCGCGTCACCCGGCCCAAACACACGTTCACATGGGACCATTCATCCCTCTTTCCCTTCACCCCCAAGCTGACAGTGCGGTGGAAGCTATGCGCTTGCCGCACCAATCACCCGCCCTCCTTTCATCAACTGCCTTGATGCTCTGCGGATGGGTATCCGCGAAGGAGCGAGATCACGTGCAAAAAACATTGCGGGCCCAACGCGCGTAGCTTCCACAGCACTGTCAGCTTGGGGTGTGAACCGGGTGGGCAAAGCAACTTTTGTCCGAGTTTTGAGCGGTGGGCTAATAATCTTGTAGGGGGAGAATGGCAGTGTAGGAATACACAAATGAGGGTCCGAGTAAGTGGGGAGTCCCTCCTTTTCGTTTTCTCGAACTGTCTGGTACAATGTGCGATTTCTGAGTTGAGGAGGAAAGCTAAAAAGGAAAAAGTTGAAAATTCGTTTCGTGACCGACTCCGGTCGAGTGACGTACGTGGCACGTGGGACAAGTAGGCTGCTAGAATTCGTTCACCACTAACCTGACAGTGTGGTGGAAGCTATGCACTCGTTGAACGAGTCATGCGTTTATCTACCGCCTCCTGGTCTCTCCCCCCCCCCCCCCCCCCCCCAATAGCCACACGCAGAGAGCAAGGTCACTGATAAAAGAGAGCCGACTGACTGGTCCTGCGAGCGCGTAGATTCCACCGCACTATCAGCTTGGACGCCAACGGAGCTTTCTATTTCCAAACAAACGCGTTAGATATTTTATTTCATTTTTTCATTCCCTTTCCCAACGTCTCCAATTTTCTCAGGTGTTTGTTTTAGTTCCCATTTATTGCCTTGCTACGGACCAGCCCCTCCTGAATAAGTCAGCCTAAGTGTTGAGCTTTCCTGGGTTACTAAAGTATGCCACCGTAGACCTACAGATTGGATACGACTACGGCGTCAGCGTTTGGCTAGCAGTTGGGTGTCCAATCAGTGAGAACACGGCTTTTTAGCCGAGCGCTGACGCTGTAGTCGGGTCCAATCTCTGCCTACGGTAGCCTTCTTAAGTGACGCAGGAAAGTTCAGCACTTTGGCTCTCCTATCCAGGAAATGTTGCAGGGGCACGGTGTTGTAGTGGCTGACGTTGCGGCCACGTTGAGTTCTTTCTTCGTCGTTGATCTGGAATCTTATATGAAACAATGACGACGGCATGATGGCGTCTGGATACTTCCCCTGAAGGTTCTTTTTGAGTGGAACGTGCCGTGCATTAGCTGTGTTTTTTCGAAGATTTCGAGTTCGACATGGGAATACCCTGAAAGATCTGTCACAGGGAGACGCAGATACGACTCTCGAGTTTTTCTTAGTTACTAACCTTTTCGCGTTTGAGGCGCCCAGATCTAGTGACTGCGAGACTCTGGTGCTAAAAACGCGTCTTCTACAGACCCTGGATGATATTTTATAATTAAAAAAATATCAAGAAATGACTCTGATAGTATTAAGAGGTGTTCCGCTTGGATAAATGCCCTTATGTTTACACAAGAGCATGTTACGTCAATAAAACTTGTAAGATATAAATGAATCAATGTCGGCAAAATAGTTGGAAGAATCCGAGTGAACACAATCGCTAACTCGACTTCACACAACGCGCGAAGATAATTATAACTTGTGATGTCTAAACGATTGTTGCACATTGAAGAAATTCGTGAGTTTCATTGGAGTTTGGTTAACCAATTTAGCCGTGCTGGGCTAAGTCGCGCCGATCCCCAAGGCGAGCGAAATGTTAGCTGTGTTTCCAGCCAGTATTCCGTTTGCCTTCAGGGACTAGAACATTCAGATGCATTCGTGTCCGAGGAGAACTAATAAATGATTTGGCTCGCGTGCACCTTTCGGTTGGTCCCAGTAGAGTGCAGTTCGTCCCCAACTTTTGCCTACGCTACCTAGCTTAAAGCCGGATTAACTTTTCGGAAAGCAAATGAGATTTTGAGGACCAAATGCTGCCGTTAGTCATTTGAGACTATCTTTTGTGTTAGCATGCCTAGGGTCGGAGTTTGACGTTCTGCTTTACATTAAATAGTTTAATAAGACCGGTTGAGCGATTAGGGTGCAATCCATCAACATGCAGCTAGTCATGTTGGAATGCTGGTCTGAAAAGTGTACAATGACCAATGTAACTGTCGTCTGCAATGTCCTGTTGCCTCTCCACGAAAGCGATTGGGCTTTTGGTGAATGAATGAGCAGGCCTGAGTGATGAAGGAAAGAAAGCACGTACGTATATGAACAGTTCGGAATATTAGCTATAAAAGAAATCAGACACAACCAACGAACGATTTGGTGCACTGCTAGGTAAATTTTCTTTCTTTTATAGCAGGAGAGTCTTTAGTCTAAAGTCGACAGTTGGCTCGTAGCCAAACCCAAAAAACCTACCTGCCGGCGTCCTAGCCTTTCATTACTGATATTCGTACGTAACCGATCCCGAATCTACATCTCGCCGCTAAAGGGCACATGTTTTGAACTACCTCAGGATCTTCAGTTCTTATCTTGGAGCAAAACCGCGTTTGTGCTTTTTATTTCAATTAAATTGAACCCCTGATTGTTAGATAACACCCAACCTGTGCTTTAATTCCGGATGAGTATATTATAATCCTCTTCAATAATAAATTCATGAGGAATTCAAAATATTGCACTGACAATCGGTCTGGACGGGATGATGACGGAACACCGAGTGGTCCACGTCATTGACGTCCAACTAGGGATGCGCCAGAGCGCATCCCTAGTTGGACGCGGCACAACAGGCCAATCTATTTTTTCTTCCGCTGACCGGGTACGACAAAATTATTTTTGTTCGCAAGTTATCCAACATTTTGATTGTTGTGGAACCCACCGCAGCGTACGTAACCGTACAACACACACACCAGAATTCCTGGCTTTTACCGCATCCAAGTTCTTCGAAAAATGCTTTCCCTCCCCGTGAAACATCGCTTCCAGCTGCTGAGATAATACTCACTTTATAGAGGCTAATCGACAACGACCACTGCTGCCGCACATGAATACCGCAAGAAAACAAAAACAAATACTATGGTAGTTGAACTAGCTTTCCTTGCTCAGTTCTACGACTTGATTTGCGATGAAGCGAACATATGGCTGCTAGGAACCGCATTTGAGCGGGTGGTTTTATTGGTTGTCGCAAATAATTACCACGTGAACTTTTACGTTTTTTTAGGAGCTCCATCCCTTGCGCCGTTCAAAATATCCCCTCAGCAATGACATTACTGAGAAAAAATCGACATACTTGTGACAATATGTATTGTTTAGATGATCATGAAGAAACTCCGTACTTTCAAATCGACCAATACATGGTATTTCAAGGTAAACATAAACAAGTAATGGCAGAACTTCCTGTTGCCGAGACAACTACCGTTTGTCCAGCTTATTGTGTATGTTTCAATGAAGAAAAATAAGCTTCGAGTATTTTAAGTTTCTCTCGGCGGAAAGTCAGAAAGTGCATATCGAAAACCGAACGTAAGATAAATTGGTGTTTTGTTTTTGGACGATATGGGGCCAAGGAAAAGCACCGAATCTCGTTATTATTGGCTTCCGTGGTGAAAGTTTACGTGGCCCTACAATCTAAAAAAAAAAAAGTAGTCTAGTGACTAGTTTTGGGGTGGCAGAACTTTTTCACAAATATAGTGACTTCTAACGTTAACATTACTACCTCATACGTAGTCAAAAAGCAGGTAGTCGAGTTCGATTACCTCAAAAAGCAAAATGGCGGCCGGTTAGTGAAGCCTGAAGGAAAGGCCTAGCAAACAGCACGGCGTTTCGGCCGAGTGAGAGACTACAGCTGATACGCCCATTCGACGTCTTCCACGCGCCGTCAGACATTCTAAATGTCCGTCCTCAGACGCCGGTACCCTGCTTATATCCAGTCTTGGGTAAGTTACTTTTAAAAAGTAATTCGTTACAGTTACAGTTACTTTCAGAAAAAAGTAGCGAAGTTACCGTTACAGTTACCGCAACAAAAAAGTAACTCGTTAGTTAAAGTTACTTTTAAAAAGTAACTACGTTACTTTTCAGTTACTTTTCTATAACATAAAAAAAAATTTAGGAAAAACTAGAAAACGCTTTTCACCATGTTTATTTGCATAAAATTAAAAAGTGTGCTTTTTACTTCATATTGTAAGTTAGCAGCAGTTGCTTCTCGAAATTAGTGTCTGAGAGTTTCCCTTGTTTGATAAGGAACACGTCCCTGCACTTGCTGAACAGGCGCTCGTCTCATGCGCTGGTTGGCATTGCTGTGTTGTTTCGCCGGAACAGGTTTTTGATTGCCGGGTAGGCGTTGAGGCTACAGAGTGCCGTTTTCTGCGGTAAAGTTATTAGTAACCACCTCCACCACAGCAAAATACTCTCTGTACGCCGGCCATGGAAGTTCTTCTTTGTTCTTGTCAACATTCATATCCTCGGTAGCACTAGCACATTGCTGGCTCGTTGACGGTCGCGCTGGGTTCATAGAGTCCCTGGACATATTTCAGTTCGTACCCGGCAAGCCAGAAACAAACCCCGCGCAAACAGCAGTAAATTTTGCCTCGACTGTTGACACTACACCGGAGTAGTGGGGCAAATCAAAATACGAAACATGCGCAGTGCGGAGTGGTGGCGCTAATCAAAATGCGAAACATTCGCAGTGCCCTCCGCCTGTATTGAAGATGCATGTTTGATTCACCCGATTAAAAAGCGTTTGCACAGAAAAAAGAAAAAAAAAACGCAAAAGAGATAGTTCTTCAAGATACCAAGATGTAAGTGTTCAGTCACAAAGTACTAGCGCGTGCTAAAGATAACTCCTTTTTTTTCACCAAATCTGCACGTGGCTATATTTGGGTCGTGACTTTCGAGAAAGAACGTATTCACAAGTTTGTGTAAAAAATAACTTGACACTCGAAATGTCGGAACAGACAATTTGGAAAGCGCAAAGAATGGCTAAATTGTACTCGTTCAGTGATATATTATTCATAAAAAACTGGAAAGTAACGACAAAAGTAACGTCGTTACTTTCATCGTTACCCCAGAAAAAGTAATAGAACCACAGTTACAGGTTACATTTTCAAAAAGTAACTCGTTACAGTTACAAGTTACCAAAAAAGTAACGAAGTTACAGTAACGCATTACTAGTAACGCGTTACTACCCAAGACTGCTTATAACCTATAAGGACGGCAGTGTGTGTGCCTGAATCGCCGTGATTGTCCCCGACGGCATCTCGCTAGATTGACTATATTTTTACCACCGGCGAAAGAACGCCTAAAAGAGTAATCGTTACGCGAGGGATGGGCATGTTGACTTTATTGAACACAGCGTATGCTTGTTGTATGCGACAGTGAATCCCTGGATGGCTGGTCTCTTTCATAGACACCGCGACGAGAGGCATTCAGCTCGCAACATCCCTGCTGCTATATGTTTTTCGATATCTTGTTTTTTGTGCCTGCCTCTACTGACGTGGTTATCCATTCGTGCGTGTGTGTGCATGCACTTTGCAGGTCTTGGACACAGAACGAGCGTTTAGATGGCTGAGTGGCACAATTATTACTATTGTTTTTTACCTGAGAGATAAGGAGACCAGCGCGCCGTAGGTTAGCTGTTTATAAATAAATATATGCATGATTGCTCAACGGGTAGCCTTTTGAATCAGGCGGCAGGCGCGTGTAGCCGGGGGGTGTTCAGGTGTTAGAACATCCCCCAAAATTTTACTTTAAAATATATATATATATATATATATATATATATATATATACTGTGTGTGTGTGTGTGTGTGTGTGTGTGTGTGTGTGTCTGTGTGATTGCACCAGCACCTTGAAAGTTGAAACAGCCCCCGAAAATATTTTCTAGCTACGCCACTGTCAGGCGGAATCTTGCGCCTCCTAGAAAGTGTAGCAGTAACCTCTAGATGACACTAAAAATATGTACTTTTTATTTTATATTTTACGATGCAACCACTTATACACCAGCACATACACAACACAAACACCAACCATACCGAGCACTGTTACAGGCACACGCATGTCAGTAGTACAGCAAGGCACAAAGAACTCCAACAAAACGACGAAACTAATAAATTTCCAGAGAAGAAGAACTAATGACAAACACCGATCTCTGAACACAGCTAGGTGATTATTCTGCGACCGAAAAAAAAACAAAAACACCTGGTCCTTTTAACGAACCAGATACCTTTCCATTTCTAGTGGAGCGCTCTATCAACTGAGCTAACCAGGAGTTAGACGTCAGTCGAGCAAACATGTTTTATCAGCTGCCACCAGCCTAACACCAACAATGCCGAACTTCCTGCATTTTACGGTTATGATGATAATACAATTAAAGCAAAGGTGCAAGCTAGCTAGACAAGAATGACGAAAATAATCTCCGGAGAAGGGGAACAAGGGGTACGAAGAAGAAACACAAATCTTCAAACACAGCAAGGTGACGGGTGCGCTGACGCGTTAGACGTCAGCTCTACTTACGTCTAACTGCTGGTTCGCTCGTCAGGTAGAGCACTCTACTGGAAATGAGGAGGTTCCTGGATCGATACCAAGACCAGGCGGATTTTTTTTGGGCTCGTAACCCTCACCTAGCTGTATTTGAAGATTCGTGTTTGTCCTTAGTGACGCAAATAATACCTGGAGCCTTTTCCCCTTCTCCAGGGAATGTTTTCGTGATTCTTGTGCAGCTCGCTTGCACCTTTGTATGAATTGCATTATCATCACCCCAACACAGCACCACCGCGTCCTAACCAGCCTAACCTAACCTAACCACCATACCGACCTGATACCTATATATGCCCTACCATTTTCTGACACTAATTAGGCAAGTGAGTTCCACTGTTTACCCGATGATTACAAAGATTATTCGCAAATATTATTGGTATACAAGTGCTTTGTGTATTTGAATTGGCAGGCTAGACATCTCTCTTAATCTAGCGCTTCGAAGGACAGCATGATATGAAAGTTATCGGCTAAATTAACACCACAACGCATGCTCCCGATCAGCTTGGCTTTCGAATTCACGCAGTGATAAGCGGACGCAAGCCATGTTGCCCCATGCTCGTTCCGCGGGTGTGATAGCAGCACAAAATAAAACAATCCCGGCATTCCTAGTCAGTTATTCGCTAACTTAAAAAATTATCAGTCTTGTTTTGTTCAATTAGCTTATTTCTCCCTTAAATTCAATGCTTGAAACTAGGTAAGTTATGATTTTTCTTTTATTTTTCTTACTACTCTGCTTGTAAGCCACAGCACGTACCACAAGTTCCTTTTTTGCTGGCCAACGCTGGCGGCACGCTTTCCCGTGTTGGTCGAGTGACCGAGAAGTCGCCGTATTCATTCTAATTCGAAAGCCCCTGAATTAAATAGCAAGCCCCTACGTAAAAAAAAAAGTACTCAGGTATATAATTATATAAAAAAATACTAGCATAATCAAGTTTTTTATCTACTGTATTCAGAGAACATATACTTTTCTATAAAAATATTTTAAATCTTGCAGTTTTCTGTTAACAACAAAGCATTTGCACTTTCCAAGCACGGAGACACTTCATATAAGTAGAGTAGAAAGCTCAAAACATCAGGGCACTCCAACCAAAACTGTATGTAAAAAGTGGCTCTAATCAAGACGCAGTGTTCAGTTTGGAATTTTTTAATTTTTTTATTTTCCAAACTTGATATACAATTTTATATTGCATATCTTTTTTCTTTTAAAAATATTAAATATTTTAAAGCAACCTTGCAGGTACTTTTGAGACATTGTTGAAATAGAAATCTGAAAAGGAGTCTTTTTGCAGCACTAGAATTATTATCGTAATGATTTTTTCTGAAGCCAGAAATAACTTTGCAGCCTTCTTTGGCATCTTTGAATATGTACAAAGCAATAAACATACATAAAGACAAAGAACATTTAACCAAACAAAGAATGTTATGTGCGCGTTTCAAATACAATAAATAATCAAAACATGCAACCCTGCGATTATTTTACCATTTTAAACTAAATATATATCTGAAAATAGGTATAGCATAAAAAGGGATATGATTTAAAACAAGCAAGATACTGGGCCATAGAACCGATGTTTTAACTATAAGAAAAGTATAAGGGTGTACCCAAAAGTAACCGGAATGAATTTCAGTCACCGCTTCTGCTTCTAGCAGCTTTTAGCGACACCCTTTCCGAGTCAGTTCGCCGTCCGGCGTCGTCTCTTAAACGGGATGAGGACGATTCGTCACATGCGCACTCGTCACAGGACGATTGGTCACAGGACGATTCGTCACATAGGAACATTCGTCACAGGATGACTCGTCACGCGGGCAACTGGTCACATCGATCGGGCAGGGGACGATAGTAAATTGTAAATTTCAACAACTGCCCACATTCCCAGATGAGGAGTTTCACGACTTCCCACTGTGACATAAACCAATGGTTGGAAAAACTAATCTTACAATACTCATCCGATTTTCTTTTCATCATATTACGACTCTTCAGAAGGTTGATGTAAGTTGCTGGCTTGAACAAGCAAGAATCCGACTGGCAGCCAAATTAGTTTTTACTTTGCCTTGCATACACCTCTTCGAGAAAACCAATAAGTATCGGAATTCTTTCTGCTGCATGTGTACGAGTACCCCTTGTGCAGCTGCATGGCTCCACCTCTCTCTGTTGTGATCATCTCCATCCTTTTGATTGTAGTCCGAGTTCAAAAATAGTCGCTTTTATATGTCCTCCGCATTCACCATTCGGGACAGACCCAGAAGCTAAAACGCCTATTACAAATTCTTCGACCTTGAGAAGCGAAAGGCATGCAAAGATAAGGGGTGACACACTTAATCAGGACGAACCAACATTCAATGTTCGGACCGAACCAGAAGCTAAAACGTTTGTTACAAATTCTTCGCCTTTCAGAAGCCAAAGACATACTAAGATATGAGGTGAGCCACTTTGTCCGCCCGAACCAAATTGAACAACACATTTTTGGGGGGCGAATTGTAGGACCGGTTGGCCTCGTGACGAGTCGTCCTATGACGAATGTTCCTGTGTGACGAATTGTCCTGTGACCAATCGTCCTGTGACAAGTGCGCATGTGACGAATGGACCGTATCCCCTCTTAAACATGTAGCAGCATGTTCTTCATTTTTTACCCAAGCGCTTCAGAATCACATCTCGTTTTTTTTTTTTTTTTTTTTTTTTTTGCAATCAGACATTGCGACGACTGTTCAAAGAGATTGTTGTCCGAGCACCGTAATTTTTTTGGAGCAAAGAAACTTTTTCGCTTGTTGCCGAAGGAATTAAAGTATTACTAACACTGGCAGCATAAAATATCAAATGTTTCCACATACCTATGGCAGATACACCCTCATAATAACAAGTAGGCGTTTAAAGTGCTGTAATGGTCCACATAAAACATGATGTCTATTGGCAGTTATCTATCCCAACTTTATTGTCAAGCAACCGTTGTGAAAGTCTACAAAATCTAAAAAATAGGCCATCAGTAAAAGTCACGTTCCAATTGCTTATATGAAGTAACTCCATGCAATAAAACTTGGCGTGAATTGTGCAAAAAAAAAGGAAGAGCATATTGCGTGCTCATTTAGCTCGAGAACGCGCCCGGAAACAGCTTCACAAGCTATACAGAATGAATACACGCAGTAAACACTACTCCAACATACCTTTACCAAATCCCTTTGAGTCGCGAATTCGAAAAAAACAAAAAAACAAAAAAAAAACAAAGCACCTCTGGCAGTGCTGCAGCACTGGGAATCCAAATCGCATCCCATGATTCCGCTTCAAGACACCAGAATTGCGTCCGAAGCAGTTCGAAATGACGCTATCGGAGTCGGCGCATTCCGTTCTGGTTATTCTTCCTGCTCCTATATAAAAGCCGAATGACGCGCGTGGCACGTCACACCAAGAGGCATCTAATGAGAAGGCTTTATTTCCAAGCAAACGTTCGTTTCTCGTTCTTTTTGTTTGGTATCTTTCTCTTCCACAAATTTGTCACTTGTAGGGTGTATCCTTTTTTTTTTTTTTTTTTTCATTTCGGATTTGTTTAGCCACGGACGCGGTGAAGTGAAGATTGACGTTCCGGACGCGTTGGGTTCGTTCTTCGTTGTTAATCGTAGAAGTAACATGGTATAGAGACGACCGCGGGAAGGCATCAAAATACTGTCCTTCAATGCGCTTAGTGAAGCGTTCTGTGAATCAAGTGTGTGTCGTCGAGGATTTTGATTTCAACACATAACTTCCTCAAAAGATTTTATTCAATGTAGGACGCAGAAACGAGTCCCGAGTTCTCATTTTTTTGATTGAAGTGGCCATTTACTATGACTGCGAGACTCCATCGCTGAAATTGCCTTTTTACAGACACGTAATGTGGTTTAATGAGAGACAAGAATGAGATGTGTAGGTTTTTAAAGACGTTTTGTTTGGGCCAATATTTGCATGCCTGCACAATAGGAATTGCGTTGATGGCACTTGCCAAATATCGACACATCATTGTTAACGAGATAGCCGAGTTGCCTTGGAGTACATACAATTATTAACTCGAATTTACACTCCGCGCAAAGGACAACGTTCCACGTAATGTCTGAACGGTGGTTGCACGATAAGAAACTCCAGAGTTTCATCCGAGTTCGGCAAACACTTTCAGCCGGGCTGGGCTGGGTCACGTATCTCCCGAGGACAAGCGTAACGTCGGTTGCTAGCAACCTTGCCTTCAGGGACTACAAGATAAAGATGCACCCTGTCTGAGGAATACTAAGGGTAGGTCTTGTTAGCACACGCCCCTCGGTTGGAACCGGTTCAGTGCAGTTAGCCCCCCGTACACGGTAACTGGCTCGGAGCACTTAGTCTGTCCGGGGAACACATAGGAGTTCAGAGGACCAAATTCTGCCATTAGACATTTGAGGCCACCTCTTTCCTTAGGGTGTGCATCCTCGGTGAACCAGTCGTACATCCATTTTTTTACCACGCGGTTACCCTTCTGCCTTCCCACTTGCAGTGTGTGGAGACAGGTGACAAAAGGGAGGACGTTGATTCGTTCGGCTGGTCGTAGCTTTAATCGCAGTGTCTCCAAACGCATGAAGAGAGCACAGCTTGCTAATGGTCGGCAACTACTGTCAAGCGAATTATGTCCAAGCCCAACAATATCCATGTCACAACATCCATTCTTTAAATTAGCGAAATCACCCAATAGTGGTTCGCAAATCAACTATTGACATTTGGTTTGGTGAACAACTCGCAATATCGTATAAAAAATCAATGAAATCAACGAATCAAGAACCTATCACTCTGTTCCACTGAATATGTGGCGTGCCATTATTTTTAGCTTTAATATTATAAAACTCAGCAGTGTTTAGTAGCGCTGTTTGTTAAGTTGGAATTTTGTTTCAATTGTAGAAATCATTGCTTTTTAATGAATCTGTCCAACCTGGTCAAACGCCATTTTCTTAACAAGTTTTCACGCAGATAATTCTGGAACGCTACTCAGTTAGGTACGAATTATTCATTAAAACCCCTGCTCACAATCCACCCACACTGCTTAACAACTTCGTTATCGACTGCATTAATGTACGTTGTTCTAATATGGTGCCTGGAACTCGTGTCCGACTTCTGCGTTTACCGCGTCTTAAATAAATTACCGGTCCCTCAATTTCCGCCTGATGACTCCATCCAAGTGTTATATTGTCGCTGCTGCGATCCTGCTGGCGTAACAGCAGCAGTAGTGAATGCGCAAGACGGCCTATCTGCTGAAGGTCACTCTCCAGCATGACAGTCCATGAAGCTTCGGCTGCCAGGAGTTAGAACGCCACCGCGACGACATCGACACTCGCATTCACTTGTGTCTTTTTAGACTTAGGGTAGGTGGCGCAAGCTGCCGCCGATTAAAAACGGTATAGCCATTAACATCCGTCCAACATCCACCCCTCCATGTATTTTGCCGGAACAACTGCAACCAAAAGCCAGAATTGCGACATTCGGCAGCATTAGTCTCCGCTACTTGTGATATCATTTGTTTTCACTTCGATACCAGTTTCGATATATGGGTGCTATAAAGCCCTAAACGCACCAGTTAGAGACGCGTTCCAGGTACAATAGTTCTACCGAGGAAGCAGTGTGCGTTTATTCTCTTCAGATCAATAACATTTTTTTTTCTCATTTGTGTCATCTGTCCTTGTACACCAGGTTCGAAGTCACAAGTGAATGTTTCTTTTGAATGATTTTGCTGATGTCATTGTAAAAAATGATCCGGCAATAAAGTTCAACTCAATTTAATTGCTTGCTTGTCGATTGAAGAACATCAGAAACTGGCTCTGGTAATCTACCCTGCTACTTCACAGAAGATGCAAGGATAGTGAGAAGTGCTGTTGGCAGATGGCATACATTACGTCGAGAGAGCGCCTGCTGATTCGGGCTATTTCGCGACATAGTCTGCTTTCATAACCCCAATCGGCCGGCGATCCCTCGACGTGCCGCACGCTATCTGTCAGCAGCCCTTTTTACTAGGCGTGGATCGACTGCAAAGTGGCGGCGTAGATTGCCAGAGCAGGTTTCCGTTTTTCTTCTCCTTGAACGAGGTAAGTTAATTCCTTGATTTTCTAAGTCTATACTTCCACCACCTGGCCGCACCCCTGTAGTAAATTACAGTGCGATACGTTGAGAAACAGATTTTCGCGGGTTGTCTAATATGCCTTTAAGGGGCCGTTTAACATGGTGCAATCTGAGTAATCTCAGATCTTCCTCCATAGCGACGTGGCATATAGAGCTCTTTTCTATCAAATGTCCTTGGTAAGAGACACGAAAAACACCATCATTTTTTTGTGGTTGGTTCCTGGCACACATCAGCGCCTATCACCAGCCTGCGGATAAGTGGTCTGAGTAGTACGAGACCAGCCGTATATCGGGGCGCTACTCAAAGAGCGTCGATAAAAAGAGAGGAATATCTGGGGCTCTTCAAATGAAAAAAGGCAGGCTGCAGCCAACAAGGTCACGTGGAACCCAAGAGTCTTATTCCAGGTTCGTAACGATTGTTTCAATGTAGGTATTATTTTATAAATTTCTGTGGCTTTTCCTGGTAAAATTCGAGACTACCATTTATTTACGCAAAACGGTGCCATTTCAAAACTCCAGGTGTACTACACACCCACTGAAATTCTAGTTTCCAGATATTCGTAGTTAGTTTGCATTTCGCTATTAATTATATTTTTTTTTGTAGTGGAACCTACTTACCTAAACTAAAGACGCCGTATATAATAACTGAGTACTGTGGAATTATAGTTTATTTCAAGAGCTCTTCTAAATAAGTTAGAATGAAGAATTGGGGCAATAACTAGCGTTTTTTTTGTCTTCATGGCACGCCCAAGCTATATATTTGTCATACCTCTGTTTTTTGCAATGCAATGTTCAACTCACCTAGAAAATATTTTGCCAAGCTCGCTTAACCTTTCTTGCATTATGATTAAAAAAATAAATGTCGTGTGTGCTATTCAGGAAGCGTAGTTCTTTGAACAAGGCTTTGATGTTTTTTTTTTTTGTTTGTCTTTAATTTAGGGCCTTAAAGAGCACGAAAAAGTCAAGATAGTGCCAAACTAAACTTTTTCCGGTGAGAGTCTGGGCATCTTGGCCCCAATTCCTCAAAAAATAGAGCTATAGTTTGGCTCCACCGTTGTATGATTGGTTGTTGTCTTGCATCTTGTGGCCTAAATTACCAAGCAAGTGCCAAAGACAGTCGTCATTTTGGTTGCATCGGTGTTCAAGTCGCCGTTTTGGGACTAAATTGAGAAACGAGTGCCAGATTGAAATTTTACCGCTGGTTTTCCGGTTCATACATGGCATCTTTGATCCAGGTGTCGCCCTTTTATGATTATATGGGGACCCAGAAAGAGTTAATATAAATTCCAAATAAAAGTACACTAGCATTATCTCTTGCAACTCGAACCGTATTAGGACTAAGTAAAGCCCCTGGGATCTCCAAGCTTGAGCCGAGTTGTGCAATTCTCTGGCGTGCTACCATAGAGATTTTTAAAAGTCAAGAAGTAGTATTTTATTAATTTTTTTTTCTGCTTGCTTTTATACCCTTAGTATATATAAATATTAACTTTCTTTAAATTTAAAAATTCAGAGTCAGCAAGGCCGAAAACATGTAGGTACTTTTATTGATGCTATTCAATATATCCTTACCGATGTTCCTGCGAAGCAGAATAAATAAATTATTAAAGGTAATGAAAACTAGTTTACTTAATGATAGCGAAAGGAAAATTAAGACCACACAAGGAGGTGATGATTGCAGGTAAGGCTTATGGCAGTTGGATATACGTAGAAAATACAGAGTCGCATTTTTTCTTTCGTTCTTTTTATTTATGGGCAAGTGATTTGCGACGGAAAAGGATGTCTTCACGGTTCTATTCATACCTCTCCGAGTCTGTCAAAGATACTTCTCCGAGTATGTAAAAGACCAGCATTGATGATGAAAAAAAAAAAGGATGACTGAAACACCGCATGAAAACCTACACCAAGTGCAAACCACTGTAGATTCCCCTCGCCCCCCCCCCCTTTCCCCTATTAGGACGTAACGAAAATTGTGAACGTTCTGGGTAGATTGTTCCCAAACACAAGCTAAACTAAATAGACAAAACGAACTGAAAACGTGGTACTCTCTGAAATGATACAATGCAAGTAATTATAAATTATGCGCCTTTGAAGCCTTTTTAGGCTTCAAATAAAAAATAAACATTTAACGCATTAATGCAGGTCGTGTGATACGCTCCAGCCCAGCGCCTACTACAGATTACTATATGTTACGTTCACGATTCTGCAAGCAGCCTGAAGAATGAAGATTTTGAGGTCGTACTGCAAATTTACTTTATAAACGTTTTTTTTTTTAATTTTAGTTTGACCTTGATTAAAAAAAAAAAACGAATGGGAATTAAGAAGGCACTCGTTACAATTTGTGAACTACCAATTTCAGGTAGTGATGGTTTCACAAGATATGCAGATAATATTTATGCGTCGTAAAAATTACCATGCTAGCATATTTAATGTATTCTAAGAATTGTATGAACTTCTGAAAATACGCATTCATGATGCAAAATGTTACCTGTAACAAACGCCGTGGGCAAGGATGTTCACAAATATAAGAAATCAAAAGGACGCAAACCCCAGACCGGAAGTTATACTGTGACCGACATGAGAGAGTTTTGTTTCTTTTTCTTGTCCTTCAAGGCATAAATACTTTTAAATGTGTCTAATTGAGGAAAGGCCCGCAGAAATAAAACAGGTTTCAGATTGAGTAACCGGAAGATGGAAGCTTCCAAGGCCGACAGAAAACAAGGGTGACCGTTTTAGCGCTGATCGGAGTATTTTTTCCAACGCACGCCATGTATTCCTGCAGCTTCGGCATCGGGGCACATTAATCGAAAATGTCTCTGTTGGATCGGCTGGCGATCGTCACCGGGGGAGGAAGCGGCATAGGCAAAGCAGTCTGCCAGGCCCTTGTCAGAGAAGGGGCGGTGGTCGTCGTAGCGGATGTCAACTTGGACGCGGCAAAGAAAACAGTTGCTGAACTGAAAGGTAGGTATTGTCAACGCCTTGCAACTTGCAGCGTTTAATGATTATTCACAGCCCTCACACCACAAATAAAACTCGTGGTTAGAGTGGAAAGGATCCTGATTAATATGAACTCCCACTGCAAGCCTTATGATGTCAAAACGCAGTTTATGAACCAGTACTATTTTTGTGTGTGTTTTTATATTAAACAAGCAAAATATTTCGGAAAAATAAGTCTATAGATTCGAGTTCTAAATTCAATAGACCGGCTTTATGCAACATGGTGCCATAGAGTTTGCATGGCACATGCAATATCTTGGTTTTTTCAATGTGAGAAAGGAGTTAGTGCTGAAGAACATTGCATTAATACATCGTAGTAGTGAGTTTTGCTTTTCTGTAGTAGCTTTTTTTGTGGCATGCTCCTACTGTACTCATAATTTCAGGCAGAAAGACAGGCGTGCAAATAATGTTATAAATAAATATAATAGAAAATGTAGCTAATAGATAGTTTATAAAATTGCCCTTGCACCTCAGGCATCAGGAGATACAATATGACGCATACACGTAGCAAGAGCCTGATAAGGCTGGGTTTTGAGGGCCTTTATGGTTCAAGAAGATAGCATTGTCCTCAGGGCAGTGGTTGATAACGCTATGTACAGATGCATTCGTCCCTGTTTTTCGACCAAGAAAAGTACTTCAAAAAGACATCGGTTTTCAAAGAGCGTATTTCCGAGAGTAGTGTTTTATGAAGAAAGAACCAATTTGTATATTTTTGGAGATTTTCAGATCGTTTCCCTCAATATCCATGAGCGTCCTGCTGATCACCTAGCATGTAGATACCCCAAAAGCATTTCTTGCAGTTAAACTTGTAAGTGGGTGTCATTTGCGACTCATGTTATAAAGACCAGGTAAATCTTTACTCGTAAATACACCTACACTAGTGTCAGATATGAAGGTTAACATGTCACCGCCAATTTATCGGTATAAACGGAGCCTCAGGAACGGGCGGGCGTGACACCCTGCGCGCTTTATCTAATGCTTTATCGCGACCCTTGCCGCGTTTGGTTGGGAAATCGCAGTATGTAGGCTGTTGTCGATTGCGTCTTCACCTTCACATGAAGCACTGTCGTACTTGCCGTGAAATTCAGCACAGTGTCTCACGTTGCCTGCATTATAATTAGTGCCAGAGCGCAAAACACCATGTTATGGCTAAAAGGGTTCTCAAATCTTGACCTGAGCTCAACTTTCTCTCTAAGTTAGAATTACTGGCTCTCGCTACGGCGAAGCGCAAAAGACGTTTTCTTTGAGTGTTCGTTTGTGAAACCTTTGATGTGTAATCGAGACACGAAAGCTTATGTAAAATTCAGTTCTACAAAACATCATGAATGTGAAGAGATATACTCCTTTCTTCCTTCAAATATTTTACGTCATTCTTTGAAGCAATCAACGTGGTATGTCTCTCTTTGAAAAAGGCAATATATTAAGTGATTTATGCCTTTGGCTGAGATGTTGTTTCTGTCTGTATTTCTTCTGAATAGACGTTACTAATCTTTTTCGCAATCCTGAAATGTGCGTTAAATAAAGCTCTAGAGCATGACCCAGCACTTTACGTACTATATGTTAAATGTGGCAGCAGTTGTGACAATCGAGTGTATTTCTTCTGTGTTGCATAATCTAAATTGGAAATAATCTCAACCATGAGATATATTACTGTCGTCGCTCTGGCTGTTTACCAGGTAACGCTCACGTGGCACTTCAAGTGGATGTGGGCGACTCTACCTCCGTCGCCACACTCATCAAAAACGTCGGCTCCCAATTCCAAACTCCGCTGAGCATCGTGGTGAACTGCGCCGGTGTGGGCAAGATGTCCTCAGTCGTGGATGTGCCGGAAGAAGACTACGACCACCAACTGCGAGTAAACCTCAAGGTTTGTTATATTTCGCTCCTACATAAAACAGGTCATACCATCAAAGGAGTAATATGTATTGCAATATCGCCCAAGTAGGTTCATCAGTATACGCGAAATTAGCTTATATACTCACCACTAAACTTCGTCGCCAGGTCACTAAAATGCTATTAAGGAGGGGACAAAAAGAAATATTATGTTCAGCCTTATATTGATCCGTTCCTTTAGTAATCAATATTAGTGGGTCTGATGCATTACGCTGACTAAACGACAGCAATCGAAAAAAATGACGTTATTTATTTGAAGGCTTGCGGCACTGTGTGAGAAGTGTTCCATAGATTATAAAATTGCCAAAAATTGTCTGTGGAAACTGTGTCTCTTATATTAAGGTTTGCAAATAAAGTCCACTGGAAGCATTTGAGGATTCAACTTTTATTCATTATGACAGCTATGTTCGTCAACATCCTAGAGTAGCACGTTTTTTTTCTAAAACGCTGAGTGTTACCGAGTGGCGACCCGAAATTCGGTCTTCAGGTTTTTCAACCAGATTTGATGAGCTTTGCGTTTGGGTCCGTTGGGAATTGGGGAGTACATTAAACGGTAAGGGTGTGTCCTTTCGCGCGTAGTTAAAATATTGCTCAGAAACGCGCTCACACTATCGACAGCACGATCATTCAGTTCCCCGTAATGAACATGTTAGAAACGGCAATCAGATCATGCAAAAAGCCACAAAGATCTGTTGCAGTAAAAAAGCTGCTCATATGCCGCATCAATTATATGCTTCGGCAACTATGCATTAAACGTTGCTGGCATTTCTTTGCGACTCCAAATGCCGTATTTCTCCCAATATTTGTTTCAATTGCAATAGCGACAACCGAACGCGGTAGAAATGTCGTGTCGTGGTTAAAATTTGCTTTCTAATTATGAAGTGAAAGGACAAACTTCTATATAGGAACGTTTATGAGTGTCATGATGTAAAAACAATTCTTAAATACCTACATTAATGACTCGAGTCTGCGATTAGATTTCAGCACAAACTATTTTTATGCGTGTTCAAACTTGGCCAAGGTTGCTAATGTTCTACTAGCTGAAATGCTCAAGTAGTTGTCATTAAACGTTTTAAGAAGTTTATCATCCTAAAAAGGCTCTAATGCGTAATAAACTTTTCATTTCGTCCATTTTAACTTTGTATCTGGAGATGCAAGTGAAATGGTGATGCAATTACAATGTGTTCATGCGTATATTTATAGACCAATCGAGTTTGTGCATTATTATATCGTTATTAACCGATTGAATTTCTGCATAGCCACTGATATTAAACATTTGAGTTTTGGAACACAACAACCGCAGATTTACGACAATATTAAAAAAAGTACATTTTGGATTATTACTTGTTAAATGCAATTTCTCCCCCCCCCCCCCCAAAAAAAAAAAATGAAAGAACAGGTTGCTTTTTCAAATACAATTATTTCAATGCTTGAACTATCCCGGAACCCCTACTTCGAGATATTTGTCCATTCACACATTCATGCATGCCCCACGGTGGGTATGCGGCCGGCCATTAAAAACATTAGTTTCGTTACCCGTGCAACACAAACAAGACAATGCACACAATCCTTTATTCGGAAGTAAACCAATATGTGAGCATCCCCCGCCAGGAATAGAAACCAGAACTTCTCGGTCCCCAGCCCAAGGCTCTAGTTAAATGATTTTTTGTGCGGTGCTCACAGTAAATATTCAGAGTAAGTGTAATCAATTACCTTTCGGAGTAAGTGTAATATCAAGTTTACAATTTTATTAGGCGGTATCTAAATTAGTAATTTCTTTATTTTTAGAAATATTAAAATTACCTCTGCTATTACAACTTGAGAATCCCTACCCTCTCCTTTGATTCATTTTTACCACCGCTTAGTCAGCAGAGTTTGAGCTGAAATCGCTGCGATATGTCCATATTACTGGCTTCTAAATCATGCAAACAACAATGAATAAAACGTGTGTTACCGAACTGTATGAAAGGAGGACTTTTTTTTTTTTGTCTGGACGGTTAACAGGGTGGTTTGTTGTGTTCCAAGATTGAACTGTGAAGTATTAGTTGTTTACGAACGCCCTTCGGTGCAAGGGTAATGGCTAATGTAGTATCTCGGTTTTGTATTATAAGTGTTCAAATAGTCTTTCTTAACACTTCTGTCCCCAAGATAACCAAAATGAGGTGATTTGAATGCTAAGGTGTGAACAAGGGGAATGCTATATTTTTGCTATATGCAAACTAAGCGGCTGTAATTTCACAACAATCTACCATTTTTTTTTTGAGCTTCAGGGACTAAGACGCTTTCAGAATAAAGTTTCGTGAGCGAGGCAAAATCAACCGCGAACATTCCTTCTAGAAACGAAGCAATACATTATGTCGGCTCTATTGAGCAACTGCACCTAGAATGAGCTCTCAAAATATTCATGCGTGCGTCGTATGGCGTATTTTTTGACCTCACGCTTGTACAAAGAAGCTTTTTCCCTTTCCTTCCTAACAGAGCGCCTTTGTTACATGTTTGCGACACAGCAATTTCTGAACCAAATTTCCGATGCAGGATTGTTCTATCAAAATGGTGGATAAAGAATAGGAGATTTTACACTTATGATTCTAATGCAATATTGAAGATTACGGAAGGCCGATTACAAGCTGGCAGAAATATTTGCTTCTTTAAATATCTGAAGTAACTGAAAAAGTAAAGTCGCTTTTCCCAAGTAACGTTCAATAATTCGCTCGCAAGTAATCAAGTATTCTATATGGTCTCTTTTAACCAAACGTAATTGCAATTGCAATCTATTACCTTCTTTGGGCAACGTGTACTAGATTGAGTACATTCCCTGCTTGATTACTTTGTATGTGCATCGGCTTTGTGAGTGAACTGTTCGGGCAAGCGATTAGCCCATCCGACAGTTACCAGATGGATATACTATCCATTCTGCATAAGGATGTTGTATAGGAAATAATGATAATGTTTTTCCCATCTTAAATATTTCATATCGTGCAAACAAATTCAAACGATTGCTTTTTATTGAACACATTTTATGCATACGCCCTTGAACATAAAAGCTGTCATAACGTTTGGAATACTATTATGAGCATAAATATCAGGAAACATTTATACGCAATTGTAATTGATATAAGAACCTATAAATACTGTGATAAAATAATAAAATAATCTTGCACCTGAAATAAAAGAAACACACCAAATCACCTCAACCGATAGTGGCACAAGCGTTTTATCTTCTTGTTGGTTTTCCTTAAAAAACATCGCGACAACTCCCCATTTTCAAACAAACGCGATAGATTGAACTGTTGACTGAAGACGTTAGAAGCAAATGAGCTCTTTTTTAGCTCCCGCAATGTTGCGAAATTTAAAATATTAAAAGCATTCACAATATTATTAATGGCCTGTCCAAGCAATTCTACGCCGTACTCGCCAAAGTTGATGTTTATATTTTTGGATATATATATATATATATCTTTTTTTTTGCATTTTCAGGGTACCTTCCTTGTCAACCAGGCCGCTGTAAAGGCGATGCTGGTGAGCAAAGTACCCGAGGCCGCTATCGTGAACATAGCCAGCATTTTGGGCAAATGCGGTCTAGCGAATGCTGCCGCCTACGCAGCCTCCAAGGGTGGCGTAATTGCATTCACCAAGTCTCTGGCCCAAGAGCTGGCTGGTACAAACATCCGCGTGAACGCCCTACTGCCAGGAGCAACGCAAACCCCCATGTTAGATTGCATGCCCGAAGAGATTGTGAAAGCGATCATCGGTTCGGTTCCGATGCGGAGAATAGCGCGCCCCGAGGAAGTGGCCGACGCAGCGGCATATTTGTGCTCTTCACGCAGCTCCTACATTACTGGGACTAGCATGGAGGTCGCCGGTGGGTTGTGCGCTTAAAGTAAAAATATGTATTAGTGGTAAAAGGCTTTTATTTGTCGCTACCTCAATAAAACTATAGTATTTCTGTTGCTCCATTTTTGTATATTTCTGTTCCTGTGTTTCCGTTTTCTAGCCATTTATAACGAACAAAATAAATTTGTAATGTTATATTTCAATTACTTGATCTTTATTTACATAAACAGCAAGGTTTTGTTTCCGAAATGAGCAGTCATAGCACTTCATTCTGGACCATTTCACAGCGACATGTTTCGGTGGCCGTCAGCGACATTGCGAAGCAAGACAAAAAGAGGTTAAAAATGTTCGCGCTTTCATTGTACAATCAGCGCGGAATGAAACCCGAACGCCGGAACGCGTGGCCGCTGATACAGGCTGCTCCACCTGGAGGGCCCCTGAGAACTAAAGGAGATGCACCGGGGTTTGAGAGTGCGGGGCCTACTAAGATGAGCTCGACCATCGCTCGGCGCGTCTGGGAGTTCTGCGCTTCGCCGGTGGCGCGCTGTAAGCGCCGTCACATTCGATACAAAAAGCACTGCCACTCGCTTTGTGTATCGGATTCCCAGCGATATCTCTTCAGCGCTGTCATTCATTATCACTTTGTGCATTGCAAGGGCGAAATTAAAGTTAAAACATTTCATGCACAGAAGACCCGTAGCGCTCGATGACGTGTCACCTGAAATAACGTGCCACGCGCGGTTTCTGAGAAATAGTGAAACGTCATAAACGCGAAATAAAATTTGTTTATTCGCACACCCATATTCTTTATGAAAAAAAAATGCTGCAACAGACTGACGTGGATGCCTCGGTTTTATGAGCAATGCGCATTTTTTCGTGGGAGGTTATCAGTCGATTTTAAAAAGAAATCGAGAAATTGCTCGCTGAGGTTCTCTTCGGTAACCACCGATATGCCAGGCGTATCAATTCCGGAGTGGAATAAATTCATTACCCTGTCTGAGCAGGGCCTATCGCAAACAGCTATAGCCAGGTTAAGCGGCCGCCCGGTGTCGACCGGGCGACAGTGCGGCGACAGAGGAGCACCCCCAGTGACGGCGGTTACAGCGCGCCACCGGCGAAACGCGAAAGTCCCAGACGCCCAGCGCGAGGGTTGAGGATATCTTAGTAGGACCCGCACCCTCACACCCAGGTGCATTTTCATTAGTTCTCAGGAGCCCTCCAGGTGGAGCAGCCTGTATCGATGGCCACGCGTTCCGGCGTACGGGTTTCATTCCGTGCTGATTGTACATCTCTTGCTTCAGGTGTGAAGAAATTAAGAGGAGGTTGTCAATATCCTAGCCGATATTTATAGAACACATGGCGTATTAGTGTTGTATTCTTTCTGATTCCAGTGTTATGGAGTGTCTAACATGAAGCTTCGTATTATTTTATCTTCTGGTTATTTGAATATAATATGTGGGGTATTTAATCATATTTTGTATTGAATACGTGTATCAGGCCTTGACATTTCTCCAGTGAACCATGGTTTGCTTTTCGGATTCCTTAATATTATATTGACTTCAATGAAACACACTCTTTTTTTTTTTTTGTTTTAATCCCTGGATAAGTAAGGTATGTAATATATATATACTGATAGAATTAGACAACTACATTTAGGGTACGAGTCTCATATTAAGCATGTGCCGCTCTTTTATTTCTCAGTGGAGTGCAAAAGTAGAAGAGCACTTCGGATTAGCTCCTCAATCAAAATGAGTCACCGACGAATGCGTTTATATAAATTTGTTTTTCTTTTCGGCTTAATAATTTTTTGTGATACAATTCAATAAAAGTCAAAACATGATAACTAAAATACAATAACAAAGAACAACATAACAAAAAGTATATCGAGTTTATCAACACAGTCATGGGAAATAGGAACACCCCCACTTACCAGTACGGACACATTTTTAGGCACCATGGGGAAGCAAACTAGGCAAAGTTCAAAGTATTTTCTTTGTTAGTTAGAATTACTAGATTTCTGCTCGGTTTCCACCTATTATGCTTTTTATCGTTATTTTTTTGAGAAGACAGATCGATTTATGTATAATCACTTGTTCAAAAATTACGGGAAGGAAGCTTTGTGAACCTGGAAACTAAAGTCTAATTTTCGTGACTCGCGTATTACGAAGCTTTATTGAAAGAACCTCGCTTTTCTGCTTCCTTACCTTTACAATTCTATCTTTGTATCAGGACTAAAGGCTTTTTTTTTCGTTATCCTCTGTTTACTTGCGCCTTATATATAAAGAAACGCATACTTCACTTTTATTCGAATGATACTTAAAGGGTATTAAAAGAAAAGCATTCCTCTCAAATCTAGAACTTTATTTTTTACAACACCACTGGTTTTCGATGCAGACAATGATTTGTTCTAAGCTTGATACTTACTATTCTAGTTATATGAATGTTAGAGACGCCGAATGATTAACAAACATCTTAAACAACTTGACAAAGTGTCCACAGTTACTGCGAGGCTACAGAAAAAGTACGGTGTGGTTTATTATGTTTACGACTTCGTTGTGATTTGGCCTTCTTATGTTTTAATGCAGAAATTTTATTGGTTGTAAAGCGTTCAGATATGCTGTTGGATTTGCGATGTCCTCAGAACAAAAATCATTACGTCTTTGTGAAGTATTCGATAGCCATGACTCCACTGAGAATATTTGCAAACTCTGCTGGGTAATGCACGGTAAAAAAAGACGATTAGAAGAAGCAGTGCAATTTACCTTCTTAACGAATATTCCAGATATACCGTAGTTGATATATGTGCAGGCAAACAACCGCTGAGAGTTATATGCGCTCAAAAGGAACTAGAAGCTATCAAGAAATTTTGTTGTAAAGGCATCCCTTGGAAGCCTCTAGAGTTTATTCTAGACTAACTTTGTATAGAATTGTCTCAGGGGACATGGATAACAGCATGACGGGATAATGCAACTGCAATAATTTTGAGATTTGAAGATGATTGCAGACAATCGGACATGAGAGGCAAGATCACGGGTGCGCGCTGATAACATTCGAAGCCAAGCGGGGAGCCGCGATGGTCGTCAACTGGGCGTATTTGGGTCCGGCTTCGCCCCGGCCCCGAGCTGCCAACCCCTAAAAGAGCCGGACTTCCATGATTTGTCTGGGAAAGGCGGGGTCTGCATGCTACGTCCAACAGCTTCGAATCTTCGGTGCTTCGAGGCTAAGACAGAGCGAAGACAGCATCTTCCCAGACTCTATGCGCCATGCAACACCGATGATTATGCATCTGAGAATATTTTAAAGTGACTAAGTGTTTAGACGACACTACAGGGATGCCTTTTGTCTTACAAATATGTTATCCTTTGTTGCTTTTTTCTGCGTCACCGGTTCTCCTTCCTGACTCTCTCGGCCAAACCTGACAATTCGACGAGGCCGCCAGGATTGGTCGTGGCCCATTTAACATCCTAGTTGCGTTTATTTTTTTCGGGAGGTGAGAGAGGGGAACGTAAGTTTTGTACCAACATGGCCCTGGCGAGCGGAGCAGCGCCTAAGAAAATCGTGCATCGGCATTGCAAAAGTCTGCGCAAAAGAAATTCCGATATGCCAAGTACGAAGAACGCTAATCTAACGCGTATGGTTCTCTGTTGTTAAAACACGCTATTTTATATTGGTGAAGTAGCTGCAAATGATATTTAGTTTCATAAATATTCGTACCATATTTCGCACGCATGTCGACTGTTTTGAGTAGTTGGAAGGTGCGCAGGCAACAGTAACGTAAAGTCGTTTCGCCTTAGCCATGACAACCCAACCCAATCTTCGTGCACGTTTTGTACGTACGCTTCGCGTCGAACACGCGACCACTCGATCATACTCAGACTCATGTTCATTATTTAATGGCCACTGGTTCTGATCCCGGGTTTGCTTCGCCACATCGCTTCCAGACGCTATTTAAGAAAGCTCCCTTCGGTAGTCTGGGGCGGCAGATTGTACTTAACGTATATTTTAAGCTTCGTGTGGAGATTCCGGCTGCGCCGTATCAGGAGATCTTTCGGAGAGTGGCAGACTTAACGGGTGCAGGTTACGCCACAATCTTTAGATAGAAAAATCTTGTTGAAAAGAGTGCCTTAACTTGCGCGCCGGCAGTGCCCTCACCTATACGCACGAGACGGGAAAGGCCTCCGGCCACGCCATGTGTGCTGGAAGCGTTCCATCACCAGGCACTCCGGCTGATCGTGCATGCTTTCTTCCGGGGAACGAGTGTCCGACGCTACTGAAGGCAAGTCCACATCTTTATGCCTCCGCTTATTTTATGCAATTTATTGAACTCCTAACTAGAAAAAGATGAGGGAGTGTTAAAAAATACAGATATGATTACCCCGTGACATCTGAAATAGCATTCAACCGCCTCCCAAATGAATCCACTGTTTGCACATATCTAGACGCTCGTGAACAAGGCCCAAATATTGCAGATGAAGTTACTTTGGCGCATGTTTGCTGTCTTTTAAATAAAGACTGCTGGCACCAAACAAGGCCAAACATGAGCGACAGACTTAATATTGTAATAAAACAAAACGTAATCAGAATATGCCGATGTGTTCACTTCAGTGTGAGGTACTATACGCTGTATTTATACTATGGAGTAAACTATCCCAGTATCCGGCAAATGCCGCCACAACTCCGAGGGCATAGTGACAAAATCCTGAATAACATTTGCACGTAATTGCAGCTTAATTTTGTCTGACAGGCCAAGTCTCCGCCTTAAGCTCAAACGTTTTTTATGGTTTGTTGTCATGACAGCCCATTTTTATTGCAACAAACAACTTGTTCTGGTCACACTGTAATTGCTGGATATTCTGTTATTCAATCTATTGCAGCAAATACGCTGAAATAAAAAAAAAATAGTTTTTAAATTAATTATTGAATTTTATCACAAATTGATAAAGAATAGAAGAAATGGCAATGTCCCCTTGGGAAACGAAGGAGTCCATTGACTGTCAATATGAACATTTAGAGGATCAAATGCTCTGTTTAGTACGTTTTCTTCCACTTGTTTTTCACCTCGTGTGTTTGAGACATATCCCGACAACACTGACCTAGTAATGAACAACACAAATCAGTTACAGACAAGTAGATGTGAGCGTATAGGTTGCAATTGTGCTAAAACATGCTTTTCTTAAATTACAGATTCTGAATGAAATCAAGAAAAATGACGATTTCCCCAATATCAGCCGTTTCACTCTCTGCAGAGTCCTGCATAAACCTCAAGCCCAGGAGTGTTCTAGTCATGGACAATGCCTCATATCACTCCGTAAAACTACACTCCCTGGCAACCACCAGCACATAGAAGCTGGGGATTCACCAGTGGCTCAGCAACAACGGGATTGCATCGGACCTGTCCATGCTGAAAGTGGAGCTCCTGAACTTTGTCAGCAAAGCGAAGGCTGCAAGGAACGCGCTGGAAAAGTATGGCTTTGATACGATAGCAGAGCACCACGGCCACAGCGCCCTTCATTTGCCTCCCTATCACTGTGAACTTAATAGAATTGAGTTGGTATGAAGCCAGGCAAAAGGAGACGTTGCGAGCGAGAACCAATCGTTCAAGATTGCGGAAGTGGAGAAGCTGATTCTCAGTGCTCTGCAAAATGTGAGACCCGAGAACTGGAAAAGCTATGTGAAACACGCCATTGGTGTTGAAGAACAGATGTGGGAAGCAGACGGCCTCGTTGACACTGTCCTCGACAGTACTGTAATCGAAAGAAATGGGGACTATGACACTGATGCATGTTATGAAGATGAAGAGATGGGTTGTGAAACACTTGAATGGTAGGCATGCTTGCGTTTCCAATCCCCTATGATGCAGTGTGGCACCAGTAGCAGACTCAGCATGTAGCAGCATTATCCAGAACCGGCTGGTGCGTCTCTTGCTCACTCAAGAAGCCAATCAAGGAGCAAGTTTGGGATCTGGCGACATCCACGCCTGGCTGGTGCGTCTCTTTTTCCTCAAGAACCGAATCAAGCGGCAGGTTCAAGATCAGGCGGCATTATCCACGACTGGCTGGTGCGTCTCTTCCTGACTCAAGAACCGAATCAAGCGGCAGGTTCAAGATCAGGCGGCATTATCGATTACTGACTGGTGCGTGTCTTGCCCACTCAAGAACCGAATCAAGCAGCAGGTTCAGGATCAGGCTCCATTATCGACGACTTACTGGTGCGTGTCTTGCTCACTGAAGAATCGAATCAAGCGGCAAATGCAGGATCAGGCGGAATTATCGACGACCTACTGTTGCGTCTCTCGCTCACTTAAGAACCGAATCAAGTGGCAGGTTCAGGACCAGGCGGCATTATCGACGACTGACTGGTACGCCTCTTGCTCACTCAAGAACCGAGTCAAGCGGCAGGTTCAGGATCAGGCTCCATTATCGACGACTGACTGGTGCGTGTCTTGCTCACTCAAGAATCGAATCAAGCGGCAAATGCAGGATCAGGCGGCATTACTGACGACTGACTGGTGCGACTCTTGCTCGCTCAAGAACCGAATCAAGCGGCAGGTTCAGGATCAGGCTCCATTATCGACGACTGACTGTTGCGTCTCTCGCTCACTTAAGAACTGAGTCAAGCGGCAGGTTCACGATCAGGCTCCATTATCGACGACTGACTGTTGCGTCTCTCGCTCACTTAAGGACTGAGTCAAGCGGCAGGTTCAGGACCAGGTGGCATTATCGACGACTGACTGGTACGTCTCTTGCTCACTCAAGAACCGAGCCAAGCGGCAGGTTCAGTATCAGGCTCCATTATCGACGACTTACTGGTGCGTGTCTTGCCCACTGAAGAATCGAATCAAGCGGCAAATGCAGGATCAGGCGGCATTATCGACGACCTACTGTTGCGTCTCTCGCTCACTTAAGAACCGAATCAAGTGGCAGGTTCAAGACCAGGCGGCATTATCGACGACTGACTGGTACGTCTCTTGCTCACTCAAGAACCGAGTCAAGTGGCAGGTTCAGTATCAGGCTCCATTATCGACGACTGCCCAGGCAGCACAAAATTTTGGCCCGACACTGGCCAATGCCTGATTTTTGCTCGGCACCTGCCTGGCCAGCCCGGCCACTGGAAAGCAGCTGGCCAAAGGTCCCCAAAAGATCACTATTAAGTCCCCGGCCACAGAGTCTTAGTTTTTCCATTGGCAACCAATCACCAAATTATGTTCGGGAAGGGCTTGGCCACCAAGTCTTTGTTTCCTCCCTGGTCACCGGCCTCAAAAAGGTGACCAGCACTCATCCGGCCAATGTTCACCAGCATGAACTTGGTCAATGAAGACAAAAATGTGCCCGGTAGAAGGCGGAGTACTGATCACTCTTTTCATCCCCGGCCACCAGTCCTAAAAACATCCTCAGCACCTGTCCGGTCAATGTTGACTGGCAGCAACCTGGTCAACGAAGACAAAAAAGTGTCCGGTAGAAGCCTGGGACTCACTACTGTTTTCATCCCCGGCCACCAGTCCTAAAAACATCCTCAGCACCTGTCCGGTCAATGTTGACTGGCAGCAACCTGGTCAACGAAGACAAAAAAGTGTCCGGTAGAAGCCTGGGACTCACTACTCTTTTCATCCCCGGCCACCAGTCCTAAAAACATCCTCAGCATCTGCCTGGTCAATGTTGACTGGCAGCAACCTGGTCAACGAAGACAAAAAAGTGTCCGGTAGAGGCCTGGGACTCACTACTCTTTTCATCCCCGGCCACCAGTCCTAAAAATGTCCTCAGCACCTTTCCGGCCAATGTTGACCGGCAGCAACATGGTCAACGTAGACAAAAAAGTGTTCAGTAGAACCCTGGCTACTGAGCACACTTTTTATCCCCGGCCACCAGTCCTAAAAACATCCTCAGCACATGTCCGACCAGTGTTGACTGGCAGTAACTTATTCAATGATGAAAAAAAACTGCCTGGTAGAAGACTGCATGGGTACTGACCGCTCCTTTTATCCCAGGCCACCAATCCCAAAGATGGTCACCCTATTTGGCTTGTTTCAAATTGGTCAACAAAAGAAAAAAAGTGTCCCATAGAACATGGGTATGCGGAGTGCTGCTTTTATTCAGGACCACCAATCCTCTCTGGCATTACATTGCCCAGCAGAGACAAAAGTATACAAGCCACGGGCTTGGTAAGCAATGACTTCCGCTTGTTCTGCAAATATTAAGTCTGGTCACATGTAGGTGGCTACATGTTTGCCCTGGCCAGGTAAGACTGGGAGAAGGGATTAACACTTGAGGAATCCAGGCCGTGGCGCATTCCATACTATAAAATTGGCTCAGAAAACTTCATTTGGACAAAAATTATATTTTGTTATTTGAACACAAATTATATGTACAAAATGCGAAAACATTAAAAAATGACTGTGCCTTTAACAGAGCAGTGAATTCTGGACTTGTTGTACACAACAAAAATGAACCAGAATATGAAAAAAAGCTTTCTTTGGCATTCTTTTGCCAATTACAAAATTCTTCGTAACAACAGCTTTTCTTTAGTCACAGATTTCTGGCCAAGATAAAACCAGAAAACCTGAAAACAAACACAGAATAAGCACATATATTTCATAACCAAAACCTGGCTGGCAGTATTGCTACATCAAATATAACAGAAAAGTTCTATCACTTAAAAACCAAATTATATAAGCGACAGTCAAAAAATATTGGGTGAAATCACGGTCAGAAGTCGGGTCTCTCTCCACCTGAGGAAACCTCAAGGTGACTGGTAGCAGTAAGGACGTTGTCAAATGGCTACAAAAGAAGCACATTGGGCTAATGGCAGCGCGTGCAGAGCAAAAAACAAACAAACAAAAAAAAAAAGCTCGCCTAACTAAGCCATGGTTAAAAATATTGGGTGAAAAAATGGAGGAAAACACATATCCGACTCTTCGCGACAACGAAAGAACTTTATCGAACGAATCACACTTCCCGCCGTGGTAGGCCGACGTTGTCACATTCACGAGACCTCCACTCGTCGTCGAAAACACGCCGCTGGCTTTTTGAGGGGAACGAACGGCACAATCGTACTATACACAGTGCGACGGCTTTGTCCCAATCACGATATCTCTACACGTCGTCGAAAACGCACCGCTTGCTTCTTCCACGGCACGATCGAGCACCAGTTGCACAATCCTGCGCACCTTCCTTCAACTACGTCCGACAGGCGTAGCGTAGTCTCGCTTTGCCCAGCTCGAACACTCACCGCGACGCCGCGCAGTTGACGATGCGATGCAGTTCTCACAAACGCTCTCCCGTGCACAAAAAACATAAAACAATCACATGCCGATGCCTCGGTTGATTTGTGGGCGTCTAACTTCGTTGAATGTCTCACGTGTACACAGATTTCCACTGACCCGTCACATAAAGTTACGTAACTTTGGCTACGGAGGCCAAATAAAACGAGATGCGGTGCTTCTTCTTGGCTCCGTAAGGTCCAGAAACATACACCGATCTATCTTAGGTCCGGTCCAAGGTTAATTGTCCGGTTTTCAACATACCTTTCCAATTTTCCAACGAGAAAAACTAAAAAAAAAAAAAAAGGCGCGCTGCTCATCCCTGCTCACCGAGCAAACATACAGATGAAGCAGGTGAACCGGAAGTGATCTCGTCCCAGCAAGTTCCGCCAGTTCCGCCATTACTTGTTTATGCATACCAATGCATACCTTCCTTGGAATACCCTGTACACCGACTGCGTAGGGTGAACACGAAAACTGGCGACTCTCTTGCATAAAAGAGGAGTGACGGGTGCTTTAATTAAAGGCCGGCGTTGGGTCGACCCGGTCGACGTAACGCTAAACGTTGCGTCGACCCAAAACGTCATATCCGGTTTTTTACAACGCATGGGTCGCAAAGCTTTTACATACTATATTGCTAATAAACTATTTTAATGTCAATATATTATTAACTCATTAAAAACCCATTAGTTTTTTCAACAAAACGATATTGTTACTCTGATGTCATATCCGGCTTTAGATTAATTTAAAATACAAATGGGTCGATTGTGCTATATACTTGCACTTGTTTGAAATTTGTTTTAATTATTATTTATTAAGTTAGTAAGGCGAACCCATGCCATCAATGACCAGGACCAAAAATCGCTGCCACCTCGCGCTCCGGTTCAAGAGTACGCACATATGTTTACAAATGGCGGCGCTATGGCAAGTCAGCTGTCGGCACTATTCGGTTATTTAGAGAATTTCATGTAGTTCTTTACAAATTAATGTATCAGGGAGCCCATGTATGCATCTTGATAATATAGCCAAGCCTGCATAACCTTCGCGATCCTAACTATCGCTGCTCACCAGAGCAGCGCTGACCCCAGCGCGTCCTCCCCGCTCGCCGAAAACCGCTGAGCCACAAGCATGCAGGATCACGCTGGACGCTCACGCGATGCCAGAAAATCACTGAAGGTGGAAGCCTCGCCGGCCTCGCGCCGAAAGCAATGTGTTCCCCATGCCTGCGAGCGAGCTGAGAAACACAAGTACGAGAATATTGTCTTGAGCAGCGTTTACACTGCACGAGAGCGCTTGCACACAGGCCACCTCGGAGTGTAGAGTTTTTCGTTGCTTTGGCCTCTCCCTCCGTCGTCCTTGCATATCTCGCGACGATAACAATGTCTTGCCTAAGCGTACCAGTGGTACGATCTCGGGAAGAACAGACCACTTTATCGAAGCCCAGTTGCACGAGCATCCCAGCGGTTTCTGGGAAGAGGCAGGGGGACATTCCTCTGCCTCCTCATCCCAGAAATATATATGCACTACATTAATAAGAGTGAGTACAGAGTTACTTCTCTTGTGTTCCCCTTGTCCTTTTTTTTTTCTTTTGTGTGTTGTGTTTTTTAATGGGAGAATGTGCAAGTGTGAAATGCTTGGCATTGATTTTCCGAAGCAAATGTAGATGTGATGGATGCCTCGGGAAGAACTAAGGATTAATTTGAACCACTTCACTTCGGTTTTCTTTTCACATGCCTGAAAGACCTCTATTACACAGTAAGTAAAGCTACTGGTAGACTAAGCTGCACATTTTGCCTCTTTAGTTACCTATCTGATGATGCTGGCCTTGAAGGTGCACTTATATAAGCATTGGCAATATTTTCATCTGTGTTGTACCCTGGAACCCAGCATGCTTACACTGAGCTTAGAAAAAAAAAAAAAAATATGGGAGGGCAGCTATTATACTCCTAGCAACAAAGTAATCAGCCTTACTGAGAGCAACATGGTTGTTTATTTCTTTATTCTGTATTACAGTTGGAAAGTATTAGTATTACAGTTGGAAAAGTAAAAGTTTGAAAAAAAAAGCAAAGAAAATACTTCTCTTACCTGCACCAGAAAACTTGAAATGCAAATTTGCAGGAATAATTTTTTCGAGGCACCAAACAGATGATAACCACTGGGGGACCAGTCAGGCAATACGCATGCACGACCAAATGTCCGACTGGTCCTACAACATACCAGAAAGATTGTCGAACCTCATCAGGTGCCACCCACTCGCTGCATCGTGTGTATCCACGCATAGGCGTAGACTACAGGGGGTCATCGGGGCTCGGTCCCCCCCTAATGAGATCCGGGGGGGGGGGGGGGGGGGGGGGCGGGGGGGCTCTGTATCCCCCGGGCCCGGGCCATGATCCTTACCGAGACGCTGTTTACGTGCCATGTAACGAGTTTCTAGTAGTGGCATGTAAACAAAATAATGCCCACGTTGCCTTTATTGACAAAATGCATGAAACATAGAATCCCTGCGTGCTTCTGGGGGGGGGGGGGTGCTTTTCCACTTGGGCGGAAAATACCTCCCCCCGAAGAACTTCTCAGCCTGCCCCCCCCCCCTCCCCCCCCCCAAGAAGATGGAAAGTTTACACCGCTGCATTCACGTGACTCTGTGATTGCCAGTGTCTGATCGGGTTCAGCAGTCTTTTTGGCATGTCAAACAACCAGTCGGATGATGAGTCGTTTATGGCCTGACCGGGCCCCCAGTGTTTACCACATAAAATGTGGCATTTCGCAGTCATTGATACGCGGGAAGCAGCTGTCCAAGCGTAAATGTAAAACTCAAAAAAAAAAAGTCTTTTTTTTGTGTTTTTTTTTAGTAAAGGACTCTGACAACCGATATGACTGCAATATGCAAAAGTTGGACAAATGACGAGAAAAAAACTTTCAGCCTTTCCACTGTGGTGAAGAAGGAAAACCAGCGGAGCTGTACAATGAAAAGTAACGGCTGGCTGCGAGTCGGCAAGCCAAAGTGGAAAGGCTGCCGCCACCTATGAACGACGGCGGCAACCAGATAGGTGGCTTGCCGCCGTCGCTCATAGATGGTGGTAGGTGTCCAGAGTTTGGTGTCTTCATTTCTTTGAGGGGGATACGATCCTGGGGAAACCAGCCCTTAACAGCTCCGCTGTAAAAGTGGTTCCAGCAGGGCATAAAGAAGCTGCCACACAAGTGATGCAAGGGCATTCGGCTCCTGTGGGAGTCTGTTAAGGTGGACATGCGTGCCTACATCTAGGTGACCAGTATCTGCAGCAGAAAACAAAATTGTGAATCCAAATAGTATGCTGCTGGTAATTGGCTCTAGATCATGTGGCCACTTGTTCTGTCTGTGAGTTGGGGTGAACACTGCTCGTTTTTCTGAAACATTTTCCACGACTGCCATTACATGAAGAGAAAAAAAGTGGGGCTGGGCGTCGATTAAAAATTTTAACCAAATTAATTGACACCCTTTATTCATTTTTTATCCTTTTTTTTTCCTTTGCTGAATATGTGACAAACGGTGCAATATACAATTTCAATTATAAAACAATGTCGATATGTTGAGCTGTACAGTTCAAAGACACTCACACTCGCAGATTATTACTTCAGCTGCTTGAGGCAAGGAAGTTTGTTGATATTCTCCGGCAACAGCGGCCACCTTTGATTGTTCACAATAGTCTCTGCTTGGCTAAACGGACACTCGCATGGCATTGAAGTGGCCGGGACACGTGTAAACTTCTGCACTTGTCTGGATTTACAAGTCTCGCATTGACAGTTTACTTTAGGTTAATATTTCACCGAAAATATGCCCTTCATATAGGTGTACTCATCCACATCTGCATGGTGAAAGCATTTAATTTTTACTTTTGGTCTGTCAAAATTCTACAAATTAACCGGCTAAAAAAATTGATCGTGATTAAAGCATTAAATGGTAGGTTAATCAACCAATTGCCCAGCCCTAGAAAAAAACAATGTGTGTTTCACATAGGTTATGAACATTAAATAATAAGTTACAAACATACAAAGAGGAGGGAAAAGAGTGTGAAGGTATGTCACTGGGGACAGTGCCTCTTCTGACCGAGACATGTGCCACCCCCCCCCCCCCCCCATGCTAGGCTCCGTTTCCCAACAATTCCTTCACACCAGAGTTTTAGTTTATCCGCATGTAACAATCTAACAGACTACCTCCTGAAATAAGGGAAATCTGACAATAATTCACAGTTGGGCTGCAACTCTGTACACTGAAGCCACCTGAGCAGGTTTCATCATAGGCCAGCATGCTATCTCAATGTCACCAGGGCAGTAAGTAAACAGGAACGGAAGACAGATTCAGATATGCAAAAAAAAAAGTAGTCAAGAAGATTTTGACGAGCGTGTTGGAACAGATGTAACAGTAAGAAAGCACAAAATGAACAGAAGGACAAAACAGACCTGTACAAGCTTTCAGTTTGCAACAAGATATATTTGTTGCCAGCGAACTCTGCACCAACAAACGTCGGCGGGGAAGGGGGGAAGGAGCGAGAGGGAGAAGAAAAGGAAAGGGGGAGAAGGGTGCACGAGGGGAGAGAAGGAGAAGGAAAGATAGCATTTTCGCATACGGAACATTGTAAAATCGGTACACTGGTTTTACGAGGCAGAACATGTACTAATCTCTGCAATGGAAATAAAAATATTGCACCACAATATCATGACAACTGTGCAAAGCCAAAGTGTTTATTTTGTCTTCTACGTCCACAGCCATTTTTTTTTTTACTAAAGGGTCTTGACAACCGAGGTCTTCCTGCATCTTGCACATGTTCTCAGTACACTACAGCTTAAAATGCTGCAGTCTACCAACAAAAATTGTATTCATGCTACCAATCAATCATGGTTTTATTGCGTGTTTCCAGGCAACTCTTAGACCTAAATAGGAATGCACTCAACCCATCCAATAAAAAAAAACAAAAAAACATTGTCACATCCTAATTAGCATCCATAAGACTTCTTTTTTTTTACATTGGAAAAGGTGCAGAGAAGTCAAGGTATGTATTGTCACATTTATTATATGCCTGCTGAATCCTAGACAAAGGAGTTTCACAATGCAAATTACAAGAATGAAAAGGTGCCCTAAGCCTGGTTTGATATTAAGGAACATTGAATAAAATCTTACTACGGTAAAATACCGGGCAAGCGCCCACTCAAAATTTAGAGATAAACGCGAAACAATGGGGGATGGGCGCTTGTCCGGTCATCAATTTTACATATAAATGTAGTGTGCATATTTTTTTCTATCTTAGAAATTTGGATAGGGGTGCTTTATATGGAACGGGCGGAAGCTCGGTATTCTATGGTAAGTAGAAATAAGAGAGTTACAGCATTAACCAATTTGTAAAGAAACACCATATCACAAAGTAGTCGCCCTATGGAAAGAGGCGAAAGTTTCCAAAAGATGTGAATAACCATAATAAAATTGTTGTCCAATATGGCAATCATACATAGGCCTGACAAATCGCCACTGGACATATTCCAACTTAAAGGGGCCCTGCAATCATATTCAAATATCTACCTTTTTTGCGGTTGCCACGTCTCTTGGGGTTCGGACAAGCCAGCGGGCACGGAGAGAATAACTAAATATCAGTGCGTCATATTTTAACCGGACGACGCAAAAACCTCCTCCATCTACAGGCGCGACCCACAGTGCCGAAAGCGCTCGATATGTGACGACATCAAAACGTTTTTGGTTCTGGCCTTACTACTGGTCAGAGCTGCTAAAAGCTTTTTTACTAGTCGAAATACAAAATATAAGTGGTGCGAACCGTTTCAATTATTTAGGAAAGTAGTTTTTGCTCAGTATTTTAGATCAGAAAAGAAACAAATGCAGTTTATAAAGTATGGAAACAAGAAATGACCCGTCGACATACCCGCCACCCAGCGTTGGAAAAGGCGGCACATACTAGAAAGGGGTAGTGGGATGAGGCACCAACGAGCGGCGACGGTAGAAACTTCCCGGATGTATGCGGCAGCGCTGCGGTCGCATGGGCTCAAAGATCCGACCGGGTGTGAGCGTTCCGAGGGCCTTCGGTGAGCAGGTGTGGCTTGCAGTTTGGCCGTTTGGTAGCGCGAAGTGGCTCCCGTCCTGAGCTGATCTTTACCCCGTGTTTGCTGTCATTTGTGGCCAATGGAGTGTCATGCTGAATTAGTGTTTAATCGCGCAGCAAATGCAATGCGAGCCGCCCTGGCCGCTCGCTTCATCCAGCTAATCCAGCATGTGCTTTAGTGGCGCCCTCTCGATCCGTCGACACGGAGCGCAGCAGCCTTGAGCGCCCTCTAAGTTCACTACCCCTCCTCTAGTTCACGGCCACTCCAACCAAGACCAAGGACGTCATGAAGGAGGTTATTTTTTGCATGTTTTTGTAATTTTAATTTGCCTATAACTTTTAAAATAAAGCAAAATTCGAGAAAAGTTTTATTAAGTAGCTACGTTCAGTGCGCTCAGGTTCGGTGCAAATTAAAAACCAGTTAAAAAGTTGTTGCAGTGCCCCTTTAAGCATTTGACTTACACTTATTGAATTCCAAACAATTTATGCTAATTCTATCTTTGGCCAAACTAACAAGCAAAAAAGCTGAATTGTCGTGTGATATGAGATTACGCCCAACAGACTTAGGGAATCATCGAAGATTTTTTCAATGTGAGCAATGAAAAACGGGCAGGAATTAGCGAACATTCTAAGATCACTTTTGCTGCAGGGGCCGCAAAAGCAGGGGGCGCAAAAGGCCCCACTGGGCCTTCTGCGGCCCCCGCCGCTTCCTGTTTGGGCCAACCCCATGACTGGGCGAGCCCTAGTCTACTGTGCCTCGGCACGCTTCGCCTCTTGGCTGTTAACCATGGGTGCTGTTCCACTTTCTTGGGCATTGAGCCATCTTAGCCTCAATCAAGACGTATGTGCTCGGTCATCCCAAATTGCTATACTGCATCCTTGATTTAGGAAGCTCTTTGACCAAGTCGCACCTGCCTGGTTTTTCTTTTTTGAATGTGGTAAGTTTTTTCGTTTATATTTTCACTCCAAACTTGCACCACCTATACTCCGTTTCACCTTATGTTGTACCCCAGAGAAGGCAAGAAGCGTGAGCTCATAGCGTCAGCAGTTGGTCTTACGTCACGAGAGCTTGTGCCGCCGAGATCTTCCCTAGAGCGAAAAGCTCGCGCTTGTAGCCTTTCCTGCGGTACATCATAAGGTGAAGCAAAGTATAGTCGCCCCTCTGTAGCAAATCGCAGCACAGAACGTTGAGAAACTGAGGCCAGATTCTCGAAACTTTCTTACGACAAAAAAAGTTCGTAAATTTATCTTACGACAAAGTTACGAACTTTTCAATATTCTCGTAGCAAAATGTTCGTAAATTTTGCGTAGGTTACGACGAAATTCGTAACTTACTTAAAACTTACGAACATTTTGCTTCGGGAATATTCGAAAGTTCGTAACATTGTCGTAAGATAAATTTACGAATTTGTCGTAAGAAAGTTTCGAGAATCTGGCCCCTGATTTTTTCGGACAGTCTAAAATGGGTTGGACGCATCAGGGTTTATGCTGTACACTGAAAGACCATATTGTAACGGGCTGACTGCTACTATGTTAATTACCTTTTTCTCTTAAGCACTTTTCCGCTGCGGTGCTCTAAGTCGCACTTGTTAACATAGTCAAACCTGAGACAGACAAGGAGGAAGGCGGCGCGTAAAAAGGACACGCACATATACACACACAGTCTCTGCCCTTCTGAGGACGTTACGAGCGGGGTGCAGCAAAGATCTGTGGGCAAAACCACGAGAAGTGTGCGAATAGTGGTTCAAAGCTCATAGTGCTGCGTAATATCTAACCTTCACAGTACGAAGGAAACACACGAGACACCAGTTCTATTTGCCGTGTTGAAGCTATGAATTACGCTGCGCTATTCGGTGCTAACTTCAAAAGTACTCGCAGCTCACGACGAAGTCTTCGAACGAGATGGTTGCTGCATGCCGGCAGCATTTTCAAATCATGATAGCGGTGATGAAACCGACCTGCCTGTCCCACAATGTCCCGCTCTCGCTGATCCCGCCGAGGCTGTGCTAGAGTGACATTGTAACACCGGTAACACAGCACCACTTTGAAACGTTGTATCCCGTGCCCCGCGACTCAATTTCGGCCATCTTGAAATCGCTTCAAGCAACAAACACAACAAACGCCTCCTAGCAACGCATAGTTGCTTCAGACTACCGCTAGAGCTCAAGTGGGCGCTGGAAATGTCAGCGTGCCAAGCCCGCCACGCTGTCAAGGCGAACGTGGCGGCGTAGCCAGCGTAGCTTCCCCAGGGACAAAAAACCAAACAAATTAGTTGTTAGTTGTTTATACTGGACGAGTTTAGCCTGCCAGAACATGGCTACATTGTAACCCACTGTAGATAAGCAATTTAGCCGGTGCACTACGACTGCTAGCCTGGGGTCTTTAACGCGCGCCATGCAGTAGTGATACACGACCGCACGCCGGTACGATGCTCATCCCGATCGAAACGGGCAGGGGTGGGGATTGAACCCAGGATCCCTCGGTTCTGCAGCGCGAGCTTTTGCTCCACGTGCTCCGAGCTGGTGTGCGCTAGCCCACTCGGTCTCCGATCCCCCCCCACCCCCGGGGGCACACCATGCCCTGACCGTTCCCGGACTGCGCCAGCAAGGGAAAAGAAGAGGACGGACAAACACAAACCTTCAAACAAAGCTGTCAAAGCTACTTGCGCGAGCGTCTGACTCTGTATTGCTACGGCGTCTCCTTTGCACAAGAGCGCGTGCAAATAAGACGCAAGACGAAGCCCCGTGGCCACATATATGTCTTGCAACAGTGCTAGCAGGGCGGAACTGCAGTGTCTCCTTTGTGCTACGTTGTCAAAGCTAGCTTAGCTTCCACAGTGCTCCAACTCCATCACAGATGTTGTGCGAGCGCATGCAAATGAAGTGCACCAGACAAAGCCACGTGCTCTCGCAGCAGTGCGGGGTTGCTGCACATTGAAGCTACGCTAGCTTTGACAATATACCACAAGCAAGAACAGATAACATAGAACCAAAAAGTTAAATGCCACAAGTGTATGAGGCTAGTTCAGCCTGTCCAGTGACTTCAGCTCATCCGAATTATTTTGTTTACACGAGAAATCGCGCACAAAAGACGCTTTTCAAAACCACATTCGCACCCGCGCTGATTTGTCAGCACTGGAGATGTTATTTATAAATTCACAGCCCAGCAAACACGTGTTTGTTGCCTTGGTAAGCATGGACACGAACAGTGAGAATGGCACCGCAGCATTTTATTGTTTACAAAACCTCAGCACGTGCATGTTCGCCGCGTTGGAAAGTGCAAAGCACCTGCCATGGGCGCGAACGATAAAATGGAGATGGCGCGTCCCTTGATCGCATACCGGGGCAACGAATACGCATGTACTGTAGTGTAAAGCTGCGCGTTGGGTGATACAGCGTGACAGCCCAATTTCAGTGTTCGTTGTCATACGCACTATAAAGTGGTCAGACGCCCCGATTTAGACAAGGACAGGTCCCGCTGTATCGATTAAACGAAAGGATGCATCAGGAGAAGGTGCTGACGCTGAAGGTTTTCGTTTGCCTGTGACATGTAAGCGGTACTATAAACATAGTATCTACTATATTATATACATTATTACTACATAAATATTCCAAACAAATATATTACATGTGAATGCCAAACGGTGTGCGAACTGCAAGGAAAAGAAATGTGCACGGTGTATACAAAATAATAAAAAAAAATGAGTGATTTGTTATTTAAATCTAAAGTTGTCAAAACTCAAAATAATTTGGGTCCAGAGGATTATGGTCACTACTATACTCCGTCTCACAAATGTCTGCAGTGAAGACGGCACACGCGTGTGACCATAGCTCAGCAGAATCTCGTGCGTAAAAGACACTTCAAAACCACGCGCTCGTGATCGCAAAGATCAGCACTGCAGATCTTTTTGGGATTGAGTACAGGCTGTGTAGTTTGTAAATACGTCTGACCGCCGCCGCCATGTACCTATGTACATTACGTATTTTACTGCAACACTGTAATGTACCAATTCGTGCATGATGAAGCACGTACCAAATTACTCAGGCACCAAGTAGCATGGCAACGTATACGGTACACGCGCTGAACGCAGTATAGGGTATTCACTGGACGCCATATTTGAGGGTGATTTCTAGAGCGCATGCTCAGAAAGAGCTCACATTAATAGGCTGATAAGACCGGCAATCTTGATGGTGCGGAGTGCACGTATCAAAATAACTGTGGAAGCTCGCCGTCAGCACGCGCTCAGCAGTCGCGCACACAGCTATGGCCGCCAGTGATTACTCCCCATAACACGTTCCAGGTAGTAAATAATCATAATAAAACGTTGATGAGTTCTTGTTCAAAGTGCCACTTGTATTAGGTTTCTGCTTTAGCTCTAGTATGTGTGATTCGTGACGGCCTTGCATATCTTCACCTAATCTCCAGTGTTTTACCGAAATGAAAAAAAAAAAAAACAATAATAATAAGTTGTTTTTACGCAAGAAAGGGTAAGGGGTGGAATGGGAGGCGAGGGAGTGGAATTAGGGGCGCCTTGGCACGGCCCAAAAGTGGTGTATGGCCGTGTGAAAACCATATAAATGCATTCCATCAAATTATAGCAAACAACAAATATTGTTTTCATTGGAGACTCCTGTTTTTTCCCTGAAGAACTATTTAGACAATTTTCCTGTTTTGAAAAATGAGTCACGCAAGCGTAGTTTAAATTTTTGTTACAGACGAAAGCTTATGTAATACTGCAAAATCGATTATATTTACCGGAGAGGTGCACCTTTAGCCCAAGGCCCCGCGTATAAGCCGCAAAACATTGCTGGCACTGCGTTGTGATATTGTGTAATATGTATATATATATACGTATATGTATGTACGTGTGCTGCATTGTATAGTAGAATTTGTGCCAACTTCCGCAGATAACATAAGCAAATATTTCTTAATTGACTGAAATACATGTCATCTTCACGTTTCTAGAAAGCGTGGAAGGGTTGTAAGTTCTCTTTAGACGCGTTGGTTTTGGTGAAATGAATGCATGCTGTTGACATAGAGCGTAGCGTACGCTACGGGTGATCCCAGTCAATCCAGCTGCGGCCCATCGTAAGGTCAAACGGAGTAGACTAATTTTGGGACGACGGACATCTCGCTTTGTTCAGCTAGCCGGCTGTTGGACAAGAGTCAGAAATGGGTATATATATATATATATGCAGCCGTTAGCCACTCCGGTCTCAATAAGGTAAGGGCGCGCGGAGGGTAACAACAACATACCCTTTCAACTACAACAAAAAATTATATACAAGGAAAGATTACCTGGATAATTGGTGAATTTGGGCCTATCTTAAAAACACGGACGAGAAATGTTTTCTAACTGGTTAGTTTAAAACGTTTGTTCTATATGAATGTATATTTCAGCTCAAAAAATATATGAGGCCCCTTTTTCGACACCCGAGGTATACTTAATAATTACCGCGATATCGGATGATTGATGCACTGAAAATAAAATCCGACACGAAATTTCAGTTTTTTGTGCCCTTTTTTCAGCGTTTGGATTCTGCAAGAATGATAAAGTTAGAAATAAAAGCGTCTTATGCATTATCCACACCAGCGATTACGTCGAGTCTGCATTATTTAAAACGAAGAAAAACGTTCCATGGTTCCCTTGGGCGTACTTTCCCCGTCGCGCCGGAGAGAAGCCCGACTACGCGGTGCACGGCCGCTGTATGGGAGCTTTCTGATTTTCCTAATTACTAAACTCACCAACTCAGGCAAGAAACATTAAAAAAAAAAAAAAAAGAAGTGCAGCTACACGCGCACTTTTTTTATTTAATGGGGACCAGCGGGATTGGGACAATAACGGAGGAGCCCCTCTCCCTGCTACTTTCCCGCAGTGCTTGCCTGCTAAGGGAGAAGCTCCCTTGTAATTATGCGGGCACGTAGGGTTGGCAATCGGGTCAGCTGAACACAAAAAAACGGGACACAAAGGAAATGACTGGACAAATGGACCGCTGTTTGTCCAGTCCTTTCCTTCGTGTCCCGTTTTTCCGTGTTCAGATGACCCGATTGTCAACAGTATGTACCAACTAGCCCAACTAAAACCCATAGCACGAAGGGTGTCCGGTTTTATTTTCCTCCCCTGCTTAGGTCAGTGTTAATTTTATTGAGGGCGACTAGTGTGTAAAATGAGTGAAATATAATTACCTAATTAAGCAAGGAAGTAGGAAACGGTGCAAAAATGCATAACAAAATTTGGAAAATGTTTTAATCGCTTCAGCCTTTGCACACTATCAAAAAGGCAGCATTGTGAGAACTTGTATCTTGCATAGTACTTGCCAATAGAGAAATAAAGGCTGAATTAACAATGGTGGAAAGCCATACTTAAAAAAAGGAAAAGCACAATATTTGTATCCAATTTTTTTAAAACTCGATCTTGAGTTGGCCATTTCACACCTTTTCTATTTTCATCCTTGTTTTCCTTTTAAATACCTAATAGCCTAGGCATGTGCTGTGAAGCCTAAGGTATATGTATTTTGATTTTTTTTTAACATACATCTTAAAAAAAGAAGCTGCAGGTACACTAACCAACTGTGTTTATATAGCCCAACGTTTTGTGGCCTGCTTTGTTCACGGGCGACTTATTTGGCCAGGAATTTGTATATCTCTCCTCCTTGTCGCTGCCATTTAAATCATTCTCCTCGCTTTGTTTCACCCTGAAGCCCGTGGATATAACTGCTTGGGATGGTATTGATCAACCTGTTCTGGTTGTTTTTTGTATGCTGAATAAGCCATAACTATAAAAAGTAGTTTTTTCAGTTCCTTCCGAACCTGGAAAAAATTACTCTTTTAAGAGTCATGGCATATTCAGCATACAAAGAACCTGAGCCTTCCCAAGCAGTTATATTCACAGGCTTCTAGGCATCGCATAAAGGAGAGATTGATTTAAAGGCAGCGACAAGGAGAAGAGAAAGACAAACACCCAGCCAAATAAGTCACCCGTGAACAAGTAGGCCGCGAAACGTTGGGCTATTTAAACACAGCTGGTTAGAGTACCTGCAGCTTCTTTTATTAATACTCACATAACCAGGCAGAATTTTGCCAAAATGTTTACTTTTCGAAACATACATCTGTTGAACGTAACTATTGTTATTATACTGGAACATGAAAACCTTAGTCCTCTCAGTCCCAGAAAGCAACAGCTTAAGGCTGAACTCCATAGAGCGAAATGTGCGACGAATGTCGCCCCACGTCATGCTCATTTTGCGCGGGACGTAGCAGCCACTGTGCCGATTCCATGCGCAGAACAAAAGCCGCCGGGCAAAATTAATTTTTCACAGCATATTCGTCCCATGGAGTTCAGCCTCTATGGGTAATAATGCATATGCAAGTACAAAAGTTTCCTCGTAAATAAAAATAGGCTATCCCCCTTCGACTTGAAACTGACCTCCTAAGTTCTCAGGTACACAAGGGACTAGGAGGAGGTTCACAAAGCAATACATCTAGTTTACAGGCGTGAGCCCTCAGAATTTTCCATGCCAGCGGCAGCTGCCAGACTGTCAAATTTTACTTTGGGAACAGTACATACTTTATGGCATGAAGGATCATAGATGGATGGATGGATGGGATCTTTCAATGTAAATAATTCTCATTACCTACAAAAAGAAAAATACTGTCAACTTCAACAGTTTATTTAGTACTACTTTATGGCATGAAGGATCATAGATGGATGGGATCTTTCAATGTAAATAATTCTCATTACCTACAAAAACAAAAATACTGTCACAACTTCAACAGTTTATTTACACAAACACACTGCACCATTCCAACTTTTATTCAAGTGGTAACTAGCAGGCAGGACCAATGCCCTTGGTTCCGAGATGACGATGAACTGGGTGACAGGAAATTTGTGCTACAAGTCACAACTGAAGCAGCTTATTCAGAGTGGTGCCCAGGACGCCAATGGTGGGGTTCAAGCTGGGCTGCAAGAGAAAAGAATTGTCACAGTACAAGCACCGTAACCATCAATTTTAGACCATGTGGAACAGACATACACCACTTCAGTGCACTAAGGAGTTTGTTACTACTTTTAAAAACAAGAACTCTTGGATAATGATCCCCTAAACAAAGCGAATTGACAGCAAGGAGCTTGACAAGTTAGTTTGAACATTCAACAAGTAATCAAAATTGTTGAGTAAAAACATATTCGAATATAGATCATCCCTAATTTTGAAGTGGGAGGAGAGGAAATTCATACAAATATTTAACTCGTCGCATCATTTGTAACCCAGGTTAAAACTCATCTGTTGATCATGCTGGCAACGTCATCTTATGAACGTTAAGAATGGCAACTGCACGCTTTCGTACCGAGCGAAAGCATTAAATATTGAACAAAATCGCACATTAGTTCACATAAAAATAGTGCTCGAGGCATTTTTGATCATAATCACAGACCACTGTTGTAGATCTTTTTTTATTAGGAATGTCACTGAAAGCCTGTTCATTTTTGTTATAAATATTCACTCTACTATGAAAAGGTAAACTGGCACTGCAATTGACCCTTTAGCAGTGGTATGCCAGAGTAGTTCATAACATTACTAGACACAAAGGACACAAAGGCGCACAAACTGGAGTTGACACAAAAATAACATAAAACTACCTCATGTAAAAAATAAAAAAAATAAAAAAAAACACGGCTTATTGACGTCTTTCATGATTGCAGCCAGTGCATTGATAGTAGGGGAGATAGATGTATTTTTGGATTTTGCCAAACATTAGATTGATTGTCCTGTCATCTAGCTGTTATGTAAAATTGCAGGTATCATTAAAGGGGCCCTGCAATCATATTTAAGCGTCTACCTTTTTTGCGGTTTCCACATCTCTTGGGGTTCGGGCAAGCCAGCGGGCACGGAGAGAATAACTAAATATCAGTGCGTCCCATTTTAACCGGACCACGCAAACACCTTCTCTACCTACAAAGGCGACCCGCGGTGCTGAAAGTGCATGCTATGTGTCGCGTTTGGTCCTGGCCTTAATACTGGTCAGAGCCGCCAAAAACTTCTTTTCTAAAACCGCGAGCTCATAGTGTTGGCAGCCACTCTTAATTAAGTCACGAGAGCTTGTGCCGCCGAGATGTGCCCCAGAGCAAGGAGCTCGTGTTTGTAGCCTTTCTTGCGGTACATCATAAGGTGAAACAGAGTATAGCGGTGAACGTAGAAAGGTCCCGAATGTACCCGGCGCTGCTGCGGTCGAGGATCCGACCGGTTCCGAAGGCCTTCGGAGCTGGTTTGGCAGTATGGCAACGCGAAGTGGCTGCTGTTCTGAACTGATCTTTATCCCGTGTTTGCTGTCGTTCGTGGCCAATGAAGTGTCATACTAAATTAGTGTTTAATCTCGCAGCAAATGCAACGCGAGCCACCCTGGTTGCCCACTTCATACAGCCTATCCAGAACATGCTTTAGTAGTGCCCTCTCGAGCCGTTGACGCGGAGTGCAGCAGCGGTGAGCGCTCGCTGAGCTCACTACCCCTCCTCTAGTTCACGGCCACTCAAGCGACCAAGGACGTCACGAAGGAGGTGTTTTTTTTGCTTGTTTTAGTAATTTGAATTTGCCTATACCTTTTAGAATAAAGCGAGATTCAAATAAAAGAAAAGTTTTATTAAGTTACTACGTCCAGTGCGCTCAGGTTCGGTGCGAATTTAAAACTTTCAGCCTTTCCACTCTGATGAAGAAGGAAAGTCAGCGGCCGTCCATTACAAAATGCTGTATGAGGGGGAGGGGAGGCCCCAGCAAAATGGAAGATTTTGGGGGGGGGGGGGGTCAGGCCCCATGGGCCCCCTTTCCCCTGGCTACGTGCCTGGTGTATCACTACTGGGTGGTGCACGTTACCCCAAGCTAGCGGTTGTACTGCACTCGCTAAATTGCTCATCTACAGCTGGGAGACTCGTCGCCCTCTGAGGCATACCAAGTTCTAGGCTGTATAAACATACACACAACCCAATTTCGGATCTTGATGACGCAAGTCCGTTTCCGGCTGAGCTGAGCCCTCTTCATTCAACGCTTGTTGCTATTGCTGTCGTTTCTTCCTACTAAAGGCTATGGTTAGGGCTCCGCGTTTTCGGAGTTTTTTTTTCTTCACGAAATCGGGGGTATTTTAATTCGGGGTTTATTGTTTTTCTGCAGATTCCGTGGTTTTGTTTAAATTGGTTATGACTTCACCAATTCACACAAAAAACGCTGAATCGGTAAGAAAAATGGAGCTGCCCCCCCCCCCCCCCCCCCAAAAAAAAAAAAAGTCTTAGGCACGGTCGCGGAGAGCACGAGGAGTGAAACTCATGTGACTTCCTGCGAACCCACTTTTAGTGACATAGGTCGATGCCTCCCTTCTGACCGTCCCGACACCTTGCGGTACACTGTTACGTCACCGTGCACTGGCGGGAACTTTGAATTCGGCCTCCTATTTCTATTTTTATAAAAAAACTATGCAACTCTTCAGTGAAACAATTTTTTTGTAATGTCCTGATATGCCATTTCAACGCCTAGCATGAAAAAAAGAAAGCTTTTTTTTTGCCGTGTCAGAGGCCCTTTAAACATGTTTGCACGTCGCCTGTTTCCTAAAGACAATACTTTGCATGCTGCGAGGGAGCATGCTGTTCGACGGGGGGATGGTTGGCTGCGCAAGAATACTGACGTCCCTTGTTCGGCACACTTCGAAGATTACTGCTTTGACACAAGCGGTCAAGCGAGAAGACTTCGACCGGGTAGCATTCCAACTATGTTTATGTTTCCTTCATTTCCAGCATACCTGCAGAAAGCAGTGAGTATCATAGTGACCGTAAACACTTATTTTGTATTTTAGCTAGTTTCATCTAAAACTCGAGACGGTGCGCTTATAACAGCCATGCATCTGCAAAACAAGTATTATAAAAAAATTTTTGCGAGCTTGATATTTCCGTAAATTCTCAAAGTGCCGGTTTTGGTGATCGGTCAGGTGCACAAATTTCCGAAATTGTGAGAGGGACGCTACGTATTCATTACCACGGCGTGCATTATTTGCAATAAGATATCCGAAAAAAAAAAAGAATCCAACGTTAAGCGGCTTTAGAGTCCTTTAAAACAAAAAAATAATTGTTTGTTTTCGTTGTAATACGCAGCCCCAAAAGCAACAGATGCTGCTAGCACCCCTATCAGCGCAGCCTCTTTTTTTTGCCCTGAGCAAGATGGCTGCCGATTTGTTAACTTGGTGGCACCCGGGTGCATGGAAGAGTGCAGGAGACCGCCACTCCAGAAGTCTTATATTTCAATTAACGCAGTAAGGCCATCGCAGTCGTGCTTCTCACTGCATGTGCGCGCTCGTTTCCGTAAAGCCGACCTGCATGTAAGCGATTTAGCGTGCGACGAGACGAGCGATGGAGATTTCTCACTGTCGCCCGTTGCATCCCTCAGTTTTCGGGATTTCTAGAAAACGTCGCTCACCGTCTTGGTCGCTTCGCCGTCTCTTCCATGTTGTTTCCCTCGTCGTGCGACTGACCGAGCGACAGCGAAGCGGGTCGCCGTTGCTCGTCAAAGCGCTTACATGGGGTTTATACTCAATTAATTTACAAGCACACAACGTTGAACCATTGGCGCCTCGATTTTAAGTATAAACTGTATGCAAGTGATTCGGCGAGCAACGAGAACGAGACAAGTGACGGTGACCCGCTTCGCTGTCGCTGGGTCAGTCGCGTGACGAGGCAAACCGCATAAATATGACGGAGCAAGCGACCAGGACGGTGAGCGGCGTTTTCTAGAAACCCAAAAACCGAGTAACACGACAAGTGACAGTAAGTAATCTCCGTCGCTCCCCGCGTGCCTTGTCGTCTCGTCGCAAGCTAAATCGCCGACATGCGGGTCGGCTTTACGGAAACAAGTGTGCACATGCAGCGAGAAGCACGACTGGATAGCCTTACTGCGTCAGTTGAAATTTGCATATGTCGCAATGGTATAGACTGCCCTTTATTAGCGAGAAAAACGCTAGAACGGGATGAACTTATATGGTCTCTGAAACCATAATCTTTTATCGTTGATCCATTCGCTGTCCGATTCCATTTCATAAATACGAAAATGCAAGAGCTGTGTTGAAATATAGATATCAAATGATTAAACAAACAAATTAAAAAGACACAATTTTAACGTCGAAAAGACACACAATTTCAACGCGGCATGTGAAAGAACACGAAAGCAAAGCTCCGGTAGTGGCCTGTGCAGCACACAACGCGGGGGAACGGCGAGAAGCTGAAAGTCGGCTATGGTGGCAGGGTCACGTGACATCAAGATGCAGGCGCCCATGAAATGTTGCCTGAAAGGGTCTATAGCTATGCTTTTCTTGTCTAATAAAGCATCATTGTAACAATTGTGCAACTTTCTGAAGTGCTTTTCTAAAGTGCCATTAATGTTATTAACCCACGACTAATTAGCCACACATACTGTGAACAACTTTATTTTTGCGGCCACAATATTTCGCAAATTTGAAGAATATTTCATGCGCAGAAAATTTTGCGAGCAGTGGTGAGCTATATATTCTTTACCATATATTGGTGGGATGCGTTTTTTGCAGCAATTTTTAAGTCAAGAAATTTGTGAAAAATTAAGTTGTTTACAGTAGTCGGGTACGCTCATTTGCCTCCCAAGCCTTTGTAGGGCCTGACAAGTCAATCCCCTTCACCATGCTATGGTGTACTAGAATCTAGTACACCATAACCGTGCAAATTCACGCCGCTCTTCCATCAAGATTCAATTTCTCGGAAGGAAACCGAAAAAAAAACTCGTCCCCTCCCCCGGCCGGAGCCGATCCCGTCATCTGAATGCAACACAGCGCTTTGGCATCGCCACTGGGAATCGCACAGTGCCCTTGCTTCAAGCAAAATGGCAGCCTTATTTCCACCTAGCCTAGCAACACATGCATTTTGTACTCTCGAACCGGAAGACAGGAAAAGGGTCCATTCTCTACAGTGCTTACTGGAAGCACCCACATTTGCAAAATCGTCCACTGACAGTGAGAGTACTTCCCCTATTTCAACAACTATAGCATCAATGTGCATTTTTGCAACAGGTCTACATACTGTTTCACATCACGTCCCACCGCAGCGAATGCTCCGAGCCATCTCGGTCAACCCAGCTCTGCAAACGTAGCACGTAATATGCTCTACGCATGTCACCCTCTTCAAGGTCAAGTAAAGGCCTGGTCACACATACAGCGGAGCGTTAAGTTACCGCTATGTGAGCGCTCCAAAGAGCGCTCATGTGGTGCTTCCTTGCGCGTGACTTAGTTCTAATATAGCGTGCAATCAGCGTTTTAGTAGCGCTCCTTGCACGACCGTTACTGCTGCAGATTAGCATGTGTACTGATGTTCAGGTTTCTGTGGTTGGGTGTGCATCAACAGTATGTACCATGGCGGACATGCGGGATGCTGAAATAGAAACGCGACAAATGCCCTTACATGCAAAATTAGTGCATATGTGTGTGGACGACTTAACGCCCAGAAGAGCCTTCTGAGTGCACGAAATCTTTCGCCACCGAGATATCGACGGGTATCCGGTGAACCTCGTTCCCAGGCCGAGAGGACCGAGACACAGAGCTCTTTCGAAGGTGATTATTTTTTAATTGCACGTCTTTGAAACCAGGATCACGTATGTCGAATAGAAAGTGATAAAGTCGTACCCAATCAATTAGTCGCTCAGAGTCCATGACTCTGAATCGTCTGCCCGACCCTTTGCTTGGAGAGCGGCTCTTTTACTTCCTCTTCTTTCAGTGCCAAAGAAAAAATAACAATGGAATCGCCGTGCATGCACCGCTTCGCAGCCGCAAGCACGGCACAAGGAGCGCGCTTACACTGCGCTGCTAAAGCGACAACCGAGCGCTGCTTCCAGCGCTCATGAAGCGCTAACTGAGCGCTCCGCTGTACGTGTGGATCAGCCTTAACACTCACGGGGCCTTGGATTGGCTCCGATGGCTCGTAGGTGGTGTAAAGCCCGTCTATCCTGGGAAAAGAGGCACCATTCATTCTTGTGGAAATGCTCGAGACTTGCGCCGCGCACCACCTTCTAAGAAGAACATGACGTCTGAAATTTAGCTCAGTGCTGCGCTGTGCTGCCGTGATCTTCCCAAGGGCTGCACGTAGCACGTACCTTGTGCATCGGCGCACCTTGTGCTACTTTTGAAACGTAAAGGGGCTTTAAGGTGGTGCAGTTGGCAACGGTTGCCCCGTGGCCACTGTTGCGAGAGCAAACTGTGGTTCAAGCTTAAAATTGTGAAGGTAGGCTTGTTAGTCATTAGATTAAGGGCTTGGGGAAAGTGATTATGTGACTTCGCCCATTACCTGGCCCACCCTTCTGTTTGGGCTTTTGTAGGGATGCGACAAAGAGTATGTTAAGCATAATAGATGTCAACATAAGAAAGATATAATAACAACGTCAGCATGCAGAGCATGTTATGGTCTTAGCTGGACAAGAGGTTAAACCTATGAGCCTACCACTGCAAATATTTCATGCTGATCTATAAAGCACACAAACTGCCTCTGCTTGCCAAACATTTACCCCTGCATCCTTATTTTCAGAACGAGGGTGGTGTGCTGCAGTAATCAAATGACAGATGAAGAAATAAACTTCACCATATCGACTGACCTCACTGAAGTGAGCGCCGCTATCCTTCAGCATCCCGCTCCACTCCCGGCTGTTCGATGAAACCATGGCCTGCCTTGTGGCTCCTGCAGAAAGTGTTCGTCTCCCGGGCATCCTTGTTCTTTCCCGCAGAACCTCGGCACGTCCACCGCGGGCTGCTTTGCCTCGGGAGGATGACCGTCAATCCAGAAGTCATGACGAACAGACGCTTAATCGCCGCTAAAGAACGAATCGACTGAATCTCGACAGCCACGTCTGGTTTCAATAGGAAAATGCCGAAGGTCTTTCCACAAGAAACCCCAGTTGTCCCAGTCACGGAACCCCCAGATATCAAAGCACGTGGTAGTACACCCGAGTTTTGGGCTAAATACAAAGGCAATCGGAATCTCGCGAAAGAAATACATACGTGAAAAAAATCAACAAGACACCAAGAAGGGAAGATCAACGCTCAGAAACGAGGGTTCACGACAAATGGAGGTGGACTTGCGAAGGTTGCAGGAGCCGAAGAAAGTAAACAGTCAAAACGCGGGAAACCGAAGGGATTCTCCCGCCCCTCATCAAATGTAACACGTGACATTACACATAATAATTATCTCAGAATGCATTGCATATATCTAATATAATTTCATTTCTCTTAATTTAAAATATATATAAATAACCTTAACAAAATAATTCACTCAATTTATATAGACACGTGACTTTTTCTTAATAGCCAATCAGAATTCTGGGTCTACCCAACGCTGGGCGTTGCGTAGACCGGGTCGACGCAGACACTACCTTAATTAAAATATATTCATGTTCGTCTTAATCCCCGAAAATCTGACTAGATTCCCTGCGCGGTGACAGTTGTCCGCCAGGTGGCGCGAACTACCTCCCATTGCAAAAAGTGTACTTATAATTTTATTATTCACCCATCCACTCGATCGTGTCGCGCTGATGCCGGTGCAATGGCCGGTGCAGCTGGCTGATGGTGGACTCATCAGGCCTAGTTCAACTTCAAGCGGTTCAAGGCGTTCAAGGTTCGACGATTTGAGAAGCTTTGTTATCGGTTTGTGCACATTTCAAGCCACCCAAGATAGCACGCGGCGGCGTCCAGAGACAAGAGGCCATGAATACGCTGATCAAGGAATAAGTCCATTTTCTACTCGGTGTTTTGTTTTGCAAAGTGACTGGAACACAATGGGCATAGGGTTAGTAGTAACGGCTCAGTTGACAAGCTCTGCATTAGCGGTGCTTCGGAAAGGCGGCCCCGTCCGTTCGTGCGAGCGTGATGACGCTGTCGTCGCAGCCCGCTTGGTTCGCAAGGTCGGGGAAGCTCGGGCCACTGGCTTGTCATTGCAAAATCAGGCGGTCGGCGGCATGTCAGCGGCTCTTGTGCACTTTTTAGATTCTGCTGCAGCCACATGATTGTATGATTGTTAATAGGAAGCGGAGATTTTGCCGGCAACCGTCATGACAAACCTACAAAGAAAAACTGTCGCGAACGCCGAACTGGCATGTTGTTTCTTGTATAACACGATCTGTAAGCGTAGAAGTCTCCGAGCCGGCAGTAGCTGTGTCCGCTTCTCACGCAGAAGTTGCGGGTTCGATCCCCAGTGGGAATACTTTTTTTTTTTTTGTCAAGCTTTTTGCGATGTTTGCACATTTTCTTTTAGACAATTATCGCTGAAAATGAATATATATGGTATTATTTGTTTCCACCGATAATTAGTTTTTTTTTATACTTAATGTTTTAGTGATAATGCTTTTTTTTATAATTGATTTTTTAGTGGTAATTGATAGCTTTTTGCGATATTTGCACGTTTTCTTTTAGACAATTATCGCTGAAAATGAATATATATTTTATTATTTGTTTCCACCGATAATTAGTTTTTTTTATACTTAATGTTTTAGTGATAATGCTTTTTTTATAATTGATTTTTTAGTGGTAATTGATAGCTTTTTGCGATATTTACACATTTTCTTTTTGACAATTATCACTGAAAATAAATGTATTTTATTTTTTATTTCAACCGATAATGGATTTTTTTTAATAATTAATATTTTATTGATAATGTTTTTTTTATAACTGATTTTTTACTGGTAATTGATAATATCATATGCGTGAAGGACGTTTTAGTGAACAACGCCATTTGAGTGAATAACGGAGGCGTGTCTTAACCCACTCCCCAGCACTGCACTCGCACCGCTTTTCGGCGGCAGTCTGCAGCTGCTTGTACAAAAATGTTAGCTTTCGATTGTTTCGATCTCGCCCAGAAGTTTGTTCATTTCTAACTTTCAATGAAAAAACGGTTAAAGTGCGGGCGAGCTGGTGTAAGTTATACATGACGATTGAAAACCTGAGTCTGTGGTTGGAAAATGGAAAAACGTGATGTAGAAAGTATGGTGCCTGGATCGCGTCTACGACTGGTGTGTTTAGCATCCTATCCCGCCCATACATCAAAAGTGGTCCCGAAGTGGCAACAGATGACGTCACAGAAGCCGGAGTGTCATGCTGTTGACTGTCACGATCCTGGCGGTTGGCCATAGACATGCTGGCGAAAAGCACAAGCGAACGCGAGTGTCGCTGTCGTCACGGCGTCCCAACTTGCAGCTGCTGTAGCTTCCGTGGACTGTCACAGTGGAGAGCGACCTGCAGCAGAACAGGCGTCGCCACATACACCACAACTATTGGGACGACACCAGGTTCGCGACCAGCGACAGCATGACACTTTTATGACGTCATCAGGCGGAAATCGAGGAACCACTTTTTTGGACACGGTAAACACACCAGTCGGAGACACGTTCCAGGCACCATAGTAGAAAGACAAAGTGACAGAGAGCATCTCTTCCATTTTTTAACCACAGTCTCAGGTTTTCAATCATCATATCTGACTTTTGATTGGTGTTTCTCGTGCAGAAGTTCATTTGCGTTACAACAAAGCAGCTGAGTAGTTGGGTAGTGAAGTTTCGACAGGGGCCTTTGCTTGGCACGTAGCCAGGATTTTTTTTTTGGGAGGGGAGGGGAAAGATAGGAGGAGGAGCACGCCCGCCCATGACAAAATGCTGTGTGAGGGGGGGGGAGGAGGTCCCAGGAAAATGGAAGATTGCGGGGGGGCCCCATGGTCCCCCCCCCCCCTGGCTAGGTGCCTGGTCTTTGCACCCCAGCCTTGCTGTGTCAACATTAACAGGGGCTGACAGTGAAGTGGCTAAAGACTTCTTATTTTGGCTTGAAATAGATAGCAGAAGCATCACGACATCAATTGAACAGCATCATCATGAACCTATGCCCTAAACAGACCTCTTGCTTCGCTCCTAAGTGTAGCGTATTCACTGTTCAGTCTGTGGTCGTGTCTCGTGAGTGACGGTGAGCTCCTTTTTCAAATCGTGCGGCGAAAAGATGTCACGCGCTGCAGGTCAAGTGCAGACGTTTTGCGTCTCGCTGAAAGTTAGACGTGCCTGTTTTGCTAGATGTATTTATTTTGGATCTCTGCTACAGTTTTTTGTGAGTTTAGTGCATTATGCTTGTATCAGAAACCTGCATTTGTAAGTACCTTTTTTAAAAATTTGTTTAGCGGATTTCTCCATCCAAAAATAAACAAATCTGGCAGTGGTTGCTGGCGGGGCCCCCAACATTGCCCAAGCTGTCTAAAATAGGTTCTAATATTCTGGTAGAATGCATATTCCACACTTTTTCTCTATAGCTACCACGTCGTGCACTTTAGATGAAGGGAGCACATACGTCGTCTCGGAGTGTTGGCTGGTCAGGAAGCTAGGGCAAGTCGTCTCCTACTGGCCACCTTACAAGCAAAAGCAGCAGGTCCTCAATGCAATTTTAGAGAAAGAACAGATTACACTGACTTGGTCGAATCACCCAGTGAAGATTCTTCACTCCTACATTAGGTTGGCGATTTTTTTTTTAATTGAGCGTATAATTGAGATGATCGTTTCTCATGCAGCCACACTGCAGCACGCTTCAGACCATCTGGTCGCAGCTGCCTGAGCACCCAATTCGGACTGACGGACCGGATGTAGCCCCAAGACAGGAAAGGGCTAGGAGGCCTGCTGGCCATATGGACAGCGACTCTTCGGACGATGCCTCGAGAGAAAGTGTGTGTCCCGGTATAAGGCTGTTCATTATAAATTATTATTCAATGTGAATCAAAACTTGCATGAATAACTTTAGCTCCTTATGCAATTGTAAAATTGCTAAATAGTTATAGTCAGTAACAGGTCAGTAACAAAGGGCAAGGGAAACGAAGGCTGGATAGAAAGCAGACTGAAGGTAGAAGAGGTTTTTGTCCTCTCACCTTCAACACCCCATCTGTTTTCTCCTTTCCCACCTTCGTTTTCCTCGCTCTTTGATCTTGATTTATCACTGAGTGTAGGTCAGTCTGGTTAGTGCACGCACATTGTAAAATTCAGTAGTTAAAATTGAAAGAATGAAAGCACGAAAGATGTATACAGACAGCTGAGAGCTGTCAGTTAGCAACATTTAATTCTGGATGGAAAATTTTGTGCAGTGCCCGAAACAACCAACAGTGGTTCAGCCTTGAGCGAGCCTCCCCTCTGAGCAACATGGAACTGTCCGAATCATGTACTGCGCCCCTTTCGGCCATCGCCTCGGCCATGCGCTCCGAGTGGGTATTTCGTATTGCTGCAGACTGTACCACATCAGTTAGAATTGCTTGTCCTTGAAACCTTGCAAGCCAGTCCTTTAGTTACCCTAGTTACACATACACTTTCAACTATTGTTGAGTCTACGACACTTATCGGCCTCAACTTTGACTGAACTCAACTCAACTCAACTCAACTCTCTAGAACCCAGTTAAAGCTAGCACGAAACTGGTTCTTGTGCCGTGTGATCAGTCTAATTTTTAAGTAATTTACTCGGAGACACACGTTTTATTTATTTTAAGTAGATCATACTATATGTTTGATACCTTGTTGCTTTTTAGCGGCATTTACACGAGTACCAAAGCAGATTCAGGGCTAGGTTGCACATATTTTAGGCTAGGTGGTGCAAGCTACTGCCCGCTATGATGGGTGCCCCACTACTATTTGTCTATTTATGCAGCACGTTCCTCCGCCATTTTTGCTCGTTTGGAATCTTGCCGGCTAGCCGGGATGCTATTATTGGCAGCTCGGACGCCTAAATTTATTCCTTCCAGAAAATTTTGCTGCTACGATTCTTTCTAGACGCCTTCCCCTGCATTTCGAAACAGTAAGTGCCTCACAAACAATGGTTGCTGGCAGCGGTCCCGCGAACAGGTGCCAATTTACCTCCGTTGGGGAAGTCCGTTCGGTTGAACTGAGGTGGGGATCTCAGTCGAACTCATCTCATTAGCGGCTCAATGACGGTTGGCGCTGCCGTGTAACTTTGGCTTATCGCGGTGGACTCGACTGTCGTTGGACTCAATGGCAGCTGAGAGCGCCCGTGTAACTGGGTACTAGGGCACTAGCTGTCCAACAAAGCTTCCAGACAAAAATGTCCCCAGCCTGCGCCCAGGGTAGTTCTCTCAGCCATGAAGTGAACAGGTGTTGACCATGGGGTCCCCAAGAAATGTCAGTAGTCTATAATGCCTTGTTGGTGGTCTTTGATTTCTGACTTTGTTGGGCTCAATCTTTCATACTTTCAAATATTATATACATAATCTATTTTCACTTACGTGGTACAATCGACGCGGCGAGGACTCGAATCCAATCGCGAAGCCTGTGATTGGATCCGAGTCCTCGACGAACTCTGACAGAGCGCTCATTTGCAATATGACCTAAGTTCACGCCGAACGCTGACGCAACTGCCGTGTCCATTACATGCTCAGAGTATGTGAGCAAGCAATGGTGGCCGGGTGTTGGTACAAACTTTTGAAAAGGCTCTAAAAACAAATTTATGAAAGCTTTTATTTCAGACGACCATGCGATTGAGCTTTTTGTTCGCTGTTCTAGATAGCTCGGAAAATGGCACTCTGAAATAAGAAATAAAAAAAGTGCCTTAGTTGTTCACCATACCTCTAACACAAGAACATTTGGGAACATGGTGCTTAGATATGCTGTAGCTTTGGGTTAAGCAATATGGCCTATTCTAGGCTCTAGGCCTGAGGCCACAGATGTGGCCTCAATCCAAACATTTTTGTCATAAGAGTTGTGCATTCTTGCGGTAGGATATTACAAAAGCAGTCTGCATGAATTGAGCGTCAGTCCTGCATTCCTTTTAATGGATTGCCAGAGAAGTGTCAGAAATGTGGGTAAGAGTTCATAAGTCCTACCTTTGTTTCAGGGAGCCATTGCAAAGGCTACACTGTAAAAAACACTGCTTACATACCTATAGTTTTTGTAGCATTGTTTTCTGTATCTACAAAACAGTTTCACTCTTTCTGATTCGGTCTAAGCATCTCTCTTTTTTCGTGTTTGAATGTCTTCTACTTCAGGTTCATTCCTGCCAGCTTATCATGTATCAGGTTCGTTCGGGCTCATTATGAACTATCTCAAGCTAATATAGCTGGTCCCACTTTCAGAACACATTCAATTTTGCTCTTGGTTTTATCTCTTGTGCACTCCTGCTTACTTGAGGCCGTCTTTTTTTTCTGCTCCCTACAGGGCTGAAGAGAGCCGCGTCTACCACAACCTGGATGCAGGGAACTTCTCCGAAGGGGTGAGAACATTTATGACATCTTGGCTTGTTAAAGAGCACTTAAACAGAGGATCGGGATTGGCTGAAGTGTGATGTCGTTGCTTGCTTTTTAATAATTTCTGCAACTCTGCATGCACCACCAAAGATTGGTAATTTTGTAATTTCACGGCATCCAGTCCACAGATAGCAGTCGATGCGGAATGCTAGCCGTGGCTAGCTACTAGTTCAAACTTTTCTTGGAGGAAGCAACATTAGTAACCTCATATTAATGCCTTGCAATTTCAGCAGGATGCCCATGGTGCTATCGTTTTATCTATGCATGTTTGATAAACAACTTTTTCATCAGTCCACATTTTATCAACACTCATTACGCAACCTTAACTGTTGCGATGTTTGATTGGCACCGTGATAGCAAGCTACAATTCCAAACATGCTGCGCTTTGTGCGGTCACCCCTTGCTTTGCAAGGGGAAAATAAATCTATTCTTGGGCTTGAACTTGCAGTGAGCGTTTTTAGAAAGCTATGCTAGCAATCAAAAGGGCGGATATGGGGCGCTGTTGGCCGAGCTTCGATCCTAAAGAGGTCTGGCGATATTCATGTTAACAAAAATCAATTTCAAGGCTGTCATGAAAAGGAAGCTATCTATGAAATGTGGCAAGATGTGTTGCTGAAACAGACAGTCTTCATCGACAAAGCAATTTGTCGGTGAGACATTCTTTGATGAACTGATTGCCACCAGGGGGTCTAGACAACATCTGAAATCTCAAGGCCTGCATGCTTCAAATTTGACAGTGCATACGTAGGCCACTGCAGTGCACAAATTGAACACGAGTGCCGCATCTGCATTCGGCAGGGTCCTTGGTAGAGTTAGAAAGGGTTGCAAAGTGAACAACTTTCGAACATTGCCATGGTTTGAATTTACAAAGTTGCTTTCGATGTTGATAAAAGTAGAGTTCAACAGTTTCCTCTTTCTTTTTTGCAATTTTGATTCTAAAAATATTTGAAGATTTGAAATTTCTTGGTTTAAGTTAGAATTATTCGAAGATTAAGAGTTTTGTTCCAAGTATAAGTTTGTAAAGTTAGAAGTCTTCAAATCGCACGAGGGTCCCAAATTCAGTTTCGAGTGATTTCTTAGTTTTCTGATGTGTGAGCTCTGTTTAACTGAGTTTAAACAAAGCTTGCGGAAAACAGAGATGGGTACAGCTGTTGCTACCACCAGATAGCTTGCTGCATTTGCTGGGCAGGTCGGCACTCGGCCACTTAGCTTGCCTCTTTGAGCTGTGAGTCAGTCTCCTGCGACAGCAATTGTTATCTGCACAGTTCAAGCGTGGTTCAAGCGTTGAAGCAGTTGCTATGTGTTCTGAACATGTAGGTACCGATTGAATCCTGTTTCGTTAGAAGTTCCTCAGATCAAAAGTTTAAGCTTCGTCAAACTTTTGGACTTCACGGGTTCGAAGTTCGACAAATCTGTAGAGAAATAATGACTAAAATAGTCGAATTTTTTGACATGATAGGTTCAGTGTTATATTTGTTAGTGCCAAAGTTAGAAAGGTTTAACATCTTTGAATTCTTCAGACCTCAGGTTTGGAAAATGTTTGCTTCATCTCTAGTTCTTGGTCTGATCAGTGAGAACACGAGCCCCAGCCGAATGCTGATGCAGCACTCGTGGTCTGTCTGCTTTGTGCTGGCCTATGTGTCAGCATATTTGAAGCAGGTCAAAATGCTTTAGGGGGGGGGAAGAAGAGAGGAGGTGCCTGCAAAACTAGAATTTCTGAGTGAGTAATGACCTGGCAACTACTTAGTAACCAATTTTCTGCATCTTATTCCCACAAGTGAGAAGCTAAGACTAATTGGTGTGTGGTAGAGTATAACCGGATTTGGGAGGCACAAAAGGGGGCCCTAATAAGAGGCGAGCTTCTTCTTGCCCTCCTCCCTGGTGGTCATCGTAGCGCTTTTTGAATGACGTCGCGTGCTACCCATGTGTAGATTGAACTACCAAGAGCGCCGTTTTGCTCTGCAAGCTGGCTTTCACTCAATGCAGACAAGCCCTTGAGGGAAAGCCAGCTTGCAGAGCTGGCTTTCCCCCAGTGCGCCTGCTGGCAATGAGGCCGCTTGAAATAAAAAAGCCAGCTTGTAGAGCAAGCTGGCTTTTCTCTTTCAAGAGGCCGTGTCGACCACCCGGAAGAGAAGAAAGAATTCTCTTCTGTAAAGGGTGTGGGGAGAGGGTGAGTGGGTGAGACCTTAAAAAATGAAGAAACGGCCACTGACTATCCGCGTGACGCGTCCCTCATGAGATACAGACGCTCCTTTGAGAGCAAACAACTTTCCTAAATGTGGCGTTCTTGTTTCTTGTCAAAATCATTAGTTTTATAGACACACACGCCTCCCTGACGTCACGCAGCTGCGGTGGTACTGTCGACGGCACTGCGCATGCGCAGAAGCCTCAGTTCACTCGAATTCGGTTGCTGCGCGTGCGCAGTGCCCACACCTGGTGTGGGCAAACGCGGGCTTGTTAGTAAACATTGTGTCGGTCTATATCGAATTACTGAGTATGTCAGACTGGTAGAGAGTTTTTGCGAGTTCAATAAACGTTGTTGACTGTAATTTTATGTCTAAACTCAATGCTTTTTATTTTCTCAGCTGCCAGCAAGGCGAAGTATACGGACTTGAGCGAGGCGACGGTTCAAGATATCGCAAAGAGATGGCTGTGGTCATTTGTCGACCGTGATGGTGGGCGAAGCAAGAAGCAGGAAGAAGAAATGGAAGAGGTTAAATAAAAATAGTCCCAGAAAATCCTCAGCCTTTTTTGTTTTAACAATACAAACCAGTTCTCAGTGAGTTTGTGCATCCCGACATTTGATCTCAAGTGGTTGATCTTAACTGATACAGCATCCACAGCTACTGCAAAGTGTGCAGGCAAAATGTCAGGCACAGGCTCTTGTTCTGCAGTGCGTCCATGAGTTAATTGCAAGGCTAACACCTAACTGCAAGTCGCTCACTAATGTGCGACCTCGGCTGTAGGGCCAGCACCCAATCGCAAAGGTACGACCTATGATTAGTTGCGAGGCATCGGCCTGTGTCCAGCTGCATGTCATCGGCCTGTGCCCGGTCAAACTTCTTCGCCTAGCACCTGACATCTAATGTACGGCTAATGCCCAGTTGCTTAACTCCGGCCTGCCTCTGATCACAGGACACCGGCCGATGCCTTGTTGCTAAACTTCGGCTTGCTTTCGGCCACACGGCATTGGCCAGTGCCCAGATGCTAACCTTCAGCCTGTGTCCTGACACAAGTCTTCGGCCGGCCTCCATTTGCTAAACTCCGGCCAGCTTTCAATCGCAGATGATTGGCCAATGTCCTGTTCCGCAACTTTGGCTTGCTTTCGGCTACATGGCATTGGCCAGTGCACGGATGCTAACCTTTGGCCTCTGTCCATACCAAAGTCTTTGGCCGGTCTTTATTTGCTAGCCTTCGGCTTGTGTCCTGCTACAGGTCATCGGCCAGCCTCCAACAGCCAGTCCCTTCAAGTCTTTGGCCAAGGCCCACAGCCATGTTCGGGCATAGTCGTTTGACCAGCCTTAGGCCGGAGGAAATGTGACTGGCCAAAATGCTTCAGCCATTGCCCGGCCGTTCATTTTGTGCTGCCTGGGTGACTGGTGCGTGTCTTGCTCACTTAAGAATCGAATCAAGCGGCAAATGCAGGACAAGGCGGCATTACTGACGACTGACTGGTGCGACTCTTGCTCGCTCAAGAACCGAGTCAAGCGGCAGGTTCAGGATCAGGCTCCATTATCGACGACTGACTGGTGCGTGTCTTGCTCACTCAAGAATCGAATCAAGCGGCAAATGCAGGATCAGGCGGCATTACTGACGACTGACTGGTGCGACTCTTGCTCGCTCAAGAACCGAATCAAGCGGCAGGTTCAGGATCAGGCTGCATTATCGACGACTGACTGTTGCGTCTCTCGCTCACTTAAAAACTGAGTCAAGCGGCAGATTCAGGACCAGGCGGCATTATCGACGACTGACTGGTACGTCTCTTGCTCACTCAAGAACCGAGTCAAGCGGCAGGTTCAGTATCAGGCTCCATTATCGACGACTTACTGTTGCGTGTCTTGCTCACTGAAGAATCGAATCAAGCGGCAAATGCAGGATCAGGCGGCATTATCGACGACCTACTGTTGCGTCTCTCGCTCACTTAAGAACCGAATCAAGTGGCAGGTTCAGGACCAGGCGGCATTACTGACGACTGACTGGTGCAACTCTTGCTCGCTCAAGAACCGAGTCAAGCGGCAGGTTCAGTATCAGGCTCCATTATCGACGACTGACTGGTGCGTGTCTTGCTCACTCAAGAATCGAATCAAGCGGCAAATGCAGGACCAGGTGGCATTATCGACGACTGACTGGTGCGACTCTTGCTCGCTCAAGAACCGAGTCAAGCGGCAGGTTCAGTATCAGGCTCCATTATCGACGACTGACTGTTGCGTCTCTCGCTCACTTAAGAACTGAGTCAAGCGGCAGGTTCAGGATCAGGTGGCATTATCGACGACTGACTGGTACGTCTCTTGCTCACTCAAGAACCGAGTCAAGCGGCAGGTTCAGTATCAGGCTCCATTATCGACGACTGACTAGTGCGTCTCTCGCTCACTTAAGAACTGAGTCAAGCGGCAGGTTCAGTATCAGGCTCCATTATCGACGACTGACTGTTGCGTCTCTCGCTCACTTAAGAACTGAGTCAAGCGGCAGGTTCAGTATCAGGCTCCATTATCGACGACTGACTGTTGCGTCTCTCGCTCACTTAAGAACTGAGTCAAGCGGCAGGTTCAGGACCAGGTGGCATTATCGACGACTGACTGGTACGTCTCTTGCTCACTCAAGAACCGAGTCAAGCGGCAGGTTCAGTATCAGGCTCCATTATCGACGACTGAATGGTGCGTCTCTCGCTCACTTAAGAACTGAGTCAAGCGGCAGGTTCAGTATAAGGCTCCATTATCGACGACTGACTGGTGCGTCTCTCGCTCACTTAAGAACTGAGTCAAGCGGCAGGTTCAGTATCAGGCTCCATTATCGACGACTGACTGGTGCGTCTCTCGCTCACTTAAGAACTGAGTCAAGCGGCAGGTTCAGTATCAGGCTCCATTATCGACGACTGACTGGTGCGTCTCTCGCTCACTTAAGAACTGAGTCAAGCGGCAGGTTCAGGATCAGGTGGCATTATCGACGACTGACTGGTGCGTCTCTCGCTCACTTAAGAACTGAGTCAAGCGGCAGGTTCAGTATCAGGCTCCATTATCGACGACTGACTGGTGCGTCTCTCGCTCACTTAAGAACTGAGTCAAGCGGCAGGTTCAGTATCAGGCTCCATTATCGACGACTGACTGGTGCGTCTCTCGCTCACTTAAGAACTGAGTCAAGCGGCAGGTTCAGTATCAGGCTCCATAATCGACGACTGACTGGTGCGTCTCTCGCTCACTTAAGAACTGAGTCAAGCGGCAGGTTCAGTATCAGGCTCCATTATCGACGACTGACTGGTGCGTCTCTCGCTCACTTAAGAACTGAGTCAAGCGGCAGGTTCAGGATCAGGTGGCATTATCGACGACTGACTGGTACGTCTCTTGCTCACTCAAGAACCGAGTCAAGCGGCAGGTTCAGTATCAGGCTCCATTATCGACGACTTACTGTTGCGTGTCTTGCTCACTGAAGAATCGAATCAAGCGGCAAATGCAGGATCAGGCGGCATTATCGACGACCTACTGTTGCGTCTCTCGCTCACTTAAGAACCGAATCAAGTGGCAGGTTCAGGACCAGGCGGCATTATCGACGACTGACTGGTGCGACTCTTGCTCGCTCAAGAACCGAGTCAAGCGGCAGGTTCAGTATCAGGCTCCATTATCGACGACTGACTGGTGCGTGTCTTGCTCACTCAAGAATCGAATCAAGCGGCAAATGCAGGACCAGGTGGCATTATCGACGACTGACTGGTGCGAATCTTGCTCGCTCAAGAACCGAGTCAAGCGGCAGGTTCAGTATCAGGCTCCATTATCGACGACTGACTGTTGCGTCTCTCGCTCACTTAAGAACTGAGTCAAGCGGCAGGTTCAGGATCAGGTGGCATTATCGACGACTGACTGGTACGTCTCTTGCTCACTCAAGAACCGAGTCAAGCGGCAGGTTCAGTATCAGGCTCCATTATCGACGACTGACTGGTGCGTCTCTCGCTCACTAAAGAACTGAGTCAAGGGGCAGGTTCAGTATCAGGCTCCATTATCGACGACTGACTGTTGCGTCTCTCGCTCACTTAAGAACTGAGTCAAGCAGCAGGTTCAGTATCAGGCTCCATTATCGACGACTGACTGTTGCGTCTCTCGCTCACTTAAGAACTGAGTCAAGCGGCAGGTTCAGTATCAGGCTCCATTATCGACGACTGACTGGTACGTGTCTTGCTCACTCAAGAATCGAATCAAGCGGCAAATGCAGGACCAGGTGGCATTATCGACGACTGACTGGTGCGACTCTTGCTCGCTCAAGAACCGAGTCAAGCGGCAGGTTCAGTATCAGGCTCCATTATCGACGACTGACTGTTGCGTCTCTCACTCACTTAAGAACTGAGTCAAGCGGCAGGTTCAGGACCAGGTGGAATTATCGACGACTGACTGGTGCGTCTCTCGCTCACTTAAGAACTGAGTCAAGCGGCAGGTTCAGGACCAGGTGGAATTATCGACGACTGACTGGTGCGTCTCTCGCTCACTTAAGAACTGAGTCAAGCGGCAGGTTCAGTATCAGGCTCCATTATCGACGACTGACTGGTGCGTCTCTCGCTCACTTAAGAACTGAGTCAAGCGGCAGGTTCAGTATCAGGCTCCATAATCGACGACTGACTGGTGCGTCTCTCGCTCACTTAAGAACTGAGTCAAGCGGCAGGTTCAGTATCAGGCTCCATTATCGACGACTGACTGTTGCGTCTCTCGCTCACTTAAGAACTGAGTCAAGCGGCAGGTTCAGGATCAGGTGGCATTATCGACGACTGACTGGTACGTCTCTTGCTCACTCAAGAACCGAGTCAAGCGGCAGGTTCAGTATCAGGCTCCATTATCGACGACTGACTGGTGCGTCTCTCGCTCACTAAAGAACTGAGTCAAGGGGCAGGTTCAGTATCAGGCTCCATTATCGACGACTGACTGTTGCGTCTCTCGCTCACTTAAGAACTGAGTCAAGCAGCAGGTTCAGTATCAGGCTCCATTATCGACGACTGACTGTTGCGTCTCTCGCTCACTTAAGAACTGAGTCAAGCGGCAGGTTCAGTATCAGGCTCCATTATCGACGACTGACTGGTACGTGTCTTGCTCACTCAAGAATCGAATCAAGCGGCAAATGCAGGACCAGGTGGCATTATCGACGACTGACTGGTGCGACTCTTGCTCGCTCAAGAACCGAGTCAAGCGGCAGGTTCAGTATCAGGCTCCATTATCGACGACTGACTGTTGCGTCTCTCGCTCACTTAAGAACTGAGTCAAGCGGCAGGTTCAGGACCAGGTGGAATTATCGACGACTGACTGGTGCGTCTCTCGCTCACTTAAGAACTGAGTCAAGCGGCAGGTTCAGTATCAGGCTTCATTATCGACGACTGACTGTTGCGTCTCTCGCTCACTTAAGAACTGAGTCAAGCGGCAGGTTCAGTATCAGGCTCCATTATCGACGACTGACTGTTGCGTCTCTCACTCACTTAAGAACTGAGTCAAGCGGCAGGTTCAGTATCAGGCTTCATTATCGACGACTGACTGTTGCGTCTCTCGCTCACTTAAGAACTGAGTCAAGCGGCAGGTTCAGTATCAGGCTCCATTATCGACGACTGACTGGTGCGTCTCTCGCTCACTTAAGAACTGAGTCAAGCGGCAGGTTCAGTATCAGGCTTCATTATCGACGACTGACTGTTGCGTCTCTCGCTCACTTAAGAACTGAGTCAAGCGGCAGGTTCAGTATCAGGCTCCATTATCGACGACTGACTGGTACGTCTCTTGCTCACTCAAGAACCGAGTCAAGCGGCAGGTTCAGTATCAGGCTCCATTATCGACGACTGACTGTTGCGTCTCGCTCACTTAAGAACTGAGTCAAGCGGCAGGTTCAGGACCAGGTGGAATTATCGACGACTGACTGGTGCGTCTCTCGCTCACTTAAGAACTGAGTCAAGCGGCAGGTTCAGTATCAGGCTTCATTATCGACGACTGACTGTTGCGTCTCTCGCTCACTTAAGAACTGAGTCAAGCGGCAGGTTCAGTATCAGGCTCCATTATCGACGACTGACTGTTGCGTCTCTCGCTCACTTAAGAACTGAGTCAAGCGGCAGGTTCAGGATCAGGTGGCATTATCGACGACTGACTGGTACGTCTCTTGCTAACTCAAGAACCGAGTCAAGCGGCAGGTTCAGTATCAGGCTCCATTATCGACGACTGACTGGTGCGTGTCTTGCTCACTTAAGAATCGAATCAAGCGGCAAATGCAGGATCAGGCGGCATTACTGACGACTGACTGGTGCGACTCTTGCTCGCTCAAGAACCGAGTCAAGCGGCAGGTTCAGGATCAGGCTCCATTATCGACGACTTATTGGTGCGTGTCTTGCTCACTGAAGAATCGAATCAAGCGGCAAATGCAGGATCAGGCGGCATTACTGACGACTGACTGGTGCGACTCTTGCTCGCTCAAGAACCGAGTCAAGCGGCAGGTTCAGGATCAGGCTCCATTATCGACGACTGACTGGTGCGTGTCTTGCTCACTTAAGAATTGAATCAAGCGGCAAATGCAGGATCAGCCGGCATTACTGACGACTGACTGGTGGGACTCTTGCTCGCTCAAGAACCGAGTCAAGCGGCAGGTTCAGGATCAGGCTCCATTATCGACGACTTACTGGTGCGTGTCTTGCTAACTTAAGAATCGAATCAAGCGGCAAATGCAGGATCAGGCGGCATTACTGACGACTGACTGGTGCGACTCTTGCTCGCTCAAGAACCGAGTCAAGCGGCAGGTTCAGGATCAGGCTCCATTATCGACGACTTACTGGTGCGTGTCTTGCTCACTGAAGAATCGAATCAAGCGGCAAATGCAGGATCAGGCGGCATTACTGACGACTGACTGGTGTGACTCTTGCTCGCTCAAGAACCGAGTCAAGCGGCAGGTTCAGGATCAGGCTCCATTATCGACGACTTACTGGTGCGTGTCTTGCTCACTTAAGAATCGAATCAAGCGGCAAATGCAGGATCAGGCGGCATTACTGACGACTGACTGGTGCGACTCTTGCTCGCTCAAGAACTGAGTCAAGCGGCAGGTTCAGGATCAGGCTCCATTTTCGACGACTGACTGGTGCGTGTCTTGCTCACTTAAGAATCGAATCAAGCGGCAAATGCAGGATCAGGCGGCATTACTGACGACTGACTGGTGCGACTCTTGCTCGCTCAAGAACCGAGTCAAGCGGCAGGTTCAGGATCAGGCTCCATTATCGACGACTTACTGGTGCGTGTCTTGCTCACTGAAGAATCGAATCAAGCGGCAAATGCAGGATCAGGCGGCATTACTGACGACTGACTGGCGCGACTCTTGCTCGCTCAAGAACCGAGTCAAGCGGCAGGTTCAGTATCAGGTCCATTATCGACGACTGACTGGTGCGTCTCTCGCTCACTTAAGAACTGAGTCAAGCGGCAGGTTCAGTATCAGGCTCCATTATCGACGACTGACTGGTGCGTCTCTCGCTCACTTAAGAACTGAGTCAAGCGGCAGGTTCAGTATCAGGCTCCATTATCGACGACTGACTGGTGCGTCTCTCGCTCACTTAAGAACTGAGTCAAGCGGCAGGTTCAGTATCAGGCTCCATTATCGACGACTGACTGGTGCGTCTCTCGCTCACTTAAGAACTGTGTCAAGCGGCAGGTTCAGGATCAGGTGGCATTATCGACGACTGACTGGTACGTCTCTTGCTCACTCAAGAACCGAGTCAAGCGGCAGGTTCAGTATCAGGCTCCATTATCGACGACTTACTGTTGCGTGTCTTGCTCACTGAAGAATCGAATCAAGCGGCAAATGCAGGATCAGGCGGCATTATCGACGACCTACTGTTGCGTCTCTCGCTCACTTAAGAACCGAATCAAGTGGCAGGTTCAGGACCAGGCGGGATTATCGACGACTGACTGGTGCGACTCTTGCTCGCTCAAGAACCGAGTCAAGCGGCAGGTTCAGTATCAGGCTCCATTATCGACGACTGACTGGTGCGTCTCTCGCTCACTTAAGAACTGAGTCAAGCGGCAGGTTCAGTATCAGGCTCCATTATCGACGACTGACTGTTGCGTCTCTCGCTCACTTAAGAACTGAGTCAAGCGGCAGGTTCAGTATCAGGCTCCATTATCGACGACTGACTGGTGCGTGTCTTGCTCACTCAAGAATCGAATCAAGCGGCAAATGCAGGACCAGGTGGCATTATCGACGACTGACTGGTGCAACTCTTGCTCGCTCAAGAACCGAGTCAAGCGGCAGGTTCAGTATCAGGCTCCATTATCGACGACTGACTGTTGCGTCTCTCGCTCACTTAAGAACTGAGTCAAGCGGCAGGTTCAGGACCAGGTGGAATTATCGACGACTGACTGGTGCGTCTCTCGCTCACTTAAGAACTGAGTCAAGCGGCAGGTTCAGTATCAGGCTTCATTATCGACGACTGACTGTTGCGTCTCTCGCTCACTTAAGAACTGAGTCAAGCGGCAGGTTCAGTATCAGGCTCCATTATCGACGACTGACTGTTGTGTCTCTCGCTCACTTAAGAACTGAGTCAAGCGGCAGGTTTAGTATCAGGCTTCATTATCGACGACTGACTGTTGCGTCTCTCGCTCACTTAAGAACTGAGTCAAGCGGCAGGTTCAGTATCAGGCTCCATTATCGACGACTGTATGGTGCGTCTCTCGCTCACTTCAGAACTGAGTCAAGCGGCAGGTTCAGTATCAGGCTTCATTATCGACGACTGACTGTTGCGTCTCTCGCTCACTTAAGAACTGAGTCAAGCGGCAGGTTCAGTATCAGGCTCCATTATCGACGATTGACTGGTACGTCTCTTGCTCACTCAAGAACCGAGTCAAGCGGCAGGTTCAGTATCAGGCTCCATTATCGACGACTGACTGTTGCGTCTCTCGCTCACTTAAGAACTGAGTCAAGCGGCAGGTTCAGGACCAGGTGGAATTATCGACGACTGACTGGTGCGTCTCTCGCTCACTTAAGAACTGAGTCAAGCGGCAGGTTCAGTATCAGGCTTCATTATCGACGACTGACTGTTGCGTCTCTCGCTCACTTAAGAACTGAGTCAAGCCGCAGGTTCAGGACCAGGTGGAATTATCGACGACTGACTGGTGCGTCTCTCGCTCACTTAAGAACTGAGTCAAGCGGCAGGTTCAGTATCAGGCTTCATTATCGACGACTGACTGTTGCGTCTCTCGCTCACTTAAGAACTGAGTCAAGCGGCAGGTTCAGTATCAGGCTCCATTATCGACGACTGACGGTTGCGTCTCTCGCTCACTTAAGAACTGAGTCAAGCGGCAGGTTTAGTATCAGGCTTCATTATCGACGACTGACTGTTGCGTCTTTCGCTCACTTAAGAACTGAGTCAAGCGGCAGGTTCAGTATCAGGCTCCATTATCGTCGACTGACTGGTGCGTCTCTCGCTCACTTAAGAACTGAGTCAAGCGGCAGGTTCAGTATCAGGCTTCATTATCGACGACTGACTGTTGCGTCTCTCGCTCACTTAAGAACTGAGTCAAGCGGCAGGTTCAGTATCAGGCTCCATTATCGACGACTGACTGGTACGTCTCTTGCTCACTCAAGAACCGAGTCAAGCGGCAGGTTCAGTATCAGGCTCCATTATCGACGACTGACTGTTGCGTCTCTCGCTCACTTAAGAACTGAGTCAAGCGGCAGGTTCAGGACCAGGTGGAATTATCGACGACTGACTGGTGCGTCTCTCGCTCACTTAAGAACTGAGTCAAGCGGCAGGTTCAGGATCAGGTGGCATTATCGACGACTGACTGGTACGTCTCTTGCTCACTCAAGAACCGAGACAAGCGGCAGGTTCAGTATCAGGCTCCATTATCGACGACTGACTGGTGCGTCTCTCGCTCACTTAAGAACTGAGTCAAGCGGCAGGTTCAGTATCAGGCTCCATTATCGACGACTGACTGTTGCGTCTCTCGCTCACTTAAGAACTGAGTCAAGCGGCAGGTTCAGTATCAGGCTCCATTATCGACGACTGACTGGTGCGTGTCTTGCTCACTCAAGAATCGAATCAAGCGGCAAATGCAGGACCAGGTGGCATTATCGACGACTGACTGGTGCAACTCTTGCTCGCTCAAGAACCGAGTCAAGCGGCAGGTTCAGTATCAGGCTCCATTATCGACGACTGACTGTTGCGTCTCTCGCTCACTTAAGAACTGAGTCAAGCGGCAGGTTCAGGACCAGGTGGAATTATCGACGACTGACTGGTGCGTCTCTCGCTCACTTAAGAACTGAGTCAAGCGGCAGGTTCAGTATCAGGCTTCATTATCGACGACTGACTGTTGCGTCTCTCGCTCACTTAAGAACTGAGTCAAGCGGCAGGTTCAGTATCAGGCTCCATTATCGACGACTGACTGTTGTGTCTCTCGCTCACTTAAGAACTGAGTCAAGCGGCAGGTTTAGTATCAGGCTTCATTATCGACGACTGACTGTTGCGTCTCTCGCTCACTTAAGAACTGAGTCAAGCGGCAGGTTCAGTATCAGGCTCCATTATCGACGACTGTATGGTGCGTCTCTCGCTCACTTCAGAACTGAGTCAAGCGGCAGGTTCAGTATCAGGCTTCATTATCGACGACTGACTGTTGCGTCTCTCGCTCACTTAAGAACTGAGTCAAGCGGCAGGTTCAGTATCAGGCTCCATTATCGACGATTGACTGGTACGTCTCTTGCTCACTCAAGAACCGAGTCAAGCGGCAGGTTCAGTATCAGGCTCCATTATCGACGACTGACTGTTGCGTCTCTCGCTCACTTAAGAACTGAGTCAAGCGGCAGGTTCAGGACCAGGTGGAATTATCGACGACTGACTGGTGCGTCTCTCGCTCACTTAAGAACTGAGTCAAGCGGCAGGTTCAGTATCAGGCTTCATTATCGACGACTGACTGTTGCGTCTCTCGCTCACTTAAGAACTGAGTCAAGCCGCAGGTTCAGGACCAGGTGGAATTATCGACGACTGACTGGTGCGTCTCTCGCTCACTTAAGAACTGAGTCAAGCGGCAGGTTCAGTATCAGGCTCCATTATCGACGACTGACGGTTGCGTCTCTCGCTCACTTAAGAACTGAGTCAAGCGGCAGGTTTAGTATCAGGCTTCATTATCGACGACTGACTGTTGCGTCTTTCGCTCACTTAAGAACTGAGTCAAGCGGCAGGTTCAGTATCAGGCTCCATTATCGTCGACTGACTGGTGCGTCTCTCGCTCACTTAAGAACTGAGTCAAGCGGCAGGTTCAGTATCAGGCTTCATTATCGACGACTGACTGTTGCGTCTCTCGCTCACTTAAGAACTGAGTCAAGCGGCAGGTTCAGTATCAGGCTCCATTATCGACGACTGACTGGTACGTCTCTTGCTCACTCAAGAACCGAGTCAAGCGGCAGGTTCAGTATCAGGCTCCATTATCGACGACTGACTGTTGCGTCTCTCGCTCACTTAAGAACTGAGTCAAGCGGCAGGTTCAGGACCAGGTGGAATTATCGACGACTGACTGGTGCGTCTCTCGCTCACTTAAGAACTGAGTCAAGCGGCAGGTTCAGTATCAGGCTTCATTATCGACGACTGACTGTTGCGTCCCTCGCTCACTTAAGAACTGAGTCAAGCGGCAGGTTCAGTATCAGGCTCCATTATCGACGACTGACTGTTGCGTCTCTCGCTCACTTAAGAACTGAGTCAAGCGGCAGGTTCAGGATCAGGTGGCATTACTGACGACTGACTGGTGCGACTCTTGCTCGCTCAAGAACCGAGTCAAGCGGCAGCTTCAGTATCAGGCTCCATTATCGACGACTGACTGGTGCGTGTCTTGCTCACTTAAGAATCGAATCAAGCGGCAAATGCAGGATCAGGCGGCATTACTGACGACTGACTGGTGCGACTCTTGCTCGCTCAAGAACCGAGTCAAGCGGCAGGTTCAGTATCAGGCTCCATTATCGACGACTGACTGGTGCGTGTCTTGCTCACTTAAGAATCGAATCAAGCGGCAAATGCAGGATCAGGCGGCATTACTGACGACTGACTGGTGCGACTCTTGCTCGCTCAAGAACCGAGTCAAGCGGCAGGTTCAGTATCAGGCTCCATTATCGACGACTGACTGGTGCGTGTCTTGCTCACTCAAGAATCGAATCAAGCGGCAAATGCAGGATCAGGCGGCATTACTGACGACTGACTGGTGCGACTCTTGCTCGCTCAAGAACCGAGTCAAGCGGCAGGTTCAGGATCAGGCTCCATTATCGACGACTGACTGGTGCGTGTCTTGCTCACTTAAGAATTGAATCAAGCGGCAAATGCAGGATCAGGCGGCATTACTGACGACTGACTGGTGCGACTCTTGCTCGCTCAAGAACCGAGTCAAGCGGCAGGTTCAGGATCAGGCTCCATTATCGACGACTTACTGGTGCGTGTCTTGCTCACTTAAGAATCGAATCAAGCGGCAAATGCAGGATCAGGCGGCATTACTGACGACTGACTGGTGCGACTCTTGCTCGCTCAAGAACCGAGTCAAGCGGCAGGTTCAGGATCAGGCTCCATTATCGACGACTTACTGGTGCGTGTCTTGCTCACTGAAGAATCGAATCAAGCGGCAAATGCAGGATCAGGCGGCATTACTGACGACTGACTGGTGCGACTCTTGCTCGCTCAAGAACCGAGTCAAGCGGCAGGTTCAGGATCAGGCTCCATTATCGACGACTGACTGGTGCGTGTCTTGCTCACTTAAGAATTGAATCAAGCGGCAAATGCAGGATCAGGCGGCATTACTGACGACTGACTGGTGCGACTCTTGCTCGCTCAAGAACCGAGTCAAGCGGCAGGTTCAGGATCAGGCTCCATTATCGACGACTTACTGGTGCGTGTCTTGCTCACTTAAGAATCGAATCAAGCGGCAAATGCAGGATCAGGCGGCATTACTGACGACTGACTGGTGCGACTCTTGCTCGCTCAAGAACCGAGTCAAGCGGCAGGTTCAGGATCAGGCTCCATTATCGACGACTTACTGGTGCGTGTCTTGCTCACTGAAGAATCGAATCAAGCGGCAAATGCAGGATCAGGCGGCATTACTGACGACTGACTGGCTCGACTCTTGCTCGCTCAAGAACCGAGTCAAGCGGCAGGTTCAGGATCAGGCTCCATTATCGACGACTTACTGGTGCGTGTCTTGCTCACTTAAGAATCGAATCAAGCGGCAAATGCAGGATCAGGCGGCATTACTGACGACTGACTGGTGCGACTCTTGCTCGCTCAAGAACTGAGTCAAGCGGCAGGTTCAGGATCAGGCTCCATTATCGACGACTGACTGGTGCGTGTCTTGCTCACTGAAGAATCGAATCAAGCGGCAAATGCAGGATCAGGCGGCATTATCGACGACCTACTGTTGCGTCTCTCGCTCACTTAAGAACCGAATCAAGTGGCAGGTTCAGGACCAGGCGGCATTATCGACGACTGACTGGTACGTCTCTTGCTCACTCAAGAACCGAGTCAAGCGGCAGGTTCAGTATCAGGCTCCATTATCGACGACTGACTGGTGCGTGTCTTGCTCACTTAAGAATCGAATCAAGCGGCAGGTTCAGGACCAGGCAGCATTACTGACGACTGACTGGTGCGACTCTTGCTCGCTCAAGAACCGAGTCAAGCGGCAGGTTCAGTATCAGGCTCCATTATCGACGACTGACTGGTGCGTGTCTTGCTCACTTAAGAATCGAATCAAGCGGCAAATGCAGGATCAGGCGGCATTACTGACGACTGACTGGTGCGACTCTTGCTCGCTCAAGAACCGAGTCAAGCGGCAGGTTCAGTATCAGGCTCCATTATCGACGACTGACTGGTGCGTGTCTTGCTCACTTAAGAATCGAATCAAGCGGCAAATGCAGGATCAGGCGGCATTACTGACGACTGACTGGTGCGACTCTTGCTCGCTCAAGAACCGAGTCAAGCGGCAGGTTCAGTATCAGGCTCCATTATCGACGACTGACTGGTGCGTGTCTTGCTCACTTAAGAATCGAATCAAGCGGCAAATGCAGGATCAGGCGGCATTACTGACGACTGACTGGTGCGACTCTTGCTCGCTCAAGAACCGAGTCAAGCGGCAGGTTCAGTATCAGGCTCCATTATCGACGACTGACTGGTGCGTGTCTTGCTCACTCAAGAATCGAATCAAGCGGCAAATGCAGGATCAGGCGGCATTACTGACGACTGACTGGTGCGACTCTTGCTCGCTCAAGAACCGAGTCAAGCGGCAGGTTCAGGATCAGGCTCCATTATCGACGACTGACTGGTGCGTGTCTTGCTCACTTAAGAATTGAATCAAGCGGCAAATGCAGGATCAGGCGGCATTACTGACGACTGACTGGTGCGACTCTTGCTCGCTCAAGAACCGAGTCAAGCGGCAGGTTCAGGATCAGGCTCCATTATCGACGACTTACTGGTGCGTGTCTTGCTCACTTAAGAATCGAATCAAGCGGCAAATGCAGGATCAGGCGGCATTACTGACGACTGACTGGTGCGACTCTTGCTCGCTCAAGAACCGAGTCAAGCGGCAGGTTCAGGATCAGGCTCCATTATCGACGACTTACTGGTGCGTGTCTTGCTCACTTAAGAATCGAATCAAGCGGCAAATGCAGGATCAGGCGGCATTACTGACGACTGACTGGTGCGACTCTTGCTCGCTCAAGAACCGAGTCAAGCGGCAGGTTCAGGATCAGGCTCCATTATCGACGACTTACTGGTGCGTGTCTTGCTCACTTAAGAATCGAATCAAGCGGCAAATGCAGGATCAGGCGGCATTACTGACGACTGACTGGTGCGACTCTTGCTCGCTCAAGAACCGAGTCAAGCGGCAGGTTCAGGATCAGGCTCCATTATCGACGACTTACTGGTGCGTGTCTTGCTCACTTAAGAATCGAATCAAGCGGCAAATGCAGGATCAGGCGGCATTACTGACGACTGACTGGTGCGACTCTTGCTCGCTCAAGAACCGAGTCAAGCGGCAGGTTCAGGATCAGGCTCCATTATCGACGACTTACTGGTGCGTGTCTTGCTCACTGAAGAATCGAATCAAGCGGCAAATGCAGGATCAGGCGGCATTACTGACGACTGACTGGCTCGACTCTTGCTCGCTCAAGAACCGAGTCAAGCGGCAGCTTCAGTATCAGGCTCCATTATCGACGACTGACTGGTGCGTGTCTTGCTCACTTAAGAATCGAATCAAGCGGCAAATGCAGGATCAGGCGGCATTACTGACGACTGACTGGTGCGACTCTTGCTCGCTCAAGAACCGAGTCAAGCGGCAGGTTCAGTATCAGGCTCCATTATCGACGACTGACTGGTGCGTGTCTTGCTCACTTAAGAATCGAATCAAGCGGCAAATGCAGGATCAGGCGGCATTACTGACGACTGACTGGTGCGACTCTTGCTCGCTCAAGAACCGAGTCAAGCGGCAGGTTCAGTATCAGGCTCCATTATCGACGACTGACTGGTGCGTGTCTTGCTCACTCAAGAATCGAATCAAGCGGCAAATGCAGGATCATGCGGCATTACTGACGACTGACTGGTGCGACTCTTGCTCGCTCAAAAGCCGAGTCAAGCGGCAGGTTCAGGATCAGGCTCCATTATCGACGACTGACTGGTGCGTGTCTTGCTCACTTAAGAATTGAATCAAGCGGCAAATGCAGGATCAGGCGGCATTACTGACGACTGACTGGTGCGACTCTTGCTCGCTCAAGAACCGAGTCAAGCGGCAGGTTCAGGATCAGGCTCCATTATCGACGACTTACTGGTGCGTGTCTTGCTCACTTAAGAATCGAATCAAGCGGCAAATGCAGGATCAGGCGGCATTACTGACGACTGACTGGTGCGACTCTTGCTCGCTCAAGAACCGAGTCAAGCGGCAGGTTCAGGATCAGGCTCCATTATCGACGACTTACTGGTGCGTGTCTTGCTCACTGAAGAATCGAATCAAGCGGCAAATGCAGGATCAGGCGGCATTACTGACGACTGACTGGTGCGACTCTTGCTCGCTCAAGAACCGAGTCAAGCGGCAGGTTCAGGATCAGGCTCCATTATCGACGACTGACTGGTGCGTGTCTTGCTCACTTAAGAATTGAATCAAGCGGCAAATGCAGGATCAGGCGGCATTACTGACGACTGACTGGTGCGACTCTTGCTCGCTCAAGAACCGAGTCAAGCGGCAGGTTCAGGATCAGGCTCCATTATCGACGACTTACTGGTGCGTGTCTTGCTCACTTAAGAATCGAATCAAGCGGCAAATGCAGGATCAGGCGGCATTACTGACGACTGACTGGTGCGACTCTTGCTCGCTCAAGAACCGAGTCAAGCGGCAGGTTCAGGATCAGGCTCCATTATCGACGACTTACTGGTGCGTGTCTTGCTCACTGAAGAATCGAATCAAGCGGCAAATGCAGGATCAGGCGGCATTACTGACGACTGACTGGCTCGACTCTTGCTCGCTCAAGAACCGAGTCAAGCGGCAGGTTCAGGATCAGGCTCCATTATCGACGACTTACTGGTGCGTGTCTTGCTCACTTAAGAATCGAATCAAGCGGCAAATGCAGGATCAGGCGGCATTACTGACGACTGACTGGTGCGACTCTTGCTCGCTCAAGAACCGAGTCAAGCGGCAGGTTCAGGATCAGGCTCCATTATCGACGACTTACTGGTGCGTGTCTTGCTCACTGAAGAATCGAATCAAGCGGCAAATGCAGGATCAGGCGGCATTATCGACGACCTACTGTTGCGTCTCTCGCTCACTTAAGAACCGAATCAAGTGGCAGGTTCAGGACCAGGCGGCATTATCGACGACTGACTGGTACGTCTCTTGCTCACTCAAGAACCGAGTCAAGCGGCAGGTTCAGTATCAGGCTCCATTATCGACGACTGACTGGTGCGTGTCTTGCTCACTTAAGAATCGAATCAAGCGGCAGGTTCAGGACCAGGCAGCATTACTGACGACTGACTGGTGCGACTCTTGCTCGCTCAAGAACCGAGTCAAGCGGCAGGTTCAGTATCAGGCTCCATTATCGACGACTGACTGGTGCGTGTCTTGCTCACTCAAGAATCGAATCAAGCGGCAAATGCAGGATCAGGCGGCATTACTGACGACTGACTGGTGCGACTCTTGCTCGCTCAAGAACCGAATCAAGCGGCAGGTTCAGGATCAGGCTCCATTATCGACGACTGACTGTTGCGTCTCTCGCTCACTTAACAACTGAGTCAAGCGGCAGGTTCAGGACCAGGTGGCATTATCGACGACTGACTGGTACGTCTCTTGCTCACTCAAGAACCGAGTCAAGCGGCAGGTTCAGTATCAGGCTCCATTATCGACGACTGACTGGTGCGTGTCTTGCTCACTGAAGAATCGAATCAAGCGGCAAATGCAGGATCAGGCGGCATTATCGACGACCTACTGTTGCGTCTCTCGCTCACTTAAGAACCGAATCAAGTGGCAGGTTCATGACCAGGCGGCATTACTGACGACTGACTGGTGCGACTCTTGCTCGCTCAAGAACCGAGTCAAGCGGCAGGTTCAGTATCAGGCTCCATTATCGACGACTGACTGGTGCGTGTCTTGCTCACTCAAGAATCGAATCAAGCGGCAAATGCAGGATCAGGCGGCATTATCGACGACTGACTGGCGCGACTCTTGCTCGCTCAAGAACCGAATCAAGCGGCAGGTTCAGGATCAGGCTCCATTATCGACGACTGACTGTTGCGTCTCTCGCTCACTTAACAACTGTGTCAAGCGGCAGGTTGAGGACCAGGCGGCATTATCGACGACTGACTGGTACGTCTCTTGCTCACTCAAGAACCGAGTCAAGCGGCAGGTTCAGTATCAGTCTCCATTATCGACGACGTACTGTTGCGTGTCTTGCTCACTGAAGAATCGAATCAAGTGGCAGGTTCAGGACCAGGCGGCATTACTGACGACTGACTGGTGCGACTCTTGCTCGCTCAAGAACCGAGTCAAGCGGCAGGTTCAGTATCAGGCTCCATTATCGACGACTGACTGGTGCGTGTCTTGCTCACTCAAGAATCGAATCAAGCGGCAAATGCAGGACCAGGTGGCATTATCGACGACTGACTGGTGCGACTCTTGCTCGCTCAAGAACCGAGTCAAGCGGCAGGTTCAGTATCAGGCTCCATTATCGACGACTGACTGGTGCGTGTCTTGCTCACTCAAGAATCGAATCAAGCGGCAAATGCAGGACCAGGTGGCATTATCGACGACTGACTGGTGCGACTCTTGCTCGCTCAAGAACCGAGTCAAGCGGCAGGTTCAGTATCAGGCTCCATTATCGACGACTGACTGGTGCGTGTCTTGCTCACTCAAGAATCGAATCAAGCGGCAAATGCAGGATTAGGCGGCATTATCGACGACTGACTGGTGCGACTCTTGCTCGCTCAAGAACCGAATCAACGGCAGGTTCAGGATCAGGCTCCATTATCGACGACTGACTGTTGCGTCTCTCGCTCACTTAACAACTGAGTCAAGCGGCAGGTTCAGGACCAGGCGGCATTATCGACGACTGACTGGTACGTCTCTTGCTCACTCAAGAACCGAGTCAAGCGGCAGGTTCAGTATCAGGCTCCATTATCGACGACTTACTGTTGCGTGTCTTGCTCACTGAAGAATCGAATCAAGTGGCAGGTTCAGGACCAGGCGGCATTACTGACGACTGACTGGTGCGACTCTTGCTCGCTCAAGAACCGAGTCAAGCGGCAGGTTCAGTATCAGGCTCCATTATCGACGACTGACTGGTGCGTGTCTTGCTCACTCAAGAATCGAATCAAGCGGCAAATGCAGGATCAGGCGGCATTATCGACGACTGACTGGTGTGACTCTTGCTCGCTCAAGAACCGAATCAAGCGGCAGGTTCAGGATCAGGCTCCATTATCGACGACTGACTGTTGCGTCTCTCGCTCACTTAACAACTGAGTCAAGCGGCAGGTTCAGGACCAGGCGGCATTATCGACGACTGACTGGTACGTCTCTTGCTCACTCAAGAACCGAGTCAAGCGGCAGGTTCAGTATCAGGCTCCATTATCGACGACTTACTGTTGCGTGTCTTGCTCACTGAAGAATCGAATCAAGTGGCAGGTTCAGGACCAGGCGGCATTACTGACGACTGACAGGTGCGACTCTTGCTCGCTCAAGAACCGAGTCAAGCGGCAGGTTCAGTATCAGGCTCCATTATCGACGACTGACTGGTGCGTGTCTTGCTCACTCAAGAATCGAACCAAGCGGCAAATGCAGGATCAGGCGGCATTATCGACGACTGACTGGTGCGACTCTTGCTCGCTCAAGAACCGAATCAAGCGGCAGGTTCAGGATCAGGCTCCATTATCGACGACTGACTGTTGCGTCTCTCGCTCACTTAACAACTGAGTCAAGCGGCAGGTTCAGGACCAGGCGGCATTATCGACGACTGACTGGTACGTCTCTTGCTCACTCAAGAACCGAGTCAAGCGGCAGGTTCAGTATCAGGCTCCATTATCGACGACTTACTGTTGCGTGTCTTGCTCACTGAAGAATCGAATCAAGTGGCAGGTTCAGGACCAGGCGGCATTACTGACGACTGACTGGTGCGACTCTTGCTCGCTCAAGAACCGAGTCAAGCGGCAGGTTCAGTATCAGGCTCCATTATCGACGACTGACTGGTGCGTGTCTTGCTCACTCAAGAATCGAATCAAGCGGGAAATGCAGGACCAGGTGGCATTATCGACGACTGACTGGTGCGACTCTTGCTCGCTCAAGAACCGAATCAAGCGGCAGGTTCAGGATCAGGCTCCATTATCGACGACTGACTGTTGCGTCTCTCGCTCACTTAACAACTGAGTCAAGCGGCAGGTTCAGGACCAGGCGGCATTATCGACGACTGACTGGTACGTCTCTTGCTCACTCAAGAACCGAGTCAAGCGGCAGGTTCAGTATCAGGCTCCATTATCGACGACTTACTGTTGCGTGTCTTGCTCACTGAAGAATCGAATCAAGCGGCAAATGCAGGATCAGGCGGCATTATCGACGACCTACTGTTGCGTCTCTCGCTCACTTAAGAACCGAATCAAGTGGCAGGTTCAGGACCAGGCGGCATTATCGACGACTGACTGGTGCGACTCTTGCTCGCTCAAGAACCGAGTCAAGCGGCAGGTTCAGTATCAGGCTCCATTATCGACGACTGACTGTTGCGTCTCTCGCTCACTTAACAACTGAGTCAAGCGGCAGGTTCAGGACCAGGTGGCATTATCGACGACTGACTGGTACGTCTCTTGCTCGCTCAAGAACCGAGTCAAGCGGCAGGTTCAGTATCAGGCTCCATTATCGACGACTGACTGTTGCGTCTCTCGCTCACTTAACAACTGAGTCAAGCGGCAGGTTCAGGACCAGGCGGCATTATCGACGACTCACTGGTGCGTCTCTTGCTCACTCAAGAAATGAGTCAAGCGGCAGGTTCAGTATCAGGCTCCATTATCGACGACTTACTGGTGCGTGTCTTGCTCACTGAAGAATCGAATCAAGCGGCAAATGCAGGATCAGGCGGCATTATCGACGACCTACTGTTGCGTCTCTCGCTCACTTAAGAACCGAATCAAGTGGCAGGTTCAGGACCAGGCGGCATTATCGACGACTGACTGGTGCGACTCTTGCTCGCTCAAGAACCGAGTCAAGCGGCAGGTTCAGTATCAGGCTCCATTATCGACGACTGACTGTTGCGTCTCTCGCTCACTTAACAACTGAGTCAAGCGGCAGGTTCAGGACCAGGTGGCATTATCGACGACTGACTGGTACGTCTCTTGCTCGCTCAAGAACCGAATCAAGCGGCAGGTTCAGGATCAGGCTCCATTATCGACGACTGACTGTTGCGTCTCTCGCTCACTTAAGAACTGAGTCAGGCGGCAGGTTCAGGACCAGGTGGCATTATCGACGACCGACTGGTACGTCTCTTGCTCGCTCAAGAACCGAATCAAGCGACAGGTTCAGGATCAGGCTCCATTATCGAAGACTGACTGTTGCGTCTCTCGCTCACTTAAGAACTGAGTCAGGCGGCAGGTTTAGGACCAGGTGGCATTATCGACGACTGACTGGTACGTCTCTTGCTCGCTCAAGAACCGAATCAAGCGGCAGGTTCAGGATCAGGCTCCATTATCGACGACTGACTGTTGCGTCTCTCGCTCACTTAAGAACTGAGTCAGGCGGCAGGTTCAGGACCAGGTGGCATTATCGACGACTGACTGGTACGTCTCTTGCTCGCTCAAGAACCGAATCAAGCGGCAGGTTCAGGATCAGGCTCCATTATCGACGACTGACTGTTGCGTCTCTCGCTCACTTAAGAACTGAGTCAGGCGGCAGGTTCAGGACCAGGTGGCATTATCGACGACTGACTGGTACGTCTCTTGCTCGCTCAAGAACCGAATCAAGCGGCAGGTTCAGGATCAGGCTCCATTATCGACGACTGACTGTTGCGTCTCTCGCTCACTTAAGAACTGAGTCAGGCGGCAGGTTCAGGACCAGGTGGCATTATCGACGACTGACTGGTACGTCTCTTGCTCGCTCAAGAACCGAATCAAGCGGCAGGTTCAGGATCAGGCTCCATTATCGACGACTGACTGTTGCGTCTCTCGCTCACTTAAGAACTGAGTCAGGCGGCAGGTTCAGGACCAGGTGGCATTATCGACGACTGACTGGTACGTCTCTTGCTCACCCAAGAACCGAGTCAAGCGGCAGGTTCAGTATCAGGCTCCATTATCGACGACTTACTGTTGCGTGTCTTGCTCACTGAAGAATCGAATCAAGCGGCAAATGCAGGATCAGGCGGCATTATCGACGACCTACTGTTGCGTCTCTTGCTCGCTCAAGAACCGAGTCAAGCGGCAGGTTCAGTATTAGGCTCCATTATCGACGACTGACTGTTGCGTCTCTCGCTCACTTAACAACTGAGTCAAGCGGCAGGTTCAGGACCAGGTGGCATTATCGACGACTGACTGGTACGTCTCTTGCTCGCTCAAGAACCGAGTCAAGCGGCAGGTTCAGTATCAGGCTCCATTATCGACGACTGACTGTTGCGTCTCTCGCTCACTTAACAACTGAGTCAAGCGGCAGGTTCAGGACCAGGTGGCATTATCGACGACTGACTGGTACGTCTCTTGCTCGCTCAAGAACCGAGTCAAGCGGCAGGTTCAGTATCAGGCTCCATTATCGACGACTGACTGTTGCGTCTCTCGCTCACTTAACAACTGAGTCAAGCGGCAGGTTCAGGACCAGGCGGCATTATCGACGACTGACTGGTGCGTCTCTTGCTCACTCAAGAACCGAGTCAAGCGGCAGGTTCAGTATCAGGCTCCATTATCGACGACTTACTGGTGCGTGTCTTGCTCTCTGAAGAATCGAATCAAGCGGCAAATGCAGGATCAGGCGGCATTATCGACGACCTACTGTTGCGTCTCTCGCTCACTTAAGAACCGAATCAAGTGGCAGGTTCAGGACCAGGCGGCATTATCGACGACTGACTGGTGCGACTCTTGCTCGCTCAAGAACCGAGTCAAGCGGCAGGTTCAGTATCAGGCTCCATTATCGACGACTGACTGTTGCGTCTCTCGCTCACTTAACAACTGTGTCAAGCGGCAGGTTCAGGACCAGGTGGCATTATCGACGACTGACTGGTACGTCTCTTGCTCGCTCAAGAACCGAATCAAGCGGCAGGTTCAGGATCAGGCTCCATTATCGACGACTGACTGTTGCGTCTCTCGCTCACTTAAGAACTGAGTCAGGCGGCAGGTTCAGGACCAGGTGGCATTATCGACGACTGACTGGTACGTCTCTTGCTCGCTCAAGAACCGAATCAAGCGGCAGGTTCAGGATCAGGCTCCATTATCGACGACTGACTGTTGCGTCTCTCGCTCACTTAAGAACTGAGTCAGGCGGCAGGTTCAGGACCAGGTGGCATTATCGACGACTGACTGGTACGTCTCTTGCTCGCTCAAGAACCGAATCAAGCGGCAGGTTCAGGATCAGGCTCCATTATCGACGACTGACTGTTGCGTCTCTCGCTCACTTAAGAACTGAGTCAGGCGGCAGGTTCAGGACCAGGTGGCATTATCGACGACTGACTGGTACGTCTCTTGCTCGCTCAAGAACCGAATCAAGCGGCAGGTTCAGGATCAGGCTCCATTATCGACGACTGACTGTTGCGTCTCTCGCTCACTTAAGAACTGAGTCAGGCGGCAGGTTCAGGACCAGGTGGCATTATCGACGACTGACTGGTACGTCTCTTGCTCGCTCAAGAACCGAATCAAGCGGCAGGTTCAGGATCAGGCTCCATTATCGACGACTGACTGTTGCGTCTCTCGCTCACTTAAGAACTGAGTCAGGCGGCAGGTTCAGGACCAGGTGGCATTATCGACGACTGACTGGTACGTCTCTTGCTCGCTCAAGAACCGAATCAAGCGGCAGGTTCAGGATCAGGCTCCATTATCGACGACTGACTGTTGCGTCTCTCGCTCACTTAACAACTGAGTCAAGCGGCAGGTTCAGGACCAGGCGGCATTATCGACGACTGACTGGTACGTCTCTTGCTCACTCAAGAACCGTGTCAAGCGGCAGGTTCAGTATCAGGCTCCATTATCGACGACTTACTGTTGCGTGTATTGCTCACTGAAGAATCGAATCAAGCGGCAAATGCAGGATCAGGCGGCATTATCGACGACCTACTGTTGCGTCTCTCGCTCACTTAAGAACCGAATCAAGTGGCAGGTTCAGGACCAGGCGGCATTATCGACGACTGACTGGTGCGACTCTTGCTCGCTCAAGAACCGAGTCAAGCGGCAGGTTCAGTATCAGGCTCCATTATCGACGACTGACTGTTGCGTCTCTCGCTCACTTAACAACTGAGTCAAGCGGCAGGTTCAGGACCAGGTGGCATTATCGACGACTGACTGGTACGTCTCTTGCTCGCTCAAGAACCGAGTCAAGCGGCAGGTTCAGTATCAGGCTCCATTATCGACGACTGACTGTTGCGTCTCTCGCTCACTTAACAACTGAGTCAAGCGGCAGGTTCAGGACCAGGCGGCATTATCGACGACTGACTGGTGCGTCTCTTGCTCACTCAAGAACCGAGTCAAGCGGCAGGTTCAGTATCAGGCTCCATTATCGACGACTTACTGGTGCGTGTCTTGCTCACTGAAGAATCGAATCAAGCGGCAAATGCAGGATCAGGCGGCATTATCGACGACCTACTGTTGCGTCTCTCGCTCACTTAAGAACCGAATCAAGTGGCAGGTTCAGGACCAGGCGGCATTATCGACGACTGACTGGTGCGACTCTTGCTCGCTCAAGAACCGAGTCAAGCGGCAGGTTCAGTATCAGGCTCCATTATCGACGACTGAGTGTTGCGTCTCTCGCTCACTTAACAACTGAGTCAAGCGGCAGGTTCAGCACCAGGTGGCATTATCGACGACTGACTGGTACGTCTCTTGCTCGCTCAAGAACCGAATCAAGCGGCAGGTTCAGGATCAGGCTCCATTATCGACGACTGACTGTTGCGTCTCTCGCTCACTTAAGAACTGAGTCAGGCGGCAGGTTCAGGACCAGGTGGCATTATCGACGACTGACTGGTACGTCTCTTGCTCGCTCAAGAACCGAATCAAGCGGCAGGTTCAGGATCAGGCTCCATTATCGACGACTGACTGTTGCGTCTCTCGCTCATTTAAGAACTGAGTCAGGCGGCAGGTTCAGGACCAGGTGGCATTATCGACGACTGACTGGTACGTCTCTTGCTCGCTCAAGAACCGAATCAAGCGGCAGGTTCAGGATCAGGCTCCATTATCGACGACTGACTGTTGCGTCTCTCGCTCACTTAAGAACTGAGTCAGGCGGCAGGTTCAGGACCAGGTGGCACTATCGACGACTGACTGGTACGTCTCTTGCTCACCCAAGAACCGAGTCAAGCGGCAGGTTCAGGATCAGGCTTCATTATCGACGACTGACTGGTGCGTCTCTTGCTCACTCAAGAACCGAATCAAGCGACAGTCGCATTTGTTCTTTGCTAGTGCAATATGGGACACCATGTCTGGTATGATAATAACACCTGTTTTGTGAGATACATTGTAAATCTGTATTGTTTAATTCCAGCACCTAAAATTATGAAGTAAGCGTAGTATCAGAAAACTCTGAAGTAAACATGATTTCAGTCTGGTGAGTAAGAACATCTGAAAACTGAAACAAAGGGCGGCCATATTTCATGATAGCATGTGTCCATGTTAATGAGGTTCCTGTTACAAGATCGTATGAATATAATGAAGGAAAATGCGCGTGGGAATAATGACAGTTTATTCCTCTTTGTAGCTTGAAATGTCGTTTTGTGAGCTCTGTGTAAAGGATTGTCGAGAAATCTTATCGATGGATGATTTAAGCAGTGCGGAGCGCGTACTTTGGGGAGAATCTAAACACTCACGAGAAACTAGTTCGTACGGGAAGTGCATGAATAAGTAAATATGGCCTTTCGGGAACTCCACTCAAGGTTCGACGCGGCCAAATCGAGGTGAAAATTGCGTGAGGACAGCATCCCCACGTTCATGTGAACTGGAGGGGCATCGCATAAAGACGGCATACGTCATCGTGCTCAAGCATGTTTCGCCGAGGGCAAACACTGTCGTCTTTCGACTAAAGCACTGTATTCAGCTCATACAGATTGTTTTTAATCGATCGGACGTTGGGATACCAAATGTCGCGGCGGCGTTAGGCTGGAAGGCAAAGGAACTTTCACCCACGCTGTCCCCACAGATTACGCTTGACTACTGACGCCGATTGTCCCGGCGCAGCGGGAACACGAATGCCGTAGGCCATGGTTCAGGGAGATACGGAAGCTTCGCCTCCGGCAAATGATAAAATTAACCAAACGACCTACCGACGAGTACATGCGAGGAAGGCTTTTAGTCCCAGCGGCAACGGAGACGCGTACGGGGTGACGGCAACACGGGCGAAGCACACGCATATGGATCAGCCGTCGAGATTCCTTGAGTGTCGTAACTATTCGTGTTGTGACAAGGAATTAAAGGAAAAACTCAGCAAGCAGCCGTAGTCGCTGTGAGTTTTTGATAAGCAGACGGAAAACTCCCGCATGACGCGTCCTGGCGCACTGATAATTGCGACGGAGCAAACACACCACGTGGTTTCAAACAGGCTCGTGATTGGCCCCGGCGGCCTGTATCATTGGGCTTCAGTCCATCCTAGGATGAGACGGAGTATAGAACGAACAATATTGCTGGGTAAAGAATTTGCTATGCGGGATCTGAGCTAAAGCAGTGGTTCTCAAAAGAGTCCGTGGACCTTTTGGCGTCCGTGGATGCATTCTAGGAGTCCGCGAAGCTCTGCCTCATCAGTCAAGCCCGGCAATAAAAGTTGTCTTTATTCAGCTCGAGAAGAATTGTTTTAGTTTTCGGGCGTGTTTTCTCTTTGTATGTGAATAAAAAAGTTCCACTTCACACTTGCCCCTAATTATATTCATTTATTAAATCAATATTTTATTTAACCTATAGCGTTCCTCTCCTTTTACCAGGAACGGGTCCTCTATCGTTTTCCCTGATCCGCAAGGGGTCCGGGAAACATCGATGGTTGAGAACAAGTGAGTTATGGAAATGTGTAATTGAGGAAAGGGTGAGGACAGATGAGGAAAACGCACGGGAGACATCGAAGCGAACTCGGGACCGTGAGAACGCTAGACGGGGCAGTGAGGCGACGAAAAGGGTTTTAGCGGCGGAGTGCGCTAAGTTAGACAAGGAGCGGGAGATCCTACACATGAGAGACACTCTGTGGAAGTGGAACGGGAAGGTGTAGAACAGGTGGAAGGCGGACTTAGGGACGTTGCAGGCCACTCGACCCATGTGAGCCCTCACAAGTTGATCCCAACCTTCAACTGATGGAGGGACGACCTAGATGCAGCGTTTCGAGCGTACGGCAATGGGGTTTGGATAGCCATCGGAGAAATGGGCCACCACTTTAAGCATATGTCTGACCGGGGAGGCGCTCACTGCGGTCGGGCGAAAGGCACCGGCGGACGCGTTGGAATACTCAAAGGTCAAGCTGGCACTGTGTCACAGGTTTTGGTGCACTATGAAGGGGTGCGGTGAGAGGTTTCCTGTCGCAAAACGCGGAGAGTCCGAAACGATGGGAGAATTTGCTGCTAGGTTGGCAGGGTATTTGACCGATGGTTCAAGATAGTGGAAATCGAAAAGACGTTTGACGCATTAGGAGCCAACATCATCGTAGAACAAGTTTTGTTGACCTGCTTGAACAATTTGACAGTCTTCATAAGAATGGGCAACTCTAAGAGTTTGAATGATATAGCAGCTAAAAGTGATCTCTTTCTAGAGGCCAAGATGCAACATAGAGCAAATAAGCAGAAGCCAGAGGAATTCTCAAACAGGCAGAGTGCGGGAAACGAAGAAACTAATTTAAGTGTAGAGCCCGGAAGGAGTATTTTCTGCTTTCTTTGTTGAAAGGCTGGGCACAAGGTAGGATACTGCAGGGACAACGCTGAAAACACGAAAACAAGCTAGGCTCTATTGGTACTGCTGGCGCAGCGGGCACAAGGCGGGGAACTGCAAGGGGAAGCCAAACGAGAGACAACAAGCCTCCTGCTCGTTGTCTTTGAGAAAAGATACTAGCGACAAGTCGGATAACTACTATGTAAACTTGAATAATGGCGACAAGACTCCGGTGGTTAATGCGACCATGAGGAGAGTCCGTAAGTTCTTAGCGGAAAACATGCTGGTTGTTGAAGGCCGTCCTGGCGAAGGCTGAATAACGATACTCTGGGATACCGAATGTAATAGCGGTGTGGCTCATAGGGGGTTGGTTCTACTAAAGAACCCAAAACGTAAGGTCGAGCCCAGCGTTCTTATTGGACCAAACGGTTCGATGTTTTCCTGGGTGGGATATCCTTAAACAAACGTCCTGCTACACGGGGAAGGGAACGGCAAAATGCGTCCGTAACTCTTTGTACGACCTTGTACTTGGGAACATATCGTAAATGCGGGAGACTAACGATCGGCATCCAGACTCGCAAAGTAACAAAGAAACGTGTACAGGTGACGTTCATGGCAAGCTGGAGGAAATGCGTGTAACACTTCCGTATCCTACCGAAGTCGACGTGAATTGTCGCAGTGTACAGGGAGCATTCCGGCGTGTCAATGAGCCTCAAAATAATAAACTATAAGAGTGTCTTCAGCGAAGGAAAAAAAAAAAAAAGCACCGGAAGAACAGTTCGAGCGAAATTATAGGGACTTTAGAAGTATCGCAGGTGTCAGTGAGTGAAACGACATCTCAGGAGCTCGCCTTGGAGCAAGAGCAGGACACCACTCTTACGATGTCTTTGTCGAAACTGGGAATACAAAAAGAAAACGTAACGGGATAAAAAGAAAATCAGACTTTTTTCCCCTTTGTTTAGGAACGTTTTTTTTTTTTTGCAGAGCCTTTGATTTCCTAACCGGCGGAAGTATAGAGCAACTGGTACCCCCAAGACAGTTCACGACCGCTGTTATAACGAAGGCGGATAACGGAATTATGTGGGGACGCCAGGGCATGAAGAACACGCTGAACGTAGTGACGGAACAATTGTTTTGACAATGCATGCAGAGCGAGGTTAAAAGGCATATCCGCTTTTGTGATGTGTGCCAACGCACGGTTCCCCAGGGTAAGGTGGAATAGGCACCCTTAGGAAACATGCCAACATTCGAGACGTGATTCAAGACGCCAATCACAACATTGGCGACATCTTTGTAGCGACAAGCTCATGGGAAGAGTATGTTTAGGCAGTCATGATGATTTGTAAGGTTCCTGACCCACATATCCACGAGAGGACCCAGGGTTCACCACAGCCTCAGCTATGGGTTGTCAGGTCCAGGCTGGGGCAATATATTGCGCGTTCTTTAAGTAGTTCGTAACTGAAAGTCACGTCTCGCATTTTTGACTATAATACACCGCATTGTCATGAGAAGTTTAGATAAATAATTTGTGGCGGTGCTCGTTTCAAATGTATCAAAAAAAAACCGCTAAGTGCAATCGACATACATTTGCACTTGTATTATATATAATATACCTTTTACTAAAATACATTTGCTAACGATGTAAATATATTATAATCCTAGAGAACATAACAAATACAACGAAAACCACCGATTTAGTGCTTTTCATCCTAATACTTCAAATACAACCCTATTGAAAAATCCACCAGCCCGGGTCTGGTGTGTTTCTGACGTTTACATCAGAGCGGAAATTCAGACACGGGTCTTGGCGTGTTCTGGTGGCCTGGTGTGTTCTGGTGGCCTGGTGTGTTCTAGTGTCCTGACGTGTTCTATTATCCTGACGTGTTCTAGTATCCTGACGTGTTCTAGTGTCTTGACGTGTTCTGATGTGATCCGGCCGACCTAGTGTCTTCTGTGGTGACCTGGTCATGCATGCACAATATAATTTAGATGCAGAAAGGACTGCTGATGACAACAGCTAGCAAATTGTGCAAAAAGACTGCTAATTTTTTGCAGGTTTAGGTGTTCATTCTGCCATGAAACAGAACTACAAAGACAAAGAGAATGGAACTTACTATTTTATTTTTTTCCCAACATGCACCACTCACAAACATTCTCATGCAGACTGGGCTGTCCATGGCTCTTTTCTTCCATGCCACTTTTGCCAGCACATCTGGATGGCTAAGATGATGGCTTCGGCAAATCGGTATTGCGTGATAAAACCTGCAGTGTATAAAAAGAAATACACGAGCAGTTATTCATAAAAAAAACTTAAAATAATAAAATCACAACTACAACAGTAAACAAGAGGTTATGTCGTGTCGAGCCTGATAATCAGTCAATTTATCACTCGGCCCGCCCTCCCACGTTCTATCTGATTTCGCCTACCTGTGGGCAACATAATAGTCAAACCTGACTATATCAAACTCTCAAAAAACCGTCTACCACTTTGATATAGCGGGCAATTCTCTATAGAAGTTTTAATGAATTTGACAACGAACAAGCACGCCACATTTAGAAAAGTTGTTCACGCTCGAAGGGGCATCTGTACATCATAAGGGACGCCGACTGCAGTTATATAGTGGCCGCTTCTTCGTTTACCGGCTCACCCTCTCCCCCCACAAGACTTTTTTTTACTCCTGGGCGGCCGACGCGGCTGCTCAAAAGAAAAAAAGCCAGCTTTCTCTGCAAGCTGGCTCTCCCACAAGGATGACTCTCATACAGGGGGAAAGCGAGCTTGCAGAGCTAAACAGCGGTCTTGGCAGATCGGTCCATGGGGAGACGCTGCAATTTTCGTTTCATGTAATTGCATTTTTCGCTATGCATTTTTATTGCAGCTACCAGTCCATTTACAAATAGTTTAAGGGCACAAGGTAAGTCCTATACTCCCCATGCATTTGAGGCCATGTTGAGGAACAGTTTTCTCGGTGACTATTAGGAGTATTTCTGTCATGCATATATCATTTTGTTCGAAATATTGTGTTTTATCCACTAGAATTATGTGAACCAAACTAAAATAAGTTTTTTTTTGTATTTTTTTTTATTCTAGTACTGAAATTTTAGTTTTTTTCATCTATTAAAAACTTTGTAACTCAAAAACTGCTAGGTGCACATTTTTAATTTTAGTCCAGTATTTTTGAACACCCATGTATGTGGTAGAAATAAAAAATCAACCCTCCATAATGTCAGGTTAAGGAAAAAATGGTAGCTATGTACTAAAAAACACTGTTTTGAGATAATTGAGTTTAAAGTAAAAAAACTGGTGAATAACAAATTTCTATTGGCACCAACAGCCTTACAGTCATTTTTTCAATAGCCGCCAGCTTGAAAGGCATCGCTAAAGTCATATCTTCGCCTTTAGGCTTATCGCCTTGCTTGCCGGGCCTCTTTCGTGACCTGCCATGTCGCTTGGTCCGTAAAGTATATTAGAGTGATGTCAACTTCCCTCAGCCACTTGATGGCTTTCCAAACAGGGTTCCATCCACAAAACTTCAAAACATTGGCTTGTGCAATGCTGCCACCACTGAATAAAGGAACAGCATTCAATGGCGCCATTTTGTCGTTATGAAAGCACAAACACTTGAATGTACACACGCTACACACCTGGGAAAAACGTGCGCAGCGTCTCGTGATTGTCTTGGTTGAAAAAAAGCTATGCAATAGTTGCGAAATAATTTTTTTAGATTATCTGTTTCTGGACAAGCTTTTAGGTCTTGTGTTGATTTTGTTTTGTTGGAGAATTCATCGATAAACAGGGAGTGTATCCCAAAAGGAGGCATGGTCACCTGCTACTTGCTTTCGGAAGAAGTGTTTTTCAGCCCGAAATATAGCTTTCCAAAAACACTGGGACAATGGAAAATGTGCAAAAAGAACTAAACTTTTCAAATTGCGAAAAAAACTAAAATCAATTTTTTTTTTTCAATTTTACCTTACCATGTGCTCTTAAATTAACCGGGTTCGATAATATCAGGTTTGACTGGAGATCGAACATCGTGGCCTCGCTCCCAGTGAGCAAAGAAAGTGCTGCACCCCAAGTGGCATTTCTCCTGCTCTGTCCACATTCACCTTGTCTGACCTCTTAGTGCCTCTCACTGTACATGTGTGCTGCACTAGGCAAAATGAACAATAGGTTCATAAAAATCCCAAATCATAGTAAATCATAACTCACACTATACAAACATTATGTCTGCCATTAAAGTTCCGACGAGTCACACGCTGCTCATCTACAGCGTGTGACTCGTCGCAACTTTAATGGCAGACCAACTACACGCTGTATAAATATCCCCATAACCAAATTTTTGTTGTTTTTTTTTGTTCAGAGCTAAGCACAGCAGCCACAACAGGTGCTGTGCCCTTCCAGGTTGATCAGAAATACCCACCTGGTGTGGTAGGGGCTGTTTTCTCACCACACCCTCCTAGAGGAGACGCCTGCAGGTTTGCCCTGACACACGCTTGTCGAAGAGCTCCGCAGGCTCCCACAGTGATCGGCTGACCATTCTGAGAGAGCGGCCAGGAGTGGCAGCCTTTTCCACGGCATGTGTAAATGCTGCCTCTCGCATTTTGATGCCAGGTCCAAGATGAATCTGCAATGAATAAAACTGTCAAGAAAATGCACAAAAAGTGGAGAAATACAGGCAACACAAATGTACTCTCAACTTTCGTCTGCAATCATGTTCCTGGTTTGTTTCACTGAAATGCTGAACTGTAGATATATATAAAAAATGAAATAAATTAAAGGGGCACTCTCCAGTATTCCAGAATGGCCTATTTATGTTCCTAACTCAACCTATGTGCTCTAACATCCCACAAGTCCAAAACGTACAATCATGTGTGGCCTATTTCTTTATTAAAAATGTGATCAAAGATAGCGAATACGGTTGAACCGAATCAAGGCGAATAGGGTGGAACGGCGAAAGACACTTGTCAGTCAATTGCAAGCAAGGGCCTCTTGTGCAGACGAGCAGGGCTGGTTGGCTGCTTGTCCGGACGTGAAGCTATCGCTTGTGATTGTCTGATGAGCCCCGTTCGTTCCTCACCTACATTCGGCCGGGTTCAGTGCCGCCATTTGTATGTCTGATATATTTGTATATCACATTTCTATTAGTGAACTAAGCTGCACATGATTTAAACTTAAATAATTGGGATGCTTAGAGCACATAGAATGTGTTACGGCCATAAATAGGCCGTCTTAGAAAGCTCCCGAGCGCCCCTTTAAGAGAAGTAATTTCAGCTTTGGAATATGCATTAAGAAAGGAGGTCCATTATTGCTGTACACATCAAATACTAATAATGATATAAAAAAATTGTTTCATGAAAGCTTGACTTTAATGAACCATTTGACAATTTTTAAATTCGACATCGCCAAGTATGAAGGAAGTATACTGCTGTACACTCCCATGTTTTGTACAAATACTTGCAACCTCAAACAGCCAAGCAATGTGAAAAAAAAAAAAAAACCTTTGGCTTTACTTTATGACAAGACATGAAAAAGAAAACACGAATGAGTGTGCTATTACCCAAAGCTCACTACCTTCCCTTTCTGTGTTCCGAAATAGGCATCAATATGTCTCACCAGTCAGCTGCTTATCAGCTGACAAAGAGGACGTGTTTTCCAGAGCTCCTGTGAAGCTAAGCAATATTTGGTGTATTTAGTTTAGTTGCGAGTGTGCTTTTTAAAGTAGCGATAGGATAGGCTTGCTTGTTAGATCTGCTTCATTGGTGGTGTTGCACGCTAAAGGCAAGGAGCACACCCCATTGGGGTTGATCCTCCAGGTTTACCACCCTGCTGTAAAGCATTTTTGCTCTAACTCTGGTGGTTTTATGAGGTAGCAGAAAGCAGTTTTTAAAGTAGTGATAGGATAGTTGGGTTACAGCAGGCTTTTTAGGTAGGGTCACAGGACCAAACCACCTGCACGTTTGAAACTTTTGGCGGGCTAGTTGGTTTTGTGGACAGGGACGTTACCCAGGCTTTTTTGGTTTTGGTGCGATATTTTTCGTGGGGTCGCGCTGTGTGTCCGTAGGTAATGGTGAATATGCGAAGGAAGAAAAATGCGCAGGCTAATGTAAAAGGGGGACCCGATGTAGAATCTGAAGAGTGTGGCCGTTGGTGCTGCATGATGGAGTTGGAGCTCAAAACTGTAGCAGAAGCCGAAGAGAGCAACTTTATCTGTCGGAGTTGCGAGAAGGTAGAACTTGGTTTTGGGAGAATAGGAAGGGAATGGGCGGATACGGTTCAGGAGTCGAAGTGGGACATACGGGCAGAGCGGGAGAAGCAGGTTCAGCTCGAGGTGCAGGTCGGAGATATGAATAAGAGGGCCGAAGCGGATGTGGTGGACATGACCAGGGAATGGGAAAGTAAGGTAGGGAGCGTGGCGGGAGAGCTGAGACAATAACAGGAACAGAGAGCCGAGGTTGAGCGACAGGTAGGGGAGCTTAGGGGAAGAGTGGAAGGCGGAGTCGGAAGAGCATAAGAAGAAGTATGAGGAGATGGTGCAGCAACTGACAGGAGTAGTTAATAAGAAAAAGGGTGAGATGGCAGAGAAGACGGCAAGGGGGGGGGCAGACAAAGGGGGCCAGTTAAATAGTGACGAGGTGATTGACTGTAGGAAAGGAGCCTGCACAGCTGTATAGTACTGCAGTGCAGCAGGGCTTGAGAAAGGCAGCAGAACTTGAGGCAGAGAAAGCACAGAGAGCTGGAGGGGGTGAAGGCAGGCAGTCGGGGGTTAAGAGGGTGCTGGTGGTAGGAGACTCATACATAACAAGGGTTAAGGAGGGGCTGCTGGACAGGGTGAAAGGGGATGGGAGGGTAACCGTATGGCTCAGTCAGGAAAGTGCATGGTAGATGCTATGGCCAAAGCGAAGGTGGAGGTGTGGAAAAACAGGGAAGGAGAGTACCTAGTGTTTGTACACGCAGGACTAAATGATGTGTTAAAGGGACGGAGCCAGAAAATCGCCAGGCAGATAGAGTCGGGGTTACGTAAGCTGAGGGACGTCTCTGAGACTGTGCATGTGCAAATATGCACCGTTCCAGAGGTCTGAGGACAGTCTTTGCAGATAGAGAAGCAGGTGGTGGAAGCTAACCGGGTGATAAGGGGGTTGAGCCGACGATTTGAGTATGGAGTAATGAAAGTAAACAGGGCGGTGCACGAAGCTCGCTCCGACCCTTTTACAATGGGCATCCACTACAGTGGAACCACTGTGAGCACGGTAGGCGATAGGATTGGATGTCACATCATACATTTTTGCGGAGCCCCGGAGCCCTGAGGGCGCCGGTGTAAATGAGGGCCAAAATGTAGATACAGGGGAAAGGGTTTGGGAGAGTGAGAGGAAGCCTTGCAGGACTAGGAAAAAGAAACAGCGTTCATAAACATGCAGGAGGGCAGGAACAGAATAAAGTGGGGGGAGATTAAGGAGCGATTAGAAAGCGACAACTTTGCAGTGTTGTTGTTGATTGCGGGCTTTATGGCGCAAAGCTACTATGGCCATACTGCGCCAAGCTTGTTTAGTTGGGACATACTCAGGAAACTTTGCAGTGTATGGATTAGCAGAAACACATCTCAGGCATATGGAAGAACCACCATACATACCGGGATATCATTGGATGGTATGCAACCGGGCCAATGAGGAACACAAGGGAGGGGGATTAGGGGTGTTAGTTAAGGTTCAGGAATGGGAAAGGGAACGAGAGGGCTGTAGGGAACACATGTGGGTCAAAGGCAATGTTGGTGGTTTAGACACAATCCTGGGTTTTGTTTATCTAAAAACAGGGAGTGATGCAGGGGAGGAAAATGCAGAACACTTGACATGTATATCAGGAGACGTTAGGGAAATTGGCACTAGCAAGGAAATAATTATCTTGGGGGACGTGAATGCATATTTGGAAGACTTTGATGGACATACAGATACAACAGGGAGGATGTTAGAGGCGTTCAGCAAAGGTTAATGGGTTAATGTTAATGGGTTAACGCTCAGGTGAAATGTGATGGAAAAATAGCATGGGAAAGAAAGAACTCGCACTCGACTATCGACTACTGTTTAACGTCGCGTAAAATATACAACAGATTAGGAGGTATGTAGGTCTAAGATCTGGGGAGCGACCATAAGAGAATCAAAATCAGATTTGACACAATAAAAGCAAAAATGCAAAATCAAAAACAAGAGGGTAGGAATGACTTAAATCTTAAACAGTTACAAGAGGCATCTAAGGAGATCGAGAACATTGTATCCAAGCAACCTTAAAGAGAACGGACATATGAAGACTAAGTGTTTTCAAAAGAGAGTTAGAGAAATATTGAATCAAACAACGATGAAGAAAACTATAACGAAAGCCCAAAAGCTGGTGGGATAAAGAGGTTAAGGCAGCAATATTGAGACACCAAGCGGCATCTAAAGAACACAGATGGGCAAAGAAAAAGGGGGCCACACTAGCCGAAGTAGCGACAAAATGGGAGGAATTTCAGGAAAGAAAGCAGGAGACATTAGCATTAATACCGGCCAAAATTGGGAGAGCAGGGGTCCAGTGTATCATAGAGAAAAGCTAAAAGGATAGGAATGCGGCAAAAAGATTCTGGGAACACATCAGTGCACAGGGAAAAATGACCGAGGCGTACCAGCAGGCACTAACAACACAGGAAGGGACAAAGGTAGAAGGGGATGAGGCAGGAGAATACATTAGACATGCAATCGAAGCAGTATTTTCGGAGTTAAAATCAATTCAGGTCGTAGGGAATGGTAGCGTCTACACAACACATGCGGAGGATCATAGTGAGAAAGAGGAAAGGACCACAGAGGAATGGGAAAAAAAAGTAGAAGGAAAGGTTCTGGCTGGCACTGAAACAGGTCCAGACGGCATACCAATGAGATTGATAAAAGTTCTAGGCAAAACAAGCAAATTGAAACTAAGGCAGGTGATTGACTAGATATTTATGGGAGGGAGGTACCCAGTGGACTGGAAATGGAGCAGGATGAAATTATTATATATGGGCAAGAGAGAAAAAGACAGTGTCAAATCATACCGACCAATCACAGTAACTTCAGAAATATACAGACTAGCTATGCAAATTGTAAAAAGAAGAATGGAAGAATGGGCAAAGAGAAAACAGATTCTGGGGGAGCTTCAAAATGGTTTCAGGAAAGGTATACGACTGGATGAAAATTTATTCATAATCACTCAGTGCATAGAGATAGCAATGATAAGTCAAAGGCCATTATGGGTAGCATTTTTAAACATCAAAGGGGCATATGACAATGTGAATCAGGAAAAACTCTGGAACCAATTGAAGGGATATGGGCTAGAGGGAACCATGGTTAAGTTTCTAGAATAGGTTGATACGGAAAATAGGGGTGATTATAACATGGGAAGCCGAAACTACAAGACCAGCAGCAATAAAAAGATATATCAGACAGGTTTGGCCATTGTCTCCCCTGGTCTTTATGATATACCTCAGTAAGATGGGAAAAAGTTAGAACAGTGCAACCTAGGTTTTGATCTGACTAACACGAAGGAAGGACATAAAGTAGATCAAATATTGCCACGGTTAATGTATCAGACGATATTGAACTAGTATCAGAAAGTCGTGACACAATACGGGAACTCATCAGGATTTGCAGCAGAGAAGGGGACAATTTAAGACAAAAATTTAGTAGGGACATGTCAGGTATAATCCCAGTCGGTTATAAAGACAAGAAGGGGGAACCCCTTGAGATAGAGGACACATTGATAGAACACATAGAAAAGTACAAATATCTGGGAATATGGTTAAGTGAAGGAAGACAGTGTCTAAAAGACCATGAAGATATTGTAATAAAGAAGGGGAAACGAGATTCAGCTGTCATGAAACACAGGGCACTATGGAACTATAATAGATGTGAAGTCGTTAGGGCTGTAAGGAAGGAAGTCATGGTGCCAGGACTGTGATTTGGGAATACGGTATTGTGTATGAGGTCAGAAATCCAGGCAGGTTTAGAGATACAGCAAAGGAGTGTGGGTGGGTTGGCATTGGGGGCACATGGGAATACACCAATTGAGGGAGTACAGGGGGATATGGGTTGGGCATCTTTCGAGTAGAGAGGCGATAAGTAAAGTTAAATTTGAAATAAGACTAGGTGAAATTGAGGAGACACGGTGGGCAAGGAAAGTGTACAAGTAGCTATATATAAAAAGTCTAAACACTAAGTGGACAAACCGAACCCGCAAGCTGATATTTAAGTACATTCAACGAGATGGAGCCGATCAGAGCATATCAGAAGAAAAGGGAGTAAAGGAAACAGAAAGGAAATTGTGGGAAGAGAGAATGCAGGGGAAATCAGCTTTCACAATATACAGGGAATAAAAACAAAAAAATAAAGAAGGAACAGCTGTATGATAATTCAGTGGGGAGCTCTTTGTTGTTTGAAGTTAGAACGGGGGTGCTACAAACGAGAACGTAAAGGGCTAAATTCCAGGAAGTGGACTCTCTGTGCGACGTATGTAACCGCGAAAGGGAAACTATAGAACATGTAATTTTAAGGCGCACGGAGCTTCGTCCCACCCTCTTGAACGGATAACTACGGATTGGGAGGGGGCACTGGGTTTTCCGGACATGGATGGACAAATGGATAGAGAAAGAATTGCAGTAACTAAGAGGAGATTGGAAGATTGGTTGAAAAGATCTAGGGAAGGATAAACAAAATGATATAAATAAGCAATATAATCACCTTAAAAAGGGGGGTGGGGTTGTGTTAGAACAAAATTTATATAATAAAAAAAAAAAGAAGGGATGACGAAATGTAAGGCTAGGTGGCACAAGCTGCTGCCCGTTACAAAGGGTATAGCCCTTACCATCCATCCATACTCTGTCTTCTTTGCTAGTCTATACTAGTGAAGCGGGCTAGCTTACTAACCCCTGGATAGGTATTATTGGCACTGCTAAACTGTAATTTGTGGGACACGGCTATCAGATAGCACTGTTGTCACTGTCTTCTCTTCCAATCTTCCAATCTCCTCTTAGTTACTGCAATTCTTTCTCTATCCATTTGTCCATCCATGTACACTTTTTCAAAGATAGTTCACCTGCTCGTCCTATGGCAAGACTTAAGTATGTTCTTTTATTTTTATTTTTAGAAGGAAAATAGGAATGGAACGAGCATAATTTTTTTGGATATTTAGGATGCTTAGAGCCTGTCGAATGAGTTATCACCAAGAACAGACAATCTGAGAAACATCTTTAGTGCACCTTTAAGTCAATACCTGTGTTTGCCTTTTTGTGTGCCTGCCTGTTTGTGTCCTTGTTTTTTCTGCCATTAGTCTGTTCTCCTGAACAAGTCAATGAAGTGAAAACAATAGACAAAATGTCTTGTAGGCCCAGATACGTACCTCACCATCTTGGACAGCAAAGAGAGGTGGCCAAGAGGAGGCCACGGCCTCACCAGGTGGAGCAGCCACTGCAGCACCTAGGATAGCAAATTAAAGGTTATAGCGACAAGTAACATCAAGGTCTTGATTTCTTTATACGCTAGGGCATACTGTAGCTGTAATAAACACAAAGACAGCCGCACAACATATTCAAAATGACGTGCAATGCAGTATAAATAAAGCACAATATTCCTTCACAACGTCAATCTAGCCCTATGCTCAGGAGCTATGTTAGTCAAAACATTAAACCCCATTTCTTTGTTGTAGCAATAGCAGGAAGCATGCATATTCCCAAACAAAATGTATGCTACAGTTGCTAATAGGGTGAGATTTCAGCAATGCATGCCCTCAAAATGTTCCGTAATTTCACTCCACCAGTAAATCACTTTCACTTGTTTTAGGATTTTCAGACCATTAGCAAATCGCTTTAACTTGATTTATGACGATGCAAACCTGTAGAGGTAATGTCAGCTCTTTCTTGCGGTACTTTTAGTAAGGTGACACAAGGGCTGCGGTCACTACCATTAAGGTGGTATTGTTGCTTATGATGTTGCCACAGCCAGGCTGCTTTATGCACTAAATAAATGAACACTACCTTTTGAAATCACGCCTTTAAGATAGTATTTATTCATGTGGGATACTGGCAACCTTACCAACTCTCGTTGTTACAACTACTCGCCTGTCAGGTAAGCAATGACTGTATCGTGCTACGCTGCATAAAGAAGTCATGAAATGATGTCTTCCTGTTCTGTCATCAACCATTTATTGAGTTAAAAGTCTGACTATAGTAGTATGACAGTGTTGTCCTGCCCCTAAAAAAGCGACTTTTGATCCCTCTGCTCCTGTGTGCAAAGAGGGTGAAACACTATTTTCTTAACGGTAGAAGGGCCTGAAGCATGTGAATAACCGTACTGGGCAGAGCCTCTCCTGAACAATCAATTGACTTGCTCCACTAAATTGAGATTGTCACTACCTGCAACTACATTATCAGCAGTTCAGATTGCAAATACATAATTGGATTTGGGCCCACCAGCACTGTCATCCTGTCAGTAAATTAATATCTGCTTTTATACAGATGAAAAACAAATTAAGATTTGCAATGTACAGTCGGAGGCGTCTTGGGCAACGACTCAGCAGAATCTCGATAATACAAATCTCTCCCCCCCATTCCACTCCACCCACTCCCCTCACATTAAGTGACCCAGATATTAACCGGCAATGCAATTTGTCACTACGTATTGCACCATCTAGCGGCTGCAAAATAAAAGACCGGGTAGGCCAGGACAGCCCGGATCGCAAAGACTGCAGGCGGGTGCATTTAGAAACCAAGTGTGAATGTGGCATTTTGGATCGGCATGAGCCTTTTTGGGAACCGTTCTTCTTAAAAGTAAGTCCCGACTTCACGTCTCCATGAACCCAGCGGGTTTCTGTAGCATCTTGCCTACTCCTATAGGAGTAGGTGAGATGCTACAGGAACCCGCTGGGGTTCGATAGGGTTCCCCCAAAAAATAAATGTCGCTACTGCTGCGTGAAAGACTGTCACAGTCACGAAGGCGACTCAAGCGTCAAACTATACCGCTTCCCCTCGAGATCTTCGGAAGTGACACGGCAACAGAAGTGGATCACTGCAGTGTGATGCATCAGGTAAGTAAATTCTACAGTAATTGTTGCTGTTGAAGTGAACGAAAATAGATGTGCAGGCTTGGAAAGTGATCTGACGAGCTTGTTTTGCAGACTACTCAGCAAAATAACAATTTTATACAAGTTGTTCTACGAGTCACTATAGTCCGTTGCAACCTAAGAACGAAGGGCGAGTGTAAGACGGGTCGGGGAGGAGGAAGCAGACGGAACGCTGGAGAAGAGAGGGGAAAACCCCCTTCTGTCTTTAGCGTTCCGCCTGCTTCCTCCTCCCCGGCCTGTCTTACCCTTGCCCTTCGTTCTTAGGTTGCAACAGACTATAGACACCACATAGGGAAATACAACAGGAACAATTGGGCCGATTGTTGCTTCGCTGTGACGTCCAGAATCAGGCGATCAGGCCTTCAAGAAGCGAGAGGCCCGTCCCGGCAGTCGTAGTTGTATGTGCGCATAGCCGTTCGGCACACACGCGGTCGTAACCAAAACCTTTCAAACCTGCGAGTTCTCAAATAGTAAATTTTCGCAGCACATAAAGCTTTGTCTGTTTCGGCAACAAAATTTAACGCTGAATCTGGTAACAAATGTGACGGCATGCAGAAAACAGGATGCGTAAGTTTTTCTTTAGAAAGAGCTCAAGTGCAGCGTAAATATCCTTCTCACATGTGCACTTTGTTGCCTGTCACCTTTTCACACCAGGCTTGCATATCACGGTACAGCCATTGTAACGCGCATACTGTTCTCTAGCATGCAGAGTATGTTTCTAATTACTCACATTTTCTAGCCGGGGACGAGCGCGAGGAAACAGGAAGAGCGTGCCGCACCAGGCTGGGGCCGCGCAGGAACGATGGAGCCGTTCTGGCTGGTCTGGCTCATGGCGACTCCTGGAGCGCTCCGCCAGCTGGTTCAGATCAGGACCGGCGGAAACGGCGAGCCCTGGCCACACCGACCTAGGCCATGACGGTCCCGGAGTGGTTCCGCAGCGAGACTGACTGTGATAGCCCGGAACAGCTTGCTTACGCAGCGCTGGCGTGGGGAGGACGATCCGCAGGCCTGGACACGGACAGCGACTGCGAGCTCTGAATGACGGGCGACAACCCGGCTCGGCGGGCCGCAGTGCCGGCTCTCGAAGACGGACAACTGGGAAGTATAGTAAACCGATTCGCAATCTTCTCGTTGTATTGTGTCACTCCCTGGGAGACGAGCGAAGCACATGCCGATCGCGCGGCGATTATTACAGAGAGACCCCACAAGTAGTGAAGACAACTCAAACTGGTGTCCAAATGACAACTCTAGAATATGCTTGCCGGCTAGCAATGCTCGGTAACAAAGACTTTCGAACTGAGAGCCGCCCGGAAATTTTTCTTCTGTAAAGCTATACATTCAGGCTCGAATCGTTCACTGAAAATAAAGCTACAAGTGTCTCAGCAGACCTAATAATGCGAAATCCCCACATGGTAATGCAGCAAGCACAAAAAGAAACAAAGAAATATCCTTAATCCTTACCTTTTCTCCCACGACCGTTTTTCCTTCGCGCTCAGCAGCTCGCTGGCGGGGCAAATTGCCCAGTGTGCACGGACGCCGCCGACGATTCCTAGCACTTCTAGCAACACTAAAGTTTTCCTTTCGTTTTTATTTTTATTAACCCTTTTAGGTACTTTAAAAAATGTTTGTGTATTTTTAGGACACATTCAATATAAAAATAGTGTTTTTGGGACCCAAAGCAATACTCATTCAAAATGTTTAACGTATCTTAGGAAATATATCTTCTGGTTTCGGTTTCGCGGTCTCGACGTTTCGCCGCGAGGGGTTTCCAAATACTCCGTCGCTCCGTCAGCTCCGTCGGCTGCGATGTGCATGGCGGCGCCCAAGATGCGTATCGTCCACGCCTTGGTACGCACTTCGACCTTATGTTACAAAGGTAAGCAGTACTTTGCTCTGAAATATGCTAATTTTGAATTTTTACAAGTTCTGGATTCCATAGCGCTGACGTATTTTACCTTGAAACGTATGAAGGTCGGGGGAAAAAAAAGTACATAGTACATAGATATGCGAAGGCTCTTTCACATGCTCTGATTCTCGCCCGAAATCGGTGCGATTTCTAGTATATGTGCGATTAAAATCGCAGTCGCACTGTCGCAGCGGCTCTGCAACTGGTTTCCACCAAGTTGGTATTTTGCCGCAGAGCCGGTGCGATCGCTTTCTCGTCAATCAGCCGTTCATTTGCCAGCTTTCATCCGCGAAAATAAATGTAGGCACATAAAAGCTTCTGATTTAATGCTTCGTTATTATAAATTTCTGGTTACGTATTGCATTCCTAAAACATGTATGCTTATTAAGACGTTTTTGTTGTATTTTAGACAAAGTGAAACGCGTCGCGTCCGTGTCCGAAGCGCCAGCCGCTCCGACAGAAATCACGCTGTTGTTGGAGCATGTGAAACCAAACATTGCGATCGCACTCGCTGCGTCGGCTGTCGCACCGATTTTTTTTTTTTCCGCACAGTCGCTGCATGTGAAACTGTCTTAAGAGAGGAGTCGCATAGTAGTTCTGTGATTTCTGTGGTGTTCCGTTCCGTGCTTAGATTTGGCAGTGTTTCAGTAGTTTACTTTAGGGGCGGGCGTTCACTCTGAATTTTACATACCTGTGCACGAGGAATCGGCTGTAATTGTCGGGAGAAAGCTTCCTGTTTGGCGTGGTTTAGTACATCCCTGTTTTCTGGTAGAATTTGACGTGGTGCTCTTTTCTTTTAGGCTTCGTATTCTACTGCTGCCCGAAGGAAATTCCATCGGGATCTTTCTACCAGACAAGGTGTCGCGATCGTCCCTGTGTGGTTTTGATTCCAGAAAGTGGAACAGTGTCTGATGCGGGACCTAGTGATAGTGAAGTGAGTGACAGTGACGAGGAGAACTTGCCAACGAGGGGCCTAACAACAGAACTTCCAAGCGATAACGAAACTGAAGGCAGAACGCCCGCCTGTCCACTTCTGTCAACGTCAAGAAAGAAGCAAAAGTCACCGCTGCAAGTTTTTGACTGGGGAGAAGAAGACCGGTGTTTTCTGGAGCCTGCGGAACCCATGTTTACGGCCTCTGATGGTGTCAAATGCCGACTGAAATATTTTCAAGTTTTCATTGATGACAAGCTGCTGACGATTGTTGACGAGACAAACCTGTATTCTTTCCATCAGGCTATTGCATATAGGTAAACGTTTGTTACACTGTGCCAACATGCTCACGCAAAGTACATATTATTTGAAGTGAATCGTTGCATCGCCCCTTCAATTAAGCACCTTATAAAATAAAATGTGGTGTTTGAGCTCTGTACATCTTATTTAATTTTACAAGAAAACATGTTTTCATTCAACACCATACATATATCCGTAATGTGTGCTCACCAGAAGCACCCTGGTGTGCATGTCAGGCCAGTTTAGTGTGCCTTGGTGTGGACATTAGACCAGTCTGGTGTGGCGTAGTGTGCATATCAAGCCATTCTGGTGTGCTGTGTTGTGCACATCAGACCAGCCTGGTGTGTTTTGATGTGCACGTCAGACCACACTAGGATGATGTGATGGGCGCACCAAACCAGCCTGACGTGTTCTGGTGGGGACAACAGAACACGTTAGGCTGGTCTGATGTGCGCACCAGAACACACCAGGCCGGTCTGATGTTTACGTCAGAAAACACTAGGACACACCAAACCGGTCTGGTGGATTTTTCAATAGGGAACATATAATATAATAATATTAAAACTCAAATACCAATTCTAATTTATGTTTTCTGCCATATGAGATTGCCAGCCTTCACTACGGTACAATATAACTAAATGAATATCCGATCACGAGTGTTTGTAACTGTGCATGTCTATTGTGAGCTTTTTTTTCCCCCTTGGTGTAGTTTTTTTAAGTTTTAAACGCAGCCTCCAGAGACGCGTTCCAGGCACAATAGTTCTACCGAGAAAACAGTGTGCGTTTGTTCTCTTTAGGTCAATTGCCTTTTTTTTCATTTATGTCATCTGTCGATATAAATTACGATCAAAGGCACAAGTGCATGTTTCTTTTTACGCGTTTGCTGATGTGATTGTCAAATGGATTTCATTAAGAAAGTGAACTAAATTAAATTACTTGCCTTCAATGAGTTTGTTCCCGGGTTAGCAATATTTGTTTTATTGCGGTGGTTTTGATAAAGAATTTTTAATGATTTCTTGTAGAATTTAGTTCAGCTCTACCTTGAACAAGACTGAGCATGTATCTAGCTTTGAAGTTTGCATAATATATGTCTAAAATTATGCATAGCATTCCATATATGAATTGTCTTGAAAATCGTTAAAAAGTTATTTGTAATTTATGCCTTGGCTGAAACGACAAGTACTTGATAACTTAAGGTGGCAATCCGAATGTAGAACACGGCACAGAAATTGATTAAAACCAACGGGCAAACTTGGGGGCTACAAATGTTTAATACAATATTTAAGGGGACAATGTCTGCTCATGAAAGGTTAACTTAATCGCGCTGGAATATTCAGTTTGAGAAAGAAATGATATCACGAGAGTGGAGTACCCTTAGGTAGTTTATAATATTAGGTCTCATTTTGTTTGTAAAAAGGAACGAATTAAAGATTAAAAATATTATTGAAGGGAACGGTTCAAATAGAAAAGATGATAAAAAAATAAAAGTCACCCACATATCGTTGAAACATGATACGTTTGGACACTTCGCCGTTCGTCGACCAGCAACAAGGGTCCACGTCAGCTGATTCAACCGCACAAAAGCACGCTCTTTTCACCGATGCTTCGGGCCACGGCACCGCAGTTTCGATGCCTCGCTCACCCGTCATGTTTCTACGTTTAGCTACTACGATACCCACGGTTACCGGGAGGATGTTTGTTTACTGGCCATCCCATTTCTTGAAACGTGTTCGCGCGGCTGTGCATTATCTTTGGCGTCTCCTCTTGCTCAGTGGTGATATAGAGGCAAATCCTGGGCCAATGACGAAGGAACAGGAGGCTAAGCTTTGACCTTGTGACTAATGTGGTGCAACGACTCGAGATTAGCAATGCAAGTGTTCTTGATTCCATCTATAAGCTTTTACAGAATCATATCACCCTAAAGGACAACTTAAAATCAATAACAAAAAGAGTCCAAGAGCTGGAAACTAAGGCGGAGATCGCTCCTCTACCTCAAACTTCCCTAAAGGATAACTTAAGATCATTAACAAAAAGAGTCCAAGAGCTGGAAACTAAGGCGGAGATCGCTCCTCCACCTCAAACTTCCCTAAAGGATAACTTAAAATCATTAACAAAAAGAGTCCAAGAGCTGGAAACTAAGGCGGAGATCGCTCCTCCACCTCAAACTTCCCTAAAGGATAACTTAAGATAATTAACAAAAAGAGTCCAAGAGCTGGAAACTAAGGCGGAGATCGCTCCTCCATCTCAAACTTCCCTAAAGGATAACTTAAAATCATTAACAAAAAGAGTCCAAGAGCTGGAAACTAAGGCGGAGATCGCTCCTCCACCTCAAACTTCCCTAAAGGATGACTTAAGATCATTAACAAAAAGGGTCCAAGAGCTGGAAACTAAGGCGGAGATCGCTCCTCCACCTCAAACTTCCGTAAACGTCGATTACAATATTTCCAAACTGCAGGAAAAGATCGATGACTTGGAAAATCGCTCCCGCCGATCAAATGTTCTTTTCTTCGGGGTAACGGACACGGATGAGTGAGACGTGGGAGTGTTCGGAGCCCCTTGTTACCGAATTTTGCTCAAACCGGCTTGGCATCGCGGTTTCATCTATCGCTAGAGTTCACCGTCTGGGCGGTTTCTCGCCCGCTAAAAAGCGACCAATCATTGCCAAATTTTACAGTGATAAAGATGTGGAATTGGTGTTAGGTCAAAGCCTCAAACTAAAGAATACACCGTTTAGCATATCGCGTGTCTACTCTGAGGCCGTCCGCGACAAACGCCGTAAGCTACTGCAGTTTTCGAAAACAATAAAGAAAGATGGTGACCGGAAAGTAAACATATTCGACAGATATCTGCCTGGTTGGGTGAGAGTTAAAGTCTGAAAATATATCTCCAACCAAAAATGAAAAGCAACCCGACGTTTCAAAACCAACACGGTTTCTTCTTCAGGGGTGACTGAAGGCGCGCGGACACAGCAGCAGCTCCCAACCTCTTCGTCTTCAAAAAAGGAAAGAAAAGAAAGAAAGAGAAAAGAAAAAAATTTTAAAAAGAGAAGTTAGGAAATCGGAAAAATTGTGAAATAACTTGTTCTTCGGCGAGACGAAGAACTTTCCCGAGCGTATCCGCCAACACAAGAACGACGTGCGGAAGTTTGACAGTGAGCGCAGCGCCATCGCCGAACATTGCGATACCCTAGACCATCGCATTGACTTCGCGAACGCGCACGTGGTGGACACAGAGCCCAATTTTCGAAGAAGACTTTTCTTGGAATCGTGGCACATTCAGCACACCCCAGAAAACCTAAACAGGTCGCTGGGCGCTCTGCCCTCTGTGTACGCACATGGCCTCCGTGACCTGACGGAAAAGCTGAAGAGATGACCATCTTCAAAACTAACAAGTTATTTCACAATTTTTCCGATTTCCTAACTTCTCTTTTTAAAATTTTTTTCTTTTCTCTTTCTTTCTTTTCTTTCCTTTTTTGAAGACGAAGAGGTTGGGAGCTGCTGCTGTGTCCGCGCGCCTTCAGTCACCCCTGAAGAAGAAACCGTGTTGGTTTTGAAACGTCGGGTTGCTTTTCATTTTTGGTTGGAGATATATTTTCAGACTTTAAGATGGTGACCGTGTTCGCGTTGCATTTAACAAACTTTTTGTTAACAATGACCTGTACATGTGGGACATTGATATCAATGCCGCTGTGCATGTTCTTCGGCCAACCAATGCCGCAGTACTTGTTCCTCGGCCTACTACAGCATGATACACGCCCCCCCCCCCCCCCCCCCCCCCCCGGTTCAGACTCAAGTATCTTCCTTCTTGCCGCGATCAAAGCGTTCTTCCCCTTATGTGTTTGTTTTTTGCACACAAATATAAGAAGCATCCTCCTCAAAAGTGTCGCCCTTTCTTCACTCGTCGATTCATGCTTAGCATCACTGATTGCGCTGACTGAAACGTGGTTCAACGACACCGTTCATGATACAATATTTTTGTCAGTGGGTCCGTTTACAACTTTTTACGCTGTGATAGGCAGAATCGGAGAGGTGGTGGTGTCCTCATTGCGTCGAGGAAGGAATTCCTTGCGGTTTTCATCCACATTAACTCTTTCCTCGAATGCGTATTCGTCTCTTTGCAGTGTGGTCGCGCTAAAATAATTGTTGGCGTTTTCTACCGCCCTCCTGATATGAAAGAGGCATTCTCGTGTGAATTTCATCGGATTTTGAGTGAAGTCTGTATTAGGTTCCCTAAATGTATGTTAATTCTTTTTGGAGATTTTTATTTCCCTGTCATAAACTGGTCGACTCTATCTGTTGCGGCTACCGAAACTGAGGCCCATGCTTTCCTCCAGTCTTGTCTAGATTTCTCATTATCTCAACTCATTACACTTCCCACGCGGTACTCTAACACTTCTGCAAACGTTCTCGATTTAATTCTAACCAATGATCCCGACATCTCTTCCGACATACTTTACCTAGACGGGCTTTCTGATCATGATGTTATTACCGGTAGTATTGTTTGTTCGTCTAACAAGAGTACCACTGATAAACGGATCAGATGTTACCACAGAGCCAATTTTAATGGGCTTAACTCCGACCTATCTCTTTTCTCACAACGGTTCCTGCATCAATTTATGTCACGCAGTTTCTAAGAAAACTGGGTCTTGTTTAAAAATACGTTTACTAATCTAATTATAAGTTTATTTCTATAATATCAATAAAGTGCAAGAACAGTTTGCATTGGTTTAGTCAGCAGCTTCGACGACTAAACAACAAAAAAAATGCGCTTTTTCAGACTAGTAGATAAGAACTAGCCATCAGTTTCTTGGCTCCGTTACAAAAAGTGTGACAGTCGCGTCTTATTCTACCCGCCATCATTTCTTTCATCATGACGTGCCGTCTTTACTTTTAAATAACCCTCAACAATTTTGGCGTGTAGTTAGTCCAAGTAGTCATCCTGAAGTGTCTCTCATCGACACCAATGGCGTTTCAGTTCCACAGTCAGAGTGTGCTCACCTCCTCAATAAATTATTATCATTGGTGTTTACTTGTGAGGACAGTACTTCATCTCCCACGTTAAACAGGCTTAATGGTATGTCTATGTCTGAAATAGTGACTGAGGAGGCCGGTATTTTGTCTCTACTAAATAAGCTTAAACTATCATCGGCTTCTGATCACACCGGTATAAATAACAAGATACTTAAAAATACTGCGCAAGGCATTTCTGGCATCTTGACAGCCATTTTCTTGCAGTCATTTTCTACAGGTTTAATTCCTCAAGACTGGCGTATAGGTAAGGTAATTCTCATCTTCAAATCTGGTGATCGATCCTCCCCAGTGAACTATCGACCTATCTCACTAACCAACACTGTTTGTAAACTTCTGGAGCCCATCAGGCATTCTCAAGTCATGCGCTATTTAGAGGACCATAACATTATTTTCAAGTATCAGCACGGTTTTCGCAGGGGTTACTCATGTGACACCCAACTTGCCGGTTTCGTTCACGACTTACAGACATCTCTTGATGCTGGTTCACAAGTTGATGCAAGTTTTCTCGACTTCTCGAAGGCTTTTGACCGCGTTCCTCATCACAGGCTTCTACTAAAACTTGCACAGCTGAAAATTCATTATAATGTTCTCTCATGGATAAAAGACTTCCTCTTAAATCGACTTCAGTTCACTTCCCTTAACAATTCTAACTCCTTTTTCGCCCAAGCGACATCTGGAGTTCTCCAGGGTAGCGTGCTGGGTCCATTGCTGTTTCTCATTTACATTAATGACCTCCCCACTTGCGTTTCATCTCATGTCCGCCTTTTTGCTGACGACAGCGTCATCTACCGTAACATCTTTTCTAACACCGATGGCCAAGCTCTCCAATCAGACATGAACCAGTTCACCACGTGGTGTTCTTCGTGGCTAATGACCCTCAACCACAAAAAAACAAAACATATGTCGTTTAACAAATGCTCCTCTCAGACTCCAACTTTTTACCTTCTGAATAACAATACTGTTGAACTCACTTCTACCTATAAGCATTTGGGTGTCCACTTTCAGTCTGATTTGTCCTGGCACTACTACATTGATGTCACCCTTGCTTCTGCTAACCGTTCCCTTGGATTCATAAAGCACAATCTTAAACAAGCTCCCGCTCCCTTACGTAAAGTTCCTTATATCACTCTAATTCGCCCCAAAATTGAATATGCTTCTGCCATATGGGATCCTGATCAAGCCTACATTATAAGTAACATCGAGTCGCTGCAAAACCGTGCTGCGCGTTTCCTTTTCTCTGACTACTCTCCATTTTCTAGTGTCACCGCATTAAAAAGTGAAAGCCGTTTACAACTTCCTGTAACGCCGAATTGGAGTGCAGCTCTTGAGGAGGAGGAGGGAAGGGTACTGAGGGGAGGGTAGACCCCTCCGCCTTCTCCTCCTCCTCCCCTCATTCTTTAATATGCTCCGGGAAGGTCACCTGACCACGGGGGAAGGGGGTCAAGCGACATCAGGGGGTGTCAGGTGACTTCGGGGGGGAGGGGGTCACGTGACCTCGGAAGGGGGGCCACGTGACCTCGGGGGTCACGTGACCTTGGGGTGATCTTGGGGTGTCACCTTGGGGTGTCGCGTGACCTTGAGGTCGCGCGACCTGGGGGGGGGGGGCCACGTGACCTCCGGGGCCACGTGACCTCCGGGGTCACTTGACCTTGGGGTGACCTTGGGGGGTCGCGTGACCTTGAGGTCACCTTGGGGGTCGCGTGACATTGTAGTGACCTTGGGAGGGATCGCGTGACCTCGGGGGTCACGTGACCCCACAGGGTCACGTGACACCCCAGAACAATATTGTCAATACCCGGAACAGTATTCTCGGCTCTAAATTCGGTTTCTTTCTGCCCGAAAACCGCCGATCGAGAACTGGCCGGTTTGAGCAGCGCTCACTCTCTTGTCCGTGGTCGCGGGCTTTTTTCTAATCTTTCGACGCGACCACCAAATTTCATCAAAGTAGCGCGTCATTAAAGGCACACAGTGAATACTAAAAAAAAAAAAATATGAAACCCATTTTTTGTGGCGTCCAAAAAGCTGCAAGTGCGTTGATTGAAAAAAAAAGGTTACACAGACAACCGGAAGCATTCTGTGCCTTCAATGCATAATTCTCAACATGGCGTCGTGGGACTCGTGGGTGGCAGCGGACGACGGGCGTGGGACCTTTACTTCATAACTGTTGTTCATGGTATAGGGGAATTCTGCCTTCCTTCGAAAGAGAAATTTGGACCGATCCAAAGAATTGATATTCATCCCGTACGAAACGCCCGACCAGCAAGCCGATTGCACGAAGACGTCGCCGAGCAGTCGTCTCTTCTCGTGGCTGAAGACATCGCTTGGTCAAACGTCGAGCACGAAGTGCGTACATCGAGTTGACTACGCACGCGTACGGTCTCTTTACTTGGTGCGAATGTGGCCAATGCATGGTGCTGCCCAACCTCAAGCCGGGAGTGCATGTACTGGAGGGAAATCGGCAGCAAACTTTCCGACATACAGTCGACCGGATGCATTACTACTACTAAAAGCGGCGCGCGTTCCGCGGTTGGCGTAAAACGCAGAACCAAAAACAGGCGCTGTAACAAGGAACTGAAAAGCAAACGACATAAGCACCCCGAAAACAAAAGATCGGTTAAAAGAACCCGACAACCCATTTGTTATTCAATGATGTGTCCATCCAAGTGTTTTATTAGAAAGGATGATAACATCATTCATTGACAACTGAAATAGGAAAATCTCGTGCCGCTTTTGAGTCAAAATATCGTCTACTATAATTGACGCCGACTTTAGCCGCCGAATCCTCGTTTGTTGGTGGAGGGTAGCGTTGTGACCGCTTGCGCAATCTCTTGTCTCACGTGCCAAACTGCTCCCCGTTTCCATGGGAGTTAAGCTATTTCTTTTTTACCTTTTCCTCAGGTTAAATCGCTTTCTGTATTTTGTTTTAGAAAAAAAATCACTACCAGTGTTCAACGCTGTACAAAATCGTAGCGTAATAGGTTAAGAAACTGATTTTTATTGTCGATTTAAGGGGCCTTGTTGGCTATTTGAGTTACCCTGTAGTATCAAAAACTGGAAAGTAACCGAGCGTCGAGAACTGAAGAGGAGCCTACATTTTATGCGCGTCCCACTCAAAAATAAAATATTAAATAAAAATAAATTTCTATAAAGCATAAAGCAGCCATTCGTGAAGACGTTTACTTACTTCAGGTAACCACGTTTAATTGTTCGCCTACAATAATTGAGTAAATTTCGCGCTTTTATTTTGGGAGCAGGGCGATATTATCTTTGATCTACAGCCTTTAAACTAACGCTTTAAAATGCAGTTTAAACGGCCCGCAAAAATAACTTTCTCAATGTATCGCGCTTTCATTTACTACAGAGGAGAAGGCAGATGGCCGATATTTGCTGTGAAAAAAACAAAACAAAAAAAAACTAAAGAATAATTTGACCCCGCTAACAAGGAGAAAACAAGACAAAACAGATACCTGTTTTTGGAAATCTCATTACGTGTGAATCGTCCGGTTCGCGGACGATGATTCACACGTACTGAGAAGTGCTGCCACAAAATGACGTACGCCGTGTCGAGGAATCACCGGCCGATTCGTGTCGGTTACAAGTCAAAAAGATAGAAGAAGCTCCTCCCACAACTGTGATGCGACCGTTTCACATCTCTCCGCAGTTGGAAGAAGAGTTCACTGGAAACGCTAATTGTTCCGCTTCAATGGATTCCAACTTGTTTCCGATTACACTTTTTAAGAAAGCGACCTTCGTATTCATTGGTGGGGGAACCGAGCCCCTGAGAGCAGCCCATCCACCGGAGGGGGAAGCTAATCCCCGAAAGTCGTATTTGTTACCATAGGAGGGGAAAAACTCTACTCTCCCTGTCGTGGCTTGCACAATGCTAAGTCAAAGTCGAAAGATAAAGCAAATACTGTATGCACAGAAAGGCAAGACCCTCCTCGCGCGTTGGCCGCACGTGACGGAAACGATGGGACGCTATTGGATGCGGAGGTGGCGGAAGGATATATGATTCCCTTTGAGGGGCAATTGCCGCTACCTTCTTAACCTGTAACCAACTATAGAAGAGCAGACAATCCGGTAAACGAACCCGGATAGGCCGGCGCTATCTTGACGTGGTGTACGCCATCTGTCATCAGCACTTCTCACTATCCTTGCATCCTCTTCAAAGTGGCGGCTTAGACTGCCAGAACAAGTTTCTGTTTTTCTTCTTTTTTTTTTTTAAAGAGGTAAGGTCATTCCTTAATTTTCTAACTATATACTTCAACCACCCGCCCGCACCTCTGTAATAAATTCCAGCGCGATACAGTAAGAAACCGATCTCTGCCTGTTTTCTAAGGTGACTTTAGGGGGATGGTTAATATTCTGTAATTAGAACAAACTCAGATCTTCCCCCAATGCGTTGTGGCGTATAGAGCTACTTTTTATCGAATACGATTGGTAAGAAACACAGAAGACACCATGAGTCCTTTGTGGGGGAATCCGTGCACACATCAGCGCCTATCAACAAACCGCTGATAAGCGGTCTTTGTAGTGTGAGACCAGCCGTATATCGTGGGGCTATTCAAAGAGCATCGATAACAAGGGAAGGTGTCTAAGAAGTTCTTTAAATGCGAGAAGGCAGGCAGCAGTGACAAAGCTCGCTTGCCACCGAAGAGAAACCTTTCAGGTTTGTAACCTTTGTTTCACTGTAGACACCGGTTTAGAAACATTGGTGGCTTTTTTTTCTGAGATGCGAAAATACCTATCATTTATGCAAACCTATGTCGTGCCCACACTTCAGCTGTACTGAAATTCTCTAGTGTCCAAATATTCGTAGTTAGTATGCCTTTCGCGAATAATTATATTTTGTCTCTGGTGGAACCTGTACACCAAACTAAGGACAACGAATATCATATGTGAGTGTAGTGAAATTATTGTTTATTTCACGGGGTATATTTAAGAACTCTTCTAAACAAGCTAGAATGAAAAATGAACGCGATAATTAGCGTTTTTTTTTCTTCTGCTCTTTGCACGTCCAAACTATATATTTGTACATATTTCTGTTGCTTGCAATGCAATTTAAAACTCATTGCAAAAATGGTTTGCCAATCTTAGTTAATTTTCCTCGTGAGTATGATTAAAAAAAAAAACAAAAAAAAACAGCCGTGTGTGCTATTCAGGAAGCGCAGTTCTTTGAGTAAATCTTTGTCGTTGCGTCTGTCTTGGCGTTTAGGGCCTTAAAGAGCACGAAGAAGTCCGGAGCCAGTCTAAACCTTTTCTGTTGAGTGTCCATGCATCTTGGCAGTAATTTGTCTAACAATTGAGCCAAAGTTAGGCTCCACTGCTAGGTAATTGGTTGTCATCTTGCGCCTTTTGGCCTAAACTGCCAAGCATGTGCCAAACTTAGCCTTCATTCTGGCTGAATCTGTGTTCACGTCGCCATTTTGCGAATAAATTAACAAACAACTGCCAGATTTAGATAGATTTCTCTGCTGCCTTTTCGGTTCATACGTGGCATCTATGGTCAAGGTATCGCCCTTTTAATATAATGTGGGGGCCCAGAAAGAATTAATATAAATTCTAAATACGAGTACTTTGGCGCTTCTCTTTTGGAGCCGAACTGTATAAGGCCTAAGTGAAGCCCCTAGGATTTACAAGATTGCGAAATGTTTGGCGATTCTCTGGCGTGCTACCGATAGAAATCTTTAAGAGTCAAGAAGTAATAATTATTAAATTTTCTTTTGCTTGCTTGCATACCCGTAGAATATATAAATATTAACATTCTTCAAATTTAAATTTTCGCAGTAACCAATGCTAAAGCCGTGTCGGTATTTTTTCATGTTATTCAGTACATCTTTGGCGATCCTCCTGCGAAGCAGAATAACTAAATTAATAAAAAGTAATGAAAAGTAGTTTGCTTACTGATAGTCAAAGTCAGATTTGGGGGTTTTACGTGCCAAACCTACGACGTGCATCTGGCACGCCCCAGCGGAGGACTGAGGATTAATTTCGATCACATGGGGATCTTTTGACGTGCAACCGAAAGCTCGGTTACACGGCGCCTTCTCCGCAATAAGCCTCCGTCATATTGCGGGCACCTCGGTCGAGATTCGAACCCGCCACCTGGGGATCCGTAGGTCGGCGCTCTCGCCTCGGAGCCAGCGAGGCGGCTAGTTACTGATAGTGACAAGGAAAGTAAGACACGACACAGGGTAGTGATTATTAGAAGCAAAATTCATGGTAGTTATATATATGTACAAAATACAGTCGCCTTCGTTTTTCGTTTTCCTTTTTATGGGGAAGGGGGGGGGGGGGGGGGCGGCAGTGATTTTAGACAGGAACAGATGTCTTCACCATTTGAACCATGCTGCTGTGAAACTGCCAAATATAGTTCTCGGAGTGTGCAAAAAACCAGCATCGATGATGGCAAAAAAAAAGAAAGATGATTGAAACGTCGCATGAAAAACTACACCAAGTGCAAAGCACTGTTTATTAACCCCCGCCGTTGGCAAGTACAGAGAGGTTTGTACGTTCTGAATGGATTATTTACAAACACAAGCTAGACTAAATAGACGAAACGGACTGAAAGAGTGGTGCTCTCTTAAAGGATAAGAAAACACAAAATAACTTTGAATTGCCCACCTTAAATCTTCGAATATATAATTGATCCCACGTTCTTAGTCGAGAACTGTTGGTACATATTGCGAATAATGGCTCCAGTAGCTTTATATTGCTATAATGAACAAATTAGCGAGAAGTAAAATTTTCTACGAGAAAGAGAAAAACGAAGTGTCAAAGGTTCTTGACCGCGATTGTGACAATTCCACGGCACCACCAACTTGTTCTTCCTGTTCCAGGTAGCAGCAGTGATTTATTGTTGAATAATTTTTAGGGTTCTAATAAAATAAATCTTTAGAGCATTAATGCATGTATGCAGCTTATGATATACTCCACCCCAGCGGCTACTATAGATTACGCTCATGGCTCTACAAGCAGCCTGAGCAACGAAGATTTTGAGGTTGTACTGCAGATTTATCTTATACAAGTTTTTTTTAAATGTTAGTTCGCGTTGATTAGAAAGGAGCACGGAATTAGGATTGCACTCTTACATTTTGTGAACTGCCAGTTTTAGGTAGTGTTGGTTTCACAAACAAAAGCAAAGAATATTTAGGTGTCGTAAAGATTAACGTGCCAGCAAATTTAAATAATATTGTCTGTATTGTAAGAATTGTATGTATTTCTGAAATTACGCACGTAGGATGTCAAATGTTACCTGTTACGCACGCCGTGCTCAGGAATGTTCATAAATATCACAAAACAAAATAACACAAACCCGAAACCGGAGGTTATACTCATATTTATATACGACAGTTTTGTTCTTCTTTTTTGTTGTCCTTTAGGGCGTAAATAATTTTAATTGCGTCTAATTGAGGTATGGCGCGCAGGGATCAAACAGGTTTCAGGTTGAGTAACCGGAAAATGGAATATTCCAAGGCCACCAGAAAACTAGGGTGACCGTTCTAGCGCTGATCGGAGCTTTTTGTCCAACCCAGGCCGTGTATTTGTGCTGCTTCTGCATCGCCGCAGGTTCATCGACAATGTCTCTGTCGGATCGGCTAGCGATCGTCACCGGGGGAGGAAGCGGCATAGGCAAAGCGGTCTGCCACGCCCTTGTCAGAGAAGGGGCGGTGGTCGTCGTAGCCGATATCAACTTGGACGCGGCAAAGAAAACAGTTGCTGAACTAAACGGTAGGTATTGTCAACGCGTTATAACTGGGAACTTTAATAATTGTGGACAACCCTCACAGCTGAAATGAAACTCCTGGAGAGAGGAAGGTGGGAGCCTGAAACATATGACCTACTTCTTCACCCCTTATGACATCAAAACACAATTTATGAACTAGTACTATTTTTCTGTGTTTTTTATTAAACATAGAACCTTTTTTTAGAAATATAAGTCTATAGATTCAAGTTCTACATTAAAAAAAAAAACTTCATGCAACATGGCGCCATAAAGCTTGCATACGAAAGCAATATGTTTTTTTTTAATTAAAAAAAAAGAGTTAGTGCTGAAAAACATTTCACCAAGAAATCGTAGCTGCTAGCTTTGCTTTCCTCTTGTAGCTTTTTTGTGACCAATTCCTATTGTACGCATAATTTCAAGAACAGAGATAGGCGTATAAATGATTTTGGTGGAAAATATTTTATAATATGTCGCTCCTACATAGTTAAAATGGTGGTCCCTTGCACCTGAGGCGTCAGGAGACACAATATGACGCATAAACGAGGCAAGAACCTGATAAGGCTGGGTACAAGGACCTTTGTTTGAAATACAGGGTTCATGCAGATAGCATTGTCGTCAGGGGGGTGAATGATAATGTCAGGTGTAGATACATTCGTGCCTGTCTTTCAAGCATGAAACGTACTTCAAACAAACATTGCTTTTCCCAAAGCGTATGATCCGAGGGCACTGTTTTGTGAAGAAAGAACGATTATGTGCAGTTCCGGAGATTGTCAGATCTTTGCCCTCAATATCCTGATGACCACTGAGCACATACAGTGTGATTCAAGGAGAGGCCGGGCCCTTCAAATGGTCCGCAAAATTCGGTTTCTTAACCTATCGCGCTACGACTTTGTGCAGCGTTGCCCACAGATGGTGCTTTTTTTTTTTGTGAAATTTGCCATGGGCGAACTTACCTGAGGAAAATGTAAAGAAAGAAAAGGGCTTACCTCCTATGTAAACGTAGCGACGCCACCAATCTTCAAACAACACGTTGCAGTTTCGCATGGGAGAAAAAAGATGGCGCAACGAGCGCCCCCAACGAACGAGCATACGGCGCCGAGAGCCGGCGTCTTTAGCAGACAATCGTTTGGACTCAAAAGCGGCGTGCGTTCCGCAGACGGCGACAGTCGCAGAAAGAAAATCAGGCGCGGTAACAACAAGGAACTGCTGTTGCTTGTCTGCTAAAGACGCCGGCTCTTGGCGTCGTATGCTCGTTTGTTTGCGGCAGTTGGCGTCGTGACCGCTTGCACCATCTCTTGTCTCCCGTGCGAAATGGCGCCGTGTTGTTTGAAAACCGGTGGCTTCGATGCGTTTCCATAGAGGCTAAGCCTTTTTATTTTTTTAGATTTTCTCAGGTAAGTTCGCTCTTTGCAAATTTTACACACAAAAAAATGCACCATCTGTGGGCAACGCTGCACAAAGTCGTAGCGCGATAGGTTAAGATACCGAATTTCGCGGTCGATTTAAAGAGCCTGGCCTCCCCTTAAATCACCCTGCAGATACACCAAAAACGTTTACCTAACGTTAATCCTATGAGGATGTTTCATTTGCGACTTATGCTATAAAGACCAGATAATTTTCTACTTGAAACCACACCTACAGTAGTGGCCCCTATGAAGGTTAACACATCACAGCCGACCTATTCGCATGAGCAGAGCCTCAGGAATGGACGAGCGCGACGACTGCTCACTTTATCCTATGCATTATTGCGAGTCTTGCCGCGTTTGGTTCGGAAATGCCGGTACGTAGCTGTTGTCGACAGTCTCTTTACCTTCCCATGAACCTCGGCCGCTTGACCTGAGCCGAGCTCCCCCTCTGAGCTATAATGACTGCCTCTCATTGAGGAAAAGCGGAGGAGAGGTTTTCCCCTGAGTCATGGTTAGAGGGACCTTTTATGCGCAATCTACATACGAAAGCATATGTAAAATTCAGTTCTACAAAACATTAAAAATGTACGTGTTTCTGTGAAGCACTAATTTTTGAAAAAGGCAATACATTTAGTGGTGTTTGCGCTTGGCTGGGCTGTTGTTCTGACTGCCTTTCTTTTGAGTAAACGTTGCTGATCGTTTACGGAATTTAGAAATGCGCGTTATATAAAGCGCTCGAGCACGACCTAGCACATTATGTCCTATATGTTAAACACTGGTAGCACTAGTGGCAATGGAGTCTATTTCCTATGGGCTGGATAATCTAAATAGAAATAATCTCGACCACGGGATATATACTTGCCGTTTATTTCGCTGTTTACTAGGTAAAGCACACGTGGCACTTCATGTGGATGTCGGCGACGCTATCTCTGTCGCTTCACTCATCAACAACGTTCGCTGCCGATTCGAAACTCCGCTGAGCATCGTGGTGAACTGCGCCGGTGTGGCCAAGTTTTCCTCTGTCACGAATATGTCGGAAGAAGCCTACGACCACCAGCTGCGAGTAAACCTCAAGGTTTGTTTTCTGGTGCACCTACATGAAGCAGGACATATCATGAAGGCAGTAATATGTATTGCAATATTGCAAGTATGTTAATCAGTGTACGCAAAATTAGCTTATCTAATCACCTGAAAACTTCGTCGTCAGGTTACAAAAGTGCTATTAAGAAGTAGACAAAAAGAAAATTCATGTTCAGCCCTATATTGACTCGTTCTTTTAGTGCTGAATATTGGTGGGCCAGATGCATTACGCTGAACAAACAGCATTTAAAAAAAAGGCCCTTGTTTAATTGAAGGCTTGAGGCACTTTATGAGAAGTGTTCAACGGATTATAAAATTGCTAAAAATTTTCTGTAGAACCTGAGTCAGTTACGTTAGGATTATCATATAAAATCTCCTGGGAGCATTTGAGGATTCGTCTTTTAATCATTATGATAGATGTTCTTCAGCATCCCAGAGTACCCTGTTCTTTTTTTTTTTTAAAGCTGAGTGTCACAACGAGGCAAGAATAAATTTGGTCTTCACGTTTTTCAACGAAATTTGACGAGCTTTATATTTGGCACTTTTGGGAATTGGGGAGTACGTTAAACGGTGAGGTCTGTCTTTTGGCGCGTAGTTCAAAAACAGTGTTAAGAATAATGCGCTCACCCTATCGACAGCACGATCATTCAATTTATTGTTGTTAACATAGTATAATTGGCAATTAAAATATTTAAAAAGCCGCAAAGACCTGTCACAGTAAAAAAAGCACCTCACATGCCGCAACAATTTTACGCTTTGACAGCTATGCATTAAAAGTAGCTGGCATTTTATTGCAACTCCGAATGCCATAAGCCTCCCAAAATTCGTTTCTAATCTAACAGCAATAACCGGGCGTTGTTGAAATGCCATGTCGTGGTTAAAGTTTGCTTTTTAATTATAAAGTGGAAGGACAAATTTTACAGAGCAACAGTTATAACTGTCATGATGTACAAACTATTTTTAAATACTTACATAGATGACTCGAGTCCGTGATTAGATTACGGCACAAACCATTTTTAAGTGCGTTCGAACTTGACCCAGGCTGCTAGTGCTTAACTAACTAAAATAGAGCAGTAATTGTCTTTTAACGTTGTATAAAGTTTATCATCCTAAAGAGCCTCTAGAGTGTAATAAACTTTTCGTTTCGTCCCTCTGACTTTGCATGCTGAGATGCAAGTGAAAGAGTGATGCAATTATAACAATATGTTTAAATTTATGTTGATAGAGCACTTGAGTTTGTGTATATTATATCGTTATTGGCCGATTGAGTTTCTGCATGGCGACTGATCCTAGACATTTGAGTTTTGGGGGTAAGAACTGTAGATTGACGACATCTATAAAAATAGTACATTTTAGATTATTACTTGTTCAAGTTCAATGCAGTCCCCCCCCCCCCCCCCGAAAACAAAACAGATGAGATGTCGTCTCATCTGTTTTGTGGGGTATGTAATCAAAAAATGAGAACATTCACAATATTAATAATGGTCTGTAAAAGCAAGTCTGCCTCGTTCTCACCAAAGTTTATCTTGATATTTTTAAATATATCTATTTTTTTTGTATTTTCAGGGTACCTTCCTTGTCAACCAGGCCACTGTAAAGGCGATGCTGGTGAGCAAAGTACCCGAGGCCGCTATCGTGAACATAGCCAGCATTTTGGGCAAATGCGGTCTGGCTTACTCTGCCGCCTACGCAGCCTCCAAGGGTGGCGTAATTGCATTCACCAAGTCTCTGGCCCAAGAGCTGGCTGGTACAAACATCCGCGTGAACTCCCTACTGCCAGGAGCAACGCAAACACCCATGTTAAATTGCACCCCCGAAGACCTGGAGGCGCTCATCGGTTCGGTTGCGATGAGGAGAATAGCGCGCCCCGAGGAAGTGGCCGACGCAGCGGCATATTTGTGCTCTTCTCGCAGCTCCTACATTACTGGGACTAGCATGGAGGTCGCCGGTGGGTGGTTCGCTTAAAATAAAATTATGTATCAGTGGTAAAAGGCTTTTATTTGTCGCTACCTCAATAAAACTACGGTATTTCTATTGCTCTATTTTGTATGTTTATGTTTCTGTGTTCCCGTTGTCTAGCCATTTAGAACGACTAAAAATAACTTTGCAATGTTATATTTCGGTTAATTGCTTCTTATTTACATAAACAGCAAGGTTTTGTTTCGAAAGTGAGCAGTCATAGCACCCCATTCTGGACCATTTCACGGAGACATCTTCCAGTGGCCCTCAGGGACATTGTGAAGCAAAACAAAAAGAGGTTAAAAATGTTGGTGGTTTCATTGTACATCTCTTGCTTCAGGTGTGAAGAAATTAAGAGCAGGTTGTCAATATCCTAGCCTATTTTTAATAGAACACATGGCGTATTAGTGTTGTATTCTTTCTGATTCCAGTGTTATAGAGCGTCTAACATCAAGCTTGGTATTATTTTATGTTGTGCTTATTTGAGTATAATATGTATGTAATCATCTTTTATTGAACGGCGTTTATTAAAAAGTAAACGGCGTTAGGACAAAAGCAGTTATACTCCGACCTAAGAATAAACATATTAATATTCCCAAGGATACTTTTATAAATTCTTCTCAGATAGAAATTGTTCCCGCATTTAAAACTTTGGGCGTTATTTTGCAAGGAAACTAGTCCCCATGGGACGACCATATTAATCATATCGTATCAAAATTATCTAGCATCGTCGGTATTCTATATCGTCATAAACACACTCTACCACTTAGAACAAAGTTGATATTATATAAATCATTATTTTATTCACATTTAAATTATGGTCAACTCATATAGGGCACTACTACCTATACCAACCTCCACAAAATCTTTATGTTAAAAAAAAAGATGTTAAGAAGTATCTCTAATGTGCCACTAGAACATCCAACCGATGATCTTTTCAGTAAAATTGGTGTGATGAAAATTTTTGTTTTATATAAATATCGTTTATGTGCAAGGTATAAAATAGAAACAAAGTTACCCCAATATCACATTATCACTTAGCGAAGCTAACAGATAAAATTTATAGATACCCAACACGAATTAAAGAACCTTGGGAAGTACCCTTTTTTAGAACAAATTACGGCCGCCAAAGTTTAAAATATACTTTGCCGACTATCCTTAACCAGCTCACTAGGCAAGGTATTGAGCTCAGCAATATATTGGTGAGCGTCTTACGGGAAATGTTTATTTCAAATGTTAATTTCGAGCCACATTGTCCGCAATAAGCGCTAAAATATCTTGAATCGATGTTTTTTTTTCGCGTTTATTTCAGTGATGTCCTAACGTGCTGTGTATGTTTTCGCTATTGTGTAAATTGTGTGAATATGCTACTTATCTTGTAGAGCATCAACTCTTTTTTTTTTAAGTTTCTCAAACATGTAGAACACATGCAGTCTTGGGTAAGTTACTTTTAAAAAGTAATTCGTTACACTTACAGTTACTTTCAGAAAAAAGTAACGAAGTTACCGTTACAGTTACCGAAACAAAAAAGTAACTCGTTACAGCTACAGTTACTTTAAAAAAGTAACGACGTTACTTTTCAGCTACTTTTCTATAACACATAAAAAATAGAAAAAAAAACTAGAAAACGCTTTCCACCAACTTTATTTGCATAAAACAAAAAAGTGTGCTTTTTTACTTCATATTGTAATTTAGCGGCAGTTGCTTCTCGAAATTAGTGTCTGAAAGTTTCCCTTGTTTGGTAATGAACACGTCCCTGCCCTTGCTGAACAGGCGCTCGTCTAACACGCTGGATGGGATTGCTCTGTTTCTTCGCCGGAATAGGCGTTTGATTGCCGGGTATTCGTTGAGGCAACAGAGTGTCGTTTTCTGCGGTCAAGTTGTTAGTAACCCCCTCCACCACAGCAAGATACTCTCTGTACGCCGGCCAGTGTAGTTCTTCTTTGTTCTTATCAACATTCCTATCCTTGGTAGCGCTAGCACATTGCTGGCTCGTTGAAGGTTGCGTTGGGTTCATAGAGTCTCTGGATATATTTCAGTTCGTACCCGGCAAGCCAGAAACAAACCCCGCGCAAACAGCAGTAAATTTTGCCTCGACTGTTGACACTACACCGGAGTAGTGGCGCAAATCAAAATACGAAACATGCGTAGTGCGGAGTAGTGGCGCTAACCAAAATACGAAACGTTCGCAGTGCCCTCCGCGTGTATTGTTGTTTCACGTTTTATTCACCCGATTAAAAAGCGTTTGCGCAGAAAAAAGAAAAAAAACGCAAAAGAGATAGTTCTTCAAGATACTAATACCCCTGTTACACGGGCACACTTAACCGCGGTTGACTCAGCTTAAACTACGGTTACGTGGCAGCACAGATGCCGCACTATAAACTCGGACTGCTATTTCAAAAGAAGTGAAGAGAGCGCGTGCACTGCTTGATGGGTGCTCAAGATATTCAAGCGCACGTTCGCCCATAGCTCTGACTGCATCGCCGCAGATTGTTGTTGGCAAGTATTGTGCGCTAATTGTGGTTTAGCGTAACTGTAGTTAAGTGTGCCCATGTAGAACGGGTATAAGATGCAAGTGTTCAGTCACAAAGTACAAGCGCGTGCTGGAGATAACTACATTTGTTCTCACCAAATCTACACGTGGCTATATTCGGGTCGTGACTGGCGAGAAAGAACGTATTCACAAGTCTGTGCAAAAAATAACTCGACACTCGAAATGTCGGAAGAGACAATTTGGAAAGCGCAAAGAATGGCTAAATTGTATTCGTTCAGTGATATATTATTCATGAAAAACTGGAAAGTAACGACAAAAGTAACGTCGTTACTTTCATCGTTACCTCAGAAAAACTAATAGAACTACAGTTACAAGTTACATTTTAAAAAGCAACTTGTTACAGTTACAAGTTACCAAAAAGGTAACAAAATTACAGTAACGCGTTACTAATAACGCGTTACTACCCAAGACTGTGTAACACATGTCATGTTTTATTTTTGCATGATTTCTTTGGCGCCTGCATCGCGACTGCTGGTATAGGTGGCTCAGGGATCGTCAAGCTGTTTTTACACCTTTTTTCCCGTGTCAACTTTTAAACATTGTATTTTGTTGGAAAAATAAAGCAACTATTATTATTATTATATTGAATACGTGTATCAGGCTTTGATATTTCTCCAGTGAACCATGGTTTGCTTTTCGGATTCTTAATATTATATTGACTTCAATGAAACACAGTCTTATTTTTTGTTTGTATTAATCCCTGGATAAGAAAGGTGTGTAATATATATACTGATAGAATTAGACAACTACATTTAGGGTACCAGTTTCATATTAAGCATGTGCCGCTCTTTTTATTTCTCAGTGACGTGCCAAAGTACAAGAGCGCTTCGGATTAGCTCCTCAATCAAAATGAGTCGCCGACGTATGCGTTTATATAAACTTGTTCTTCTTTTCGACCTAATCATTTTTGTAATACAATTCAATAAAAGTCGAAACATGATAACTAAAATACAATAACAGAGAACAACATCACAAAAAGTATATCGAGTTTATCAACAGAGTCATTAGAAATAGGAACACCCCCCCCCCCCCCTTACCAGTACGGACACATTAGTTAGAATTACACGTTTTCTGCTCGGTTCCCACCTATTATGCCCTGTATCGTTATGTTTTTGACGAGACACGTCGATATATGCGTAATCATTCATATAAAAAGTCACGGGAGGAAAGTTTCTTTAGAAGTCTATCTTTGTATAAGGACTAAAGGCTTTTTATTTTGCTTTCCTCATTTGCCCTTTGAGCCTTATATCTATAAAGAAACGCATATTTCACTTCTATTCGAATCATACTTAAAGGATATTAAAAGAAAAGTATTGCTCTCAAATCTATAGCTTTATTTGGTAACTATGTTATTAAATAACACTACTGGTTCTCGATGCCGACAATGATTTGTTTTAAGCTTGATACTTACTTGTCTACTTATATATATGTTAGAGACGCCGAATGATTAACAAACATGTTCAACAACTTGCCAAAGTGTCCATAGTTACTGAGAGGCTAAAGAAAAGGTACGGTGTGGTTTATTATTTTTCCGACTTCTTTGTGATTCGGCCTTCTTATGTTTTAATGCAGACATTTTATTGGTTGTAAAGCGTTCAAGTATGCTGTTGGATTTGCGACGCCCAGAGAACAAAAATCAGTTCGTCTTTGTGCAGTATTCGATTGCCATGACTCCACTAAGAATATTTGCAAAGTATGCTGCGTGATGCACGGTAAAAGAAAAAAAAACAAAGAAGACGATCAGTAGAAACAGTGCAATTTACATTCTCAACGAATATTTCAGATATACCGTAGTTGATATATGTGCAGGCAAACAACCGTTGAGATTATAATGCAATCAAATGCAAAGGGGCAAGCGAGCTGGACAATAATGATGAAAGTAATCCCTGGAGAAGGGGTACAAGAGGGACAAGGGACAAACATAAATCTCCAAACACAGCTAGGTGACTGGTGTCGCTCACCAGTCACCTAGCTGTGTTTGGAGATTTATGTTTGTCCCTTGTCCCTCTTGTACCCCTTCTCCAGGGATTACTTTCATCATTATTGTCCAGCTCGCTTGCCCCTTTGCATTTGATTGCATTATAATTATAACATTAAACTGCAAGCTTCACCCTTGTTGGTGTTAGACTGGTGGCAGCTGATAAAACCCGTTTGCTCTACTGACGTCTAACCCCTGGTTAGCTCAGTTGGTAGAGCGCTCCACTTGTAATGGAGAGGTCCCGGGTTCGATACCCGGACCAGGCGGATTTTTTCGGTCGCTCACCAGTCACCTAGCTGTGTTTGGAGATTTATGTTTGTCCCTTGTCCCTCTTGTACCCCTTCTCCAGGGATTACTTTCATCATTATTGTCCAGCTCGCTTGCCCCTTTGCATTTGATTGCATTATAATTATAACATTAAACTGCAAGCTTCACCCTTGTTGGTGTTAGACTGGTGGCAGCTGATAAAACCCGTTTGCTCTACTGACGTCTAACCCCTGGTTAGCTCAGTTGGTAGAGCGCTCCACTTGTAATGGAGAGGTCCCGGGTTCGATACCCGGACCAGGCGGATTTTTTCGGTCGCTCACCAGTCACCTAGCTGTGTTTGGAGATTTATGTTTGTCCCTTGTCCCTCTTGCACCCCTTCTCCAGGGATTACTTTCATCATTATTGTCCAGCTCGCTTGCCCCTTTGCATTTGATTGCATTATAATTATAACATTAAACTGCAAGCTTCACCCTTGTTGGTGTTAGACTGGTGGCAGCTGATAAAACCCGTTTGCTCTACTGACGTCTAACCCCTGGTTAGCTCAGTTGGTAGAGCGCTCCACTTGTAATGGAGAGGTCCCGGGTTCGATACCCGGACCAGGCGGATTTTTTCGGTCGCTCACCAGTCACCTAGCTGTGTTTGGAGATTTATGCTTGTCCCTTGTCCCTCTTGTACCCCTTCTCCAGGGATTACTTTCATCACAACCGTTGAGAGTTACATGCGCTCAGGAGAAACAAGAAGTAATCAAGACATTTGATTGTAAAGGCGTGCCTTGGAAGCCTCTTGATTTTATTCTAGACTAACCTTGTATAGAATTGCCTCAGGGGAAATTCCTAACAGCATGTTAAGGGCCTGACGGGATAATGCAACTGCAATAATTTTGAGATTTGAAGATGATTGCAGACAATCGGATATGAGAGGCAAGATCACGGGTGCGCGCTGATAACATTAGAGGCCAAGCAGGGAGACGCGACGGTCGGCCACTGGACGTATCCGGGTACGGCTTCGCCCCGACGCCGAGGTGCCAACCCCCTCAAGACCCGGACTTCCATGCTCTGTCTGAGAAAGGCGGGGTCTGCAAGCTACGTCCAACAGCTTCGACGCTTCGATGCATCGACCCTAAGAGCGAGCGAAAACAGCATCTTGCCAGACTCTATGCTCCATGCCACACCGACGATTATGCATCTGAGAATATTTTACAGTGACTAAGTGTTTGATCGACACCACAAGGAAGCCTTTTGTCTGACAAATATGTTATCCTTTGTTGTTGTTGTTTTTTTTTGTTTTTTTCTGCGTCACCGGTTCTCCATCCTGACTCTCTCGGCCAAACCTAACAATTGGACGACGCCGCCAGGATTGGTCGTAGCCCATTTAACATTCTAGTTGCGTTTCTTTTTTTTCGGGGGGTGAGATAGGGGTACGGAAGTTGTGTACCAACATGGCCCTGGCGAGCGGAGCAGCGCCTAAGAAAATCGTGCATCGGCATTGCAAAAGTCTGCGCAAAAGAAATTCCGATATGCCAAGTACGAAGAACGCTAATCTAACGCGTATGGTTCTCTGTTGTTAAAACACGCTATTTTATATTGGTGAAGTAAATGTAAGTGTGTATTTAGTTTCATAAATATTCGTGCCATATTTCGCACGCATGTCAACTGTTTTGAGAAGTTGGAGGGCGCGCAGGCAACACTGACGTAAAGTCGTTTCCCCTTAGCCATTACAATCCAATCCAATCTTCGTGCACGTTTTGTACGTACGTACATTCCCGAATCGAACACGCGACCACTCTATCAGACTAAGAGTCGTCTTCATTATTTAAGGGTCACTTTATTTATTTATTTATTACATGTACCCCACAGCGCCCGTGAAGGCATTATAGTGGGGGAGGGGCAAAAATAAGAAAAACAAAGGGCGTCACAGAACATTAAGTAAAAGCACTCGCAGCCTGCAGCAAGGCATAGAACAACATGAAACCAGCCCTGCGAAAATGTAACGCAGAGAAACGCGCTCATTGTTGCACCAATATACACGTAACAAGGAATAACACATAACGAAGACAGCATACATTGAGTGCTAAAGGCCAAGCAGAGCTTGAAAAATGTTTGAGTTGTTTTTCTCTAACACTAATTCCTCCGGTAATTCATTCCAGCTCTGAATAGTGCTCGGGAAGAAAGAATGTTTAAAAATGTCAGTTTTGGAAGAGAAAGGTCTAATTTTCCTCGAGTGATCACGTCTTTGGGAAATGAAATGTGGTTCAAGTAAGTATGTTCCTTTATCAATTCCAGAGAGTTCGTAATGGATCGCGTGTAGTAGTTTTAATCGAAGGCATTTACGGCGAGTTTGGAGAAGCTCCCACTTGAGCTCCTCTTTTAAGGCGGTCACGCTTTGACGCCAATTATAGGAGTTAAGAACGAACCTGGCAGACCTATTCTGAATACTTTCTATGTCGTTTATGAGGTACTGTTGGTAAGGGTCCCATAGCTCGGAGGCATATTCAAGAATCGGCCTGATGTTCGTGAGTTAAAGGGTATTTTTTACTTCGCGTGGGCAATCTTTGAAGTTACGCCTGATGAAACCTAACATCCGGTTTGCCTTAGCTGTCATATATTCTATGTGGTGATTCCACGAAAGATTATGAGAGAAGTAGACGCCTAGGTATTTTACTTTGAGTGACAAGTTGATTACAATGCTATTTATATTGTACGTGGTAATTACAGGTTTTTGTTTCTTCGTGAACCTCACAAAGTGACATTTTGCTACATTCAATTCCATTCCCCAAGTGAAGCACCAGCTTGCTACACGATCGATGTCCTCCTGGAGGGCAGCACATTCATCGGAATCTCTTACCGCGCGATAAATAACACAGTCATCTGCATACAACCGTATAGAAGATGAAACGTTTTCAACAATTTCATTAATAAATATCAAAAATAGAAGCGGTCCCAACACGGAGCCCTGGGGCCCACCGGAGGTAACTGGGGTAGAATCGGACAATTTCTCGTCAATTACCACTGCTTGAGTCCTAGATCTAAGATAGTCAACGAGCCATCCAGAAACGTTAGGAGATATTTTGAGGGCTGATAATTTATGGAGAATAAATTTGTGTGGTACAAGATCAAAGGCCTTCCGAAAATCAAGAAAAATACAGTCTGTCTGAAGGCCCTTGTCATATGCTTGTGTCAATTCGTGAAAAAATTCTACCATCTGGGTTGTGCAAGACAATCCCGGGCGAAATCCATGTTGGAGAGGGGTGAAGAAATTGTTAGCGTTTAAATGCTGTACAATGCTGGTGTAAATGACGTGCTCTATCAGTTTGGAGGACGTGCTAAGGAGCGAGATAGGCCTATAATTTTCTACTTTGTTTCTGGGACCATTTTTATGTACGGGCACTACATATGCTTCTTTCCAAGCGCTAGGCAAAGTACAATCAGAGAGTGATTTAGTGAACAAGACATATAAAAACATTGAAATCACACCTGAACATTCTCTGAGAACCCTATTTGGTATGCCATCAGGACCAGTTGATTTATTGGGGTTAAGTGATTGTAGAAGTTTAACTAGACCATCAGAGTTAAGCACAAGTTCCTTCATATCGTGTAACGGGGTGGCGGTAGGGGCCATAGCGGGACAATCATTTGAGCCAGGAGATGGAGAAAATGCCGACTGGAAGTAACTACTGAAACAAGTTGCCTTCTCCTGGCCATCGTGCAGGGTCTGACCAGATACATCAATCGGCGGGATACCAACTTGGTCCTTCTTGTTGCTCTTTACCAACTTCCAGAATTCCTTGGGACTTCTCTTTAGGCGGTCACTTAGAGTGCTATGAAAAATCCTCTTAGCGATTTTTAGTTTGGCTTTAAATAGTTTCCCTAGGTTACGTAACCTTGCCAGTGATGCTGCATTAGACGTTCTGCGATGTGTTAGATATGCACGTTGCTTCTTATGTAATAAACGGCGCAGATTTTTATCTATCCATGGTTTGTGGCTTCGCCACATCGCTTCCAGACGGTAATTAAGGAAGCTCCCTTCAGTAGTCTGGCGCGGGAGATTGTACTCAACGTATATTTTAAGATTCGTGTCGAGATCCCGACTGCGCCGTATCAGGAGATCGTTCGGAGAGTGGCAGACTTAACGGGTGTAGGGTACGCCACAATCTTTAGATGGAAAAAGCTTGTTGGAAAGCGTGCCTCAACTGGCGCGCCGTCAGTGCCCTCACCTATGCGCACGAGGCGTGAAAGGCCTTCGGCCACGCCAAGTGCGCTGGACTCGTTCCATCACCAGGCACTCGGCTGATCGTGCATGCTTTCTTCCGGCGGAACGAGTGTCCGACGCTACTGAAGGCAAGTCCACATCTTTATGCCTCCGCTTAGTTTATGCAATTTATTGAACTGCTAACAAGAAAAAGATGAGGGAGTGTTAAAAAATACAGATATAATTACCCCGTGACATCTGAATTAGCATTCAACCGCCTCCCAAATGAATCCACTGTTTGCACATATGTAGACGCTCGTGAACAAGGCCCATATATTGCAGATTAAATGACGTTGGGGCATATTTTCTGTCTGTATAATGAAGGCTGCTGGCACCAAACGAGGCCAATTATGAGTGCCAGACTTAATATTATAATAAAACAAAACGTAATCAGAATATGCTGATGTGTTCATTTCAATGAGGTTCATACGATGCATTTATTATGTGGAGTAGAGTATCGAGTATGCGGAAAATGCAGCCACAAGTCTGTGGGCACACTGACAAAATTGTCAATAACATTTGCACGTAATTGCAGCACAATTTTGTCTGACAGGCCAAATCTCCGCCTTGAGCTCAAAAGTTCTAAAGGTTTGTTGTCATGGCAGGACATTTTTATTGCAACAACTAACTTGTTGTGGTCACAGTGTAATTGAATATTGTTTTTCAATGTATTGCAGCAAAGACGCTGAAATAAAAAATAGTTTTAAAAATAATTATTGCATATAATTACAAATTTCTCAACAATAGAAGAAATGGGAGTGTCCCTTTGAGAAACGAAGGAGTCAATTGGCTGTCACTATAAACATTTAAAGGCTCGGATGCTATGTTTAGTACATTTTCTTTCCCTTGTTTTCACTTCGAGTATTGGAGACATATCCCGACAACACTGACCTAGTAAGGAATAACACAAATCAGTTACAGATAAGTAGATTTGAGCGTATTGGCTGCAAGTGTGCTAAAACATGCTGTTCCTAAATCACAGATTCTCAATGAAATCAAGAAAAATGACGATTTCCCCAATGTCAGCCGTGTCACTTTCTGCAGAATCTTGGATAAGGCTGGGTTTGCGTTAACGAAGCACAAGAGGAACTCGTTGTTGCTTGGGCGCGACGACATCGTGCTCTGGCGTGCATTCTATCTCAGGTTTATTAAGGAACACCGCCAAGATAACAGGTCCATCTACTTCTTAGATGGTACGTGGATCAATGCCGGACACATACACTCCAAGTTATGGAAGGACCAGTCAGTCACATCTTCAAGTCATGCCCAGAAGAAGGGGCTTGCAACCGGCCTGAAGAGCCCCACTGGAAAAAGGCGAGCGGCTCATCATTGTTCATGCGGGAAGCAAGGAGGGCTTTGTTTTGGGGCGGCCGAGGTGTTCCGGGCCAAGAAAGGCAGCGATGACTACCACCAAGAAATGGACGGGCAACGCTTTGAAGAGTGGTTTACCAAGAAGCTGCTACCAAACCTCAAGCCCACGAGTTTTCTAGTCATGAACATTGCCTCTTATCACTCCGTAAAACTACACTAACTGCCAGCCACCAACACAAAGAAGCTCGGGATTCTCCAGTGGCTTAGCAACAACGGAATTGCATCAGACCTGTCCATGCTAAAGGTGGAGCTCCTGAACCTTGTCAGCAATGCGAAGGCTGCAAGGCCCGAGCTGGAAAAGTACGGCATTGATACGATAGTAGAGCACCACGGCCACAGTGCCCTCCGTTTGGCTCCCTATCACTGTGAACTTAATCAAACTGAGTTGGTATGTAACCCAGTAAAAAAAAGAAGTTGCGAGCCAGAACCAATCGTTCAAGATTACGGAGGTAGAGAAGCTGACTTCGAGTGCCTTGCAAAATGTGAGCTCCGAAAACTGGGAGCGCTATGTGAAACACGCCATTGGTGTTGAGGAACAAATGTGGGAAGCAGATGGCTTCGTTGACACTGTCCTCGACAGTATTGTAATCGACACAAATAGAGAGTGTGACACTGATACATGTGAGGAAGATGAAGAGATTAGCTGTGAACCACTTGAATGGTAGGAATGCTTGCGTTTCCATTCCCCTGTGACGCAATGTGGCACCAGTAGCAGACTCAGCATGTAGCAGCATTATCCAGGACCGGCTGGTGCGTCTCTTGCTCACTCAAGAAGCCAACAAAGCAGCAGGCTTTGAATCTGGCAAGATCCATGTCTGGCTGGTGCATCTCTTGCTCACTCAAGAACCGTATCAAGCGGCAGGTTCAGGATCAGGAGGCATTATCCACAACTGGCTGGTGCGCCTCTTGCTCACTCAAGAACCGAATCAAGCGGCAGGTTCAGGATCAGGCGGCATTATCCACGACTGACTGGTGCGTCTCTTGCTCACTCAAAAACCGAATGAAACGGCAGGTTCGGGATCAGGCGGCATTATCAACGATTCACTGGGGCGTCTCTTGCTCAGTCAAGATCCGAATCAAGCGACAGGTTTAGGACCAGGCAGGAGTATAAACGACTGGCTGGTGCGTGTTTTGCTCACCCAAGAACTTAATCAAGCGGCAGGTTCAGGATCAGGCAGGATCATCGGCGACTCACTGGTGCGTCTCTTGCTCACTCAAGAACCGAATCAAGCAACAGTCACATATGTTCCTTGCTGGTGCATTATGTAACACCATGTCTGGAACGATAATAAAACCTGTTTTGTGATTTACATTGTAAATCTGTACTGTTTAATTCCAGCACCTAAAATTATGAAGTAAATGTCCAGAAATATTATCGACGGATGTTTTAGGCAGCGCTGAGCGCGTGTTTTGTGGAGAATGTAAACACTCACGAAAAAATAGTTCGTACGGGAAGTGCATGAATAAATAAATATGGCCTTTCGGGAACCCCACTCAAGGTTCGACGTGGCCAAACCGAGGTAAAAATTGCGCGAGGACAGCATCCCCACGTTCACGTGAACTGGAGGGGCATCGCGTAGAGACGGCACACATCATCGGGCTCAAGCATGTTTCGACAAGCACAAACACTGTCGTCTATTGACTAAAGCACTATGTTCAGCTTATGCTGATTGTTTTTGATCGATCGGACGTTGGGATACCAAATGTCGCGGCGGCGTTAGGCTGGAAGGCAGAGGAACTTTCACCCACGCTGTCTCCACAGAATACGCTTGAGTACTGACGCTGATTGTCCCGGCGCAGCGGGAACACGAATGCCGTAGGCTATGGTTTGGGAGTTACGGAAGCATCGCCTCCGGCAAATGATAAAATTAACAAAACGACCTACCGACGAGTACATGCAAGGAAGGCTTTTAGTCCCAGCGGCAACCGAGGTGCTTACGAGACTGACGGCAATACGGACGAAGCACACGGATATGGGTTAGCAGTCGAGATTTCTTGAGTGTCGTAACTATTCATGCTGTGACAAGAAATTAGATGAAATATTCAGCGAGCAGCCGGAGCGGCCGCCAGTTCTCGATAAGCAAGCGAAAAGCTCTTGCATGACGCATCTCGGCGCACTGATACGTACGACGGATCAAACACATACCACGTGGTTTCAAACAGGCTCGTGATTGGACCCGGCGGCCTGTATCATTACTCTTTAGTCTAGCGTAGGATGAAACGTAGTATAAAAGCAACGATATTGCTGGATAAAGAATTGGGCTATGCGGGAGATGAGTTAAAGCTTTGGTTCTCAAAAAAGGGCCCGTGGACCCTTTGGGGTCGGTGGAGGCATTCTAGGGGTCCGCGAAGCCCTGCCTCATTAGTCAAGCCCGGCAATAAAAGATGTCTTTATTCAGGCCGAGAAATGTTTCAGTTTTCGGGCGAGTTTTGATTGTGTATGTCAATAAGAAAAATCCACTTCACACTAGCCCTTAATTATATTCGTTTATTAAATCAATATTTTATTTAACCTATACCTTTCCTCTCCTCTCACCACGAACGGGTCCCCTATCGTTTTCCCTGATCCGCAAGGGGTCCGGGAAATATTGATGGTTTAGAACAACTGTGTTATAGAAATGTGTAAATGAGAAAAGGGTGAGGACAGATGAGAAAAAGGTACGGGAGACATCTAAGGGAACTCAGGACCGTGAGAACTCAAGGGAGGACCGTGAGGCGACGAATAGGCTTTTAGCTGCGGAGTGTGCTAAGTTAGACAAGGAACGGGAGATCCTACAGATGAGAGACACTCTGTGGAAGTGGAACGGGAAGGTGTAGAACAGGTGGAAGGTGGACTTGGGGAAGCTGCAGGCCACTCGACCCATGTGAGCCCTCACAAGTTGATGCCACCCTTCAACGCATGGAGGGACGACCTAGATACGTATATGCAGCGTTTCGAGCATACAGCAATGGGGTCAAATTTGGGGGTTTTACGTGCCAAACCTACGACGGCATCTGGCACGCCCCAGCGGAGGACTGAGGATTAATTTCGACCACCTGGGGATCTTTCGACGTGCAACGGAAGGCTCGGTTACACGGCGCCTTCTCCGCAATGAGCCTCCGCCATATTGCGGGCACCTCGGTCGGGATTCGAACCCGCCACCTGGGGATCCGTAGGCCGGCGCTCTCGCCTCGGAGCCACCGAGGCGGCTATACAGCAGTGGGGTTTGGATGGCCATTGGAGAAATGGGCCACCACTTTAAGCATATGTCTGAATGGACAGGCGCTCACTGCGGTTGGGCGAAAGGCACCGGCGGACGCGTTGGAATACTCAAAGGTCACGCTGGCACGGTCCCAGAGATTTCGGTGTTCTATGGAGGGCTGCAGTGAGAGGTTCCCAGTCGGAAAATCCGAACAGGCCGAAACGATGATACAATTTGGTGCTAGACTGGCAGGGTTTTTTGACCGATGGCTGGAGATAGTGGGAATTGAAAAACGTTCGACGCATTACGAGGCAACACCATTGTACAACAAGTTTGACCTGCTCGAACAATTTGACAGTTTTAATAAGAATTAAGAACAAAACGAGCGTGTTGGTAACGGTAATTAGACATGAATCTTTCTATGTATGTTCCTCATGTCTAATTTCATAAGAGTAGGCGACTCTAAGAGTTTGCAAGATGTAGCAGCTAAAGGTGATCTCTTTCTAGAGGTCGAGATGAATATAGAGGAAATAAGCAGAAGCCGGAGGAATTCTCAAACTGGCGGAGTGGGGGAAACGAAGTAACTCATTTAAGTCTAGAGCCCCGAAGGAGTATTCTCTGCTTTCTTTGTGGAAAGGTTAGGCACAAGGTGGGATACTGCAGGGACAATGCTGAAAACACGAAAGCAAGCCTCTATTGGTTCTGCGGCCGCAGAGGGCACAAGGCGGAGAAGTGCAAGGGGAGTCAAACGAGAGGCTACAAGCCTCGGGCTCTTTGCCTTTAACAAAAGATACTAGCGGCAAATCGGATAACTACTATGTAACCTTCAATAATGGCGACAAGATTCGGTGGTTAATGCGGCCATGGGGAGAGTCCCTAAGTTTTTAGCGGAAAACATGCTGGTTGTGGAAGGCCGTCGTGGCGAAGGCTGAATAACGATACTGAGGGATACCGAAAGTAATAGCGGTGTGGCTCGTAGGGGGTTGGTTCTACTAAAAAACCTAAACGTAAGGGTGAGCCCAGCGTTCTTATTGGACCAAACGGTTCGATATTTTCTTGGTCGGATATCCTTATACAAACGCCCTACTGCACGGGAAAGGAAACGGCAAAATGAGTCAGTAACTCTTTGTACGACCTTGTACTTGGGAACATATCGTAAATGCGGGAGACTAACGATCGGCACCCAGAGTCGCAAAGTAACAAAAAAACGTGTGCAGGTGTCGTCCACGGCGAGCTGAAGGAAATGCGTGAAACGCTCCCGAACACTACTGAAGTCGACGTGAATTGTCGCAGTATACAGGGAGCATTCCGGAGCGTCAATAGTCTCAAAATTATAAACTATGAGAAGTAGCTTCAGCGAACGAAAAAAAAAAGCACCGGAAATTCATGTTCGGGCGAAACCATAGGGACTCAAGAAGTATGGAAAGGTTAGGCACAAGGTAGGATACTACAGGGACAATGCTGAAAACACGAAAGCAAATCAGTGAGTGAAACGACATCTGAGTATCTAGCCATGGAGAAAAAGCAGGACACCACTTTTACGATGTACTTTGTCGAAACAGGGAATACAACAAGAAAACGTAACGACACAAAAAAGATCCGTTTTTCCCCCTTTTCTTTTTTTTTAAGAACGGTTTTTTGTGTAGGGCCTTTGAATTCCCAACCGGCGGAAGTATAGAGCAACCGGTACTCCAAAGACAGTTCAGGACCGCTATTATAACGAAGGCAGATGACGGAATTATTTGGGGACGTCAGGGCATAAAGAACATGTTGAACGTGGTGACGGAAGAATAGTTTTGACAATACATGCAAAGCGAGGTTAAAAGGCATGTCCGCTCTTGTGATGTGTGCCAACGCACGGTTCCGAAGGGTAAGGTGGGAAAGGCACCCTTAGGAAACATGCCAACATTCGAGACATGATTCAAGACGCCAGTCACTACATTGGCGACATCTTGGTAGCGACGAGCTCATGGGAAGAGTATGTGCAGGCAGTTGTGATGATTTGTGAGCTCCTCACTCGCATATCCACAAGAAGACCCAAGGTTCACCACAGCCTCAGCTATGGGTTGTCAGGTCCAGATAGGCTGGGGCAATATATTGCGCGTTCTTTAACTAGCTCGTAATTGAAATCATGTCTCGCATTTTTGACTATAATACACCGCATTGCAATAAGAAGTTTAGATAAATACTTTATGGCGGTGCTCGTTTGAAATGTATCAAAGAAAACCGCTAGGTGCATTTGACATACATTTGCACTTGTATTATATATAATATACCTTTTGTTAAAATACATTTTTTAACGTAGTAAATATATTATATTCTTAGGAAACAAAACAAATACTGCTAAAACCACCGAATTATGTTCTTCATCCTAATACTACAAATAGAACAAAGTATATAATAATATTAAAACTCAAATACCAATACTAATTTATGTTCTCTGCCACATGAGATTTGCCAGTCTTCACTACGGTACAATATATCTAAGTAAATATCAGATCCCGAGTGTTTGTATATGTGCATGCTTATTGTGAGTTTTTTTTTTCTTGGTGTAGTTTTTTGAAGTTTTAAACGTAGCGGTCAGAGACGCGTTCCTGGCACAATAGTTTTACCGAGAAAACAGTGCGTTTATTCCCTTTAGATCAATTGCATTTTTTTTCATTCATGTCATCCATCCATGTAAAGTACGATAAAAGGCACAAGGGCATGTTTCTTTTCGTGCTTTTGCTGATGTGATTGTCAAATGGGTTTTATTATTAAAGTTAACGAAATTCAATTACTTGCCCTCAAATAGTTTGTTCCCGGGATGGCAATATTTGTTTTATTGCGGCGGTTTTGATAAAGAATTTTTTAATGACTTCTGGTCGAATTATTTGAGCTCTAGCTTGACCAAGACTGAACATGTGTCGGGCATTGAAGTATGCGACATATGTCCAAAATTACACATAGCATTCGATTTATCAAATGTCTTGAATATTGTTAAAATTCATCTGTAATTTATGCCTTGGCTGAAGCGACAAGTGCTTGATAACTTAAGCTGACAATCCGAATGTAGAACACGGCACAGAAATTGATTAAAACCAGCGGGTAAAGTTGTGGACTTCAAATGTTTAACACAATATTTAAGGGAACAATGTCCGCTCACGCAAGGTTAACTTAATCACTCTAGTATATTCAGTTTGAGAAAGAAATGATATCACGAGAGTAGAGTACCCTTCGGCAATTTATAATATTAGTTCTTGTTTTGCCTGAAATGTGGAATAAATTGTAAAAAGGAACGGCCCAAAAATTTAAAATAATATTGAAGCGAACGTTTCAAATGAAAAATATGATAAATAAATAAGGAAATAAAAGTCGCCTAGATAGTATCGAAACATGAGATGTGCTGGGTGTCTCAAATAAAGGTCAGGGTCTTTAAATCGACAGCAAAGGTCGGTTTCTTAAAAGGATACTCACAGGGTAATTATGCGCGCCAAGGTTTTTTCTTGTACGTGATATATGAGAGCCCAACTACCCAGAAAAGAACTTGCGGCTCTAAATTCGGTTTCCTTCTGCGCGAAAACCGCCAATCGAGAACTGGCCTGTTTGAGTCACGCTGACTCGATTTTCCGTTGTCACGGCCTGTTTTTTAAGGTTTTGACGCGACGACCAAAATTAATCAAAATTAATCAAATCAAATCACACTGAATACTAAAAATAGAAAAAAATATGAAACCCATTTGTGTGACTTCCAAAAAGCTCCAAATGCGTTGATTGAAAAAAAAAAAAAAGGTTACACAGACAACCGGAAGCATTCTGTGCCTTCACTGCATAATTCTCAACATGGCGTCGCGGGACTCGTGGGTGGCAGCGGACGACGGGCGTGGGACCTTTACTTCATGACTGTTGTTCATGGTACCGGGGAATTCTGCCTTCCTTCGAAAGAGAAATTTGGACCGATCCAAAGAATTGATATTCATCCCGTACGACACGCCCGACCAGCAAGCCGATTGCACGAAGATGTCGCCGAGCAGTCGTCTCTTCTTGTGGCTGAAGACATCGCTCGCTCAAACGTCAAGCACGAAGTGCGTACATCGACTTGACTACGCATTCGTACGGTCTTTTTACCTGGTGCGAATATGGCCAATCCGTGGTGCTGCCCGACTTCAAGCCGGGAGTGCATGTACTGAAGGAAAATCGGCAGCAAACTTTCCGACATATAGTAGACGGGGTGCGATACTACTACTAAAAGCGGCTTGCGTTCCGCGGGCGGCGAAAGACGCAGAGCCAAAAAGAGGCTCGGTAACAAGGAACTGCAAAGCAGACGACATAAGCACTTTGAAAAAAAAAAAATAAATACCAGTTAAAATAACCCGATAAATCATTTCTTATTCATTTGTGTCCATTGAATGTGGTTTATTGAAGAGGACGATAACATCATGCATTGGCACCTGAAATAGAAAAATCTGCGCCGCTTTTAAGTCAAAAATACCGTCTGCTATAATTTACGCCGGCTCTCGCCACCGAATGCTCGTTTGTTGGTGGCAGGTAGCGTTGCGACCACTTGCGCCATCTCTTCTCTAACGTGCCAAACTGCACCACGTTTGCATCGGAGTTAAGCTTTTTCTTTTTTTTTCTTTTTTTCTTCAGGTAAAATCGCTTTATGCAATAATTTTTAGAAAGAAATTCACTACCTGTGGGCAGCGCTGCACAAAATCGTAGCCCAATAGGTTAAAAAAACGATTTTTATTGTGGATTTAAAGAGCCTGGCTGGCTATTTGAGATACCTTGTAGTATCAAAAACTGGAAAGTCACAGAACGTCGAGAAATGAAGAGGAGCCTACATTTTATGTACGTCCCATTTTCGGTCAAAATATCAAATAAAAATTAATTTTTTTATAAAACATAGACGAGCCATTTGTGAAGACGTTCACTTACTGCAGGTTACCATGTTTAATTTTTCTACTACAATAATTGAGTAAATTTCGCGATTTTCTTTTGGAGAAGGGCGATATTATCTCTGCTCTACAGCCTTTAATTAACGCTTTAAAAGGCATTTTAAACGGCCCGCAAAAATAGCTTTCTCAATGTATCGCGCTCTGATTTCCTACGGAGGTGTAAGCAGATGGTAGATATTTGCGGCGAAAAAAACCAAAGAATAAACTTTTTGGCAATCTACGCCGCCGCTTCGCAGACGATTCACACGTACGGAGAAGTGCGGCCGGAAAATTACGTTCGCCGCGTCGAGGAATCACCGGCCGATTCTTGTTAGAAGAGCAGACGATCCCGTAAAAGAACGCGGATACGCCCGCGCTATCTTGACGTGGTGTACGCCATCTGTCATCAACACTTCTTACTACCCTTGCATCCTCTTCAAAGTGGCGGCATAGACTGCCAGAACAAGTTTCTGTTTTTCTTCTTTTTTTGAAAGAGGTAATGTACTGTAATGTAATGTAATGTTTTATTTGCTCAGGAGAGCCGCGGCACTGCAGTAAGGCAAGAGCCCGTACCAAGGAGGCACGCGGTGCCGTGTCTAGTGATGTTGATTATGTGATGGTGTAATGTACAGATGAAAGTTCATCTGTACATTACAGATGTACAGATGAACAATCAAAGAATGAAAGGTCATTCTTTGATTGTCTCACTCTATACTTCCACCACCTGCCTGCACCTCTGTAATAAATTTCAGCGCGATACAGTAAGAAACCGATCTCTGCCGGTTTTCTAAGGTGACTTTAGGGGGATGGTTGACATTCTGTAATTAGAATAATCTCAGATCTTCCCCCAATGCGCTGTGGCCGTATAGAGTTACTTTTTATCGAATACGATTGGTAAGAAACACAGAAGACACCATGAGTCCTTTGTGGGGGAATCCGTGCACACATCAGCGCCTATCAACAAACCGCTGATAAGCGGTCTTTGTAGTGTGAGACCAGCCGTATATCGTGGGGCTATTCAAAGAGCATCGATAACAAGGGAAGGTATCTAAGAAGTTCTTTAAATGCGAGAAGGCAGGCAGCAGTGACAAAGCTCACTTGGCACCGAAGAGTAACCTTTCAGGTTTGTAACATTTGTTTCACTGTAGACACCGGTTTAGAAACATTGGTGGCTTTTTTTTCTGAGATGCGAAAATACCTATCATTTATGCAAACCTATGTCGTGCCCACACTTCAGCTGTACTGAAATTCTCTAGTGTCCAAATAGTAGTTAGTATGCCTTTCGCGAATAATTATATTTTGTCTCTGGTGGAACCTGTACACCAAACTAAAGACGCCGTATATAATATCTGAGTGCAGTGAAATTATTGTTTATTTGACGGGCTATATTTAAGAATTCTAAACAAGCTAGCGTCGAAAATGGACGCGATAATTAGCGTTTTTTTTCTTCTGTTCATTGCACGCCCAAACTACATATTTGTTCATATTTGTGTTTCTTGCAATGCAATGTCCAGCTCATTGCAAGATTGGATTGCCAAGCTCAGTTAACTTTCCTCGGGCGTATGATTTAAAAAATAGAGCCGTGTGCGCTATTCAGGAAGCGCAATTCTTGGAGCAAAGCTTTGTTGTTTCTTTGTCTTGGAGTTTAGGGCCTTAAAGAGCACGAAAAAGTCTAGAGTCTATCTAAACCTTCTCCGTCGAGAGTGTATACGTCTTGGCAGTAATTTGTCAAACAATTAAGCCAAAGTTAGGCTCCACTGCTGGGTAATTGGTTGTCATCTTGCACTTTTTGGCCTAAATTGCCGAGCAAGTGCCAATTTTAGCCTTAATTTTGGGAATATCTGTGTTCACGTCGCCATTTTGGGAATAAATTGACGAACAAGTGTCAGATTTAGATTTTTCTGTTGGTTTTTGGGGTTCTTACGTGGCTATGGTGAAGGTATTGCCCTTTTAAAATAATGTGGGGACCCAGAAAGAATTATTATAAATCCTAAATACAAGTACATTGGCGCCTATCTTTTGGAGTTGAACCGTATAAGGCCTAAGTGAAGCACCACGGAATTTCCAAGATTGTGAAAAGTTAGGCGATTCTCTGGCGTGCTACCGATAGAGATCTTTACAAGTCAAGAAGTAATATTTTATTAAATTTTCTTCTGCTTGCTTGCATACCCATAGACTATATAAATATTAACTTTCTTTAAATTTAAACTTTCGCAGTCACCAATGCCAAAGCCGTGTCGATATTTTGATTGATCTTGTTCATTACATCCTCAGCAATGTTCCTGCGAAGCTGAATAAATAAATTAATAAAAAGTAACGAAAACTAGTTTTCTTACTGGTAGTGACAAGGAAAGTAAGACGACACAGGGCAGTGATGATTAGAAGCCAAGCTGATGAAAGTTAGATATATGGAGAAAATACAGTCGCCTTTGTTTTTTTGTTCTTCTATTTATGGGGAAAGGGGGGGGGGGGCAGTGATTTTCGACAGAAACTGTTGTCTTCACGATTTGAACCCTGACTCTCCGAATCTGCCAAACATAGTTCTCCGAGTGTGTAAAAAATCGGCAGCGATGATGACAAAAAAAAAAAAAATAGATGACTGAAACAACGCATGAAAAACTACGCCAAGTGCGAAGCACTGTTTATTGACCCCAGCCGTTGGAAGGTAACGAAACGTTTGTGCGTTCTCAATGAATTATTTACAAACACAAGCTAAACTAAATAGACGGAACGGAGTGAAAGAGTGGTGCTCTTTTAAAGGATAAGAAAGGATAAGAAAGGATAAGACCTTAAATCTTGGAATATATAATTGTTCCCACGTTTTTCTGTTGAGAACTTTTGGCACATATTGCGAAAAATGGCTGCATCATCAGAAGTAAAATTTTCTACGAGAAAGGGAAAAACGGAGTGTCACAGGTCCTTGACCGCGAAAGTGAAAATTCCAAGGCACCTCCAACTTGCTCTTCCTGTTCCACGTAGCAATAGTGATTTATTGTTGAATCATTTTTAGGGTTCTCATAAAATAAATATTTAGAGCATTAATGCATGTACACAGCTTATGGTAGGCTACACCCCAGCGGCAACTATAGATTACGCTAATGGCTGTACAAGCAGCCTGAGGAACGAAGATTTTGAGGTCGTACTGCAGATTTACCTTATACATTTTTTAAATGCTAGGTTGCCGTTGATTAGATAGGAGGGCGGAATTAGGACTGCACTCTTACAATTTGTGAACTACCAATTTTAGGTAGTGATGTTTCACAAAAAAAGCAAAGAATATTTAGGTGTCGTAAAGATTAACGTGCCAGCAAATTTAAATAATATTGTCTGTATTCTAAGAATGGTATGTATTTCTGAAATTACGCACGTAAGATGTCAAATGTTACCTGTTACGCACGCCGTGCTCAGGAATGTTCATAAATATCACAAAACAAAATAACTGAAACCCGAAACCGGAGGTTATACTCATACCTATATAAGACAGTTTTGTTCTTCTTTTTGTTGTCCTTTAAGGCGTAAATAATTTTAATTGCGTCTAATTGAGGTACGGCGCGCAGGGATCAAACAGGTTTCAGGTTGAGTAACCGGAAAATGGAATATTCCAAGGCCAGCAGAAAACAAGGGTGACCCTTCTAGCGCTGATCGGAGCTTTTTGTCCAACCCAGGCCGTGTATTTGTGCTGCTTCAGCATCGCCATAAATTTATCGAAAATGTCTCTGTCGGATCGGCTGGCTGTCGTCACCGGGGGCGGAAGCGGCATCGGCAAAGCAGTCTGCCACGCCCTTGTCAGAGAAGGGGCGGTGGTCGTCGTAGCTGATATCAACTTGGAAGCGGCAAAGAAAACAGTTGCTGAACTAAATGGTAGGTATTGTGAACTTTCTAGAACTGGGAACTTTTAATAATTGGGCACAACCCTCGCAGTTGAAATGAAACTCCTGGAGAGAGCGAGGTGGGTGCCTGAAACATATGAAATACTACTTCACGCCTTGTGATATCAAAGCACAATTTATGAACCAGTATTATTTTTGTGTGCTTTTTATTAAACACATAACCTTTTTTTCTAGAAATATGTCTATAGATTCGACTTCTATATTCAAGAAACCAACTTCATGCAACATGGCGCCATAAAGCTTGCGTACGAAAGCAATATGTTTTTTTTTTATTAAAAAAAAGAGTTAGTGCTGAAAAACATTTCACCAAAAAATCGTAGTTGTGAGCCTTGCTTTCATCTTGTAGCTTTTTTGTGTCCAATTCCTATTCTACGCATAATTTCAAGAACAGAGACAGGCGTATAAATGATTTTGGTGGAAAAAATTATATAATATGCAGCTCCTACATAGTTAAAATGGTGGTCCCTTGCACCTGAGGCGTCAGGAGACACAATATGACGCATAAACGTGGCAAGAACCTGATAAGGCTGGGTACAAGGACCTTTGTTTGAAATACAGGGTTCATGCAGATAGCATTGTCGTCAGGGGGGTGAATGATAATGTCAGGTGTAGATATATTCGTGCCTGTCTTTCAAGCATGGACAGTACTTCAAACACACATTGGTTTTCACAAAGCGTCTTATCCGAGGGCAGTGTTTTGTGAAGAAAGAACGATTATGTGCAGTTCCGGAGGTTGTCAGATATTTGCCCTCAATATCCATGAGTGTCTTGATGACCGCTGAGCACATCGGTACAGCAAAAACGTTTACCTAAAGTTAAACTTATAAGGAGGTTTCATTTGCAATTTATGTTATAAAGACCAACTAATTTTGTACTCGAAAACCCACCCAGAATAGTGGCCCGTATGAAGGTTAACACATCACAGCCGACCTATTGGTATAAGCAGAGCCTCAGGAACGGACGAGCGCGACGCCGTGCGCGCTTTAACTTATCCATTATTGCGAGCCTCGTCGCGTTTGGTTAGGAAATGGCGGTACGTAAATGTTGTCGATTGTCTCTTCACCTTCCCATGAACCTCGGCCGCTTGACCTGAACTCAGCTCCCTCTCTAAGTTAGAATAACTCGCTCTCATTGCGGGGAAGCGGAGGAGAGGTTTTCTTCTGAGTCTTGGTTAGAGGAACCTCTGATGCGTAATCCAGACACGAAAGCATATGTAAAATTCAGTTCTACAAAACACTATAGATGTACAGATATAAGACTCCTTTCTTCAATTAAAATTGTACGTGATTTTGTGAAGCACTAAACTTTGAAAAAGGCAAAACATTTAGGGGTTTATGCGCTTGGCTGGGCTGTTGTTTCTGCCTGCCTTTCTTTTGAGTAAACGTTGCTGATCGTTTTCGGAAGTTACAAAGCCGCGTTACATAATGCGCGCGAGCACGACCTAGCAGATTGTGTTCTATGTGTTAAAAAGTGGCAGCAGTAGTGACAAGGAAGTCTATTTCCTATGTGCTGGATAATGTAAATCGGAAATAATCTCGACCACGGGATATGTGCTTGTCGTTTATTCCGCTGTTTACTAGGCAAAGCACACGTGGCACTTCAAGTGGATGTGGGCGACTCTACCTCCGTCGCAACACTCATCAAGAAAGTCGGCTCCCAATTCCAAACTCCGCTGAGCATCGTGGTGAACTGCGCCGGTGTGGCCAAGATGTCCTCGGTCGTGGATATGCCGGAAGAAGACTACGACCACCAGTTGCGAGTAAACCTCAAGGTTTGTTTTATTTCGCTTCTACATAAAGCAGGTCATATCAGCAAAAAGTAGTATGTATTCCAATATTGCAAATAGGATAATCAGTATAAGTGAAATTAGCTTATCTAATCACCAGAAAACTTCGTCGTCAGGTCAAAAAAGTGCTATTAAGGAGTATACAAAAAGGAAAGTTATCTTTAGCGGCCCTATTTTGATTCATTCCTTTAGTGATGAATATCGGATGGTCAGATGCATTACGCTGAACAAACAACAGCAATCTAAAAAATGGCGTCTTAACGTATAGCTCTTTCTAAACCTACATCATTACCAACGCGCTCACTAACAACTGTAAAAAATGGCCCTTATTTAATTGAAGGCTTTGGGCAGTTTGTGAGAAGTGTTCAATGGATTATAAAATTGCCAAAAATTTTCTGTACAACCTGTGTCAGCTATCTCAGGGTTATGAAATAAAATCTCCTAGGACCGTTTGAGGATTCGACTTTTATTCATTATGACGGACGTTCCTCAGCATCCCGGAGTAACATGTTTTTTGTTTCGTCTAAAACGCTGAGTGTGACAAAGAGGCGACAATACGTTTGGCCCTATTGGGAATTGGGGAGTACGTTAAACTGTGAGGTGTCTCTTTTGGCGCGTAGTTTAAGCAGTGTTAAGAAACGCGCTCACACTATCGACAGAACGATCATTGAGTTTACCATTGTGAACATAGTAGAATTGGCAATTAAAATATATAAAAAGCCGGAAAGACCTGTCAAGCAAAAAAAGCAGCTCATATGCCGCAACAGTTTTACGCTTTGGCAACTATGAATTAAACGTAGCTGGCATTTCTTTGCAACTCCGAATACCGTAAGCCTCCCAATATTTGTTTCTATTCTAAAAGCAATAACCGGCCGTGGTTGAAACGCTATGTCGTGGTTAGAGTTTGCTTTCAATTGAAAACTGAAAGGACGAAAGTTCGCACAGAAACCGTTATAACTATCATAATGTACAAACTATTCTTAATTACCTACATTGATGACTCGAGTCCGCGATTAGGTTCCGGCACAAACCATATTGAAGTGCGTTCGAACTTGACCAAAGCTGCTAGTGTTTAACCAGCTAAAATACAGCAGTAATTGTCTTTTAAAGTTGTATAACGTTTATCATCATAAGGAGCCTCTGATGTAACAAAGTTTTCATTTCGTCCCTCTGGCTTTGTATGCTGAGATGCAAGTGAAAGAGTGATGCAATTATAACAATATGTTTATGTTTATGTTGATAGAGCACTTGATTTTGTGCATTATTATATCGTTATTAGCCGATTGAGTTTGTACATGGCGACTGATCATAAACATCTGAGTTTTGGAAGCAACAACTCGAGGTGGACGACATCTATAAAAAATAGTACATTTTACTTGTCGATTGCAGTTTCCTTCCCAGAAAACTAAACAGATTGTCTCCCACAATGAAACCCTTTCAATGCATGAAACATACTGGAACCCCTACTCCGAGTTAGTTGTCCATTCACACACCCGTTGATGCCCTACGGTGCGTACGCGGCCGGCCATTAAAAACATTAGTTTGGTTACGCAAGCAACACAAGGAAAGCAATGCACGCAATCATTTATTCGGGAGTAAACCAATATGTGCGCATCCCCTGCCAGAAAAAGAAACAAGAACATCTCTGTTCCCAGCTCAATGCTATATTCATATCATTCTGAGTATAATCGCATACTCAAATTACGTTTAATTAAGTGCTTCATTATAAATACTCAAATTAAGTTTAATCAGGCACTTTCGGAGTAATTTTGTAATATAACGTTTACTTTTGTAGGCAGTAGCCAAAATAGTAATATCGTTACTTTTGAAGATATTGAAAGTACTTGTAGCCCTTGCTACTCGAGAACTCCTGCCCTCTCCTTTGCTCCAAGTTTACCACCGTTTAGTCCCTAGAGTTTGAGCTGAAACTGCTGCGATATGTCCATATTATTGACTTGTAAATTAAGCAAACAACAATGAATAAAACGTTTGTCACCGAGCTATACAAAGAAGGTAAATTTTGCTTTGCCTGGACAGTTAACATATTTGTTTGTTGTGTCCCAAGTTTCGGCTGTGTCCCGGAGATAATCAGAATGAGATAATTGCAAATCTACGGTGTGAAAAAGGAATGCTATATTTTTCTTATATGCATGATAAACCGCTGAAATTTCATAGCAATCTACCAATTTTCTTCAGTTTCAGGGCTTAAAATGTTTTCAGAATTAGGTTACGTGGGTGAGGCACTAGCAAGCGGGAACGTAACTTCTAGACACGAGGCTACAGATTATATCAGCTCTATAGCGAAACTGCGAATAGAACGAGCTTCCAAAACGTCGCATATGTGGGCCTTATTGTTTATTTCTTAAGCTGAAGTTTGTAGAAACAAGGTTTTACCCCTTGCCTTCCTAATAGCCTTTTTTTTACGTGTTTCCAACAAAGGAAATTTCGAAGAAAGTTTCTGTTTGGGGGGGGGGGGGTGTTCTATAAAAGAGGTGGATAAAGAAGATGAGATATTTTGATCTAGTGATCCTAACAATGTATTAAAGATGACGAAAGGCCGTTTCCAAACTGGCAGAACACTTTGCCTTTTTAAATATATGAAGTAACTGAAAAAGTAAAGTCGCTTTTTTTAAGTGACCTTCAATAACTCTTGCTCTTAAGAAATCAAGTAATCTATATCGTCACTTTTAACCAAGAGTAATTGTAATTGCAATCTGTAACCTGATTTGGGCAACGTGCACTAGACTGGTTAGATGCCACGCTTGATTTCTTTGTGCGTGCATCGGCTTTGTGAGTGAATTGTAAGGGCATGCAATTACCCCCTTCGACAGTTACCAGGTGCGCATACTTTCTCTAGGGATGTTGTAGATGAGGGTAAAGACAATCGTTTTTCCACACCTAAAGTACTTCATATTGCGTAAACAAATTGAAACGATCACGTTTTATATAAGTCATTTTTTGCATGTTATGCACGTGTAAAACGCGACTGATTTTTTTCTTAATGCTATTAAGAGCATATATACAAAGCAGGACAAATATATGCACAATTTCAATCGATATCCGCACCTATAACTGCCTTAGAAAGATCAACTTATAACTGGGATAAAAAAAAAAAAAACACCTTAATCGCTGACGGCACAAAGTTTTTTATTTTCTTAGAAGACAACACAATGACTCGCCGTCTCGAAAGAAGGGGCTAGTTTGAACTGTTGCCTGAGGGCGTTAGAAAATATTGAGCCCGTTTTTAATTCCCGCAACACTGCAAAATCTGAAATATGGAAACCATTCCCAATATTATGAATGATCTGACCAAGCAATTGAATGTCGTGCTGGCCAAAGTTTGTCTTTATTATTTTAAATATATATTTATATTTTTTTTTGTATTTTCAGGGTACCTTCCTTGTCAACCAGGCCGCTGTAAAGTCGATGCTGGTGAGCAAAGTACCCGAGGCCGCTGTCGTGAACATAGCCAGCATTTTGGGCAAATGCGGTCTGGCAAATGCTGCCGCCTACGCAGCCTCCAAGGGTGGCGTAATTGCATTCACCAAGTCTCTGGCTCAAGAGCTGGCTGGTACAAACATCCGCGTGAACGCCCTACTGCCAGGAGTAACGCAAACCCCGATGTTAGATTGCATGACCGAAGACAATCTGAAAGCGCTCATCGGTTCTGTTCCAATGAAGAGATTAGCGCGCCCCGAGGAAGTGGCTGACGCAGCGGCATATTTGTGCTCTCCTGGAAGCTCCTACATTACTGGGACTAGCATGGAGGTCGCCGGTGGGTGGTTCGCTTAAAATTAAAATATGGATTAGTGGTAAAAGGCTTTTATTTCTCGCTGCCCCAATAAAATGACGGTATTTCCGTTGCTCTTATTTTGTATGTTTGTGTTTTGGTATTTTCACTTCCTAGCCCTTTATAGCTAATAAAAATAACTGTTTAATGTTATACTGTCACGGGTGGTGACCAGAATAACAATAAATAAACAGGAAGAACTAAACGTTTAATGTGGCGAACTTGTGCCAATACAAAAGGAGAATAGAAAATAATAACAAAGCGTCGCGAGCGTCGAGGTCGGCGAGACAGCAGATTCGAGCGCTGGGGCGAAACTGACTCGACAAGGTCGCGGGCGGCCTCTTATCTAGAATGAGTCACTATCTCGAAGATTCGGCGGAGAAGGTTCGAGCGTAGTGCGCTCGGGGCGAGAATGAACAAGCACTTTCTAGAACAACAAAAACAAGGATGAACGATAGTTATGTCCGCAGCAAGAATGAACGAGAACTTTCTACAAGTCCGTGACCCTGCGCGCGGCATTATCCCCCCCCCTTTAAAAAGTGCATCGTCCCGATGCAGCACAAAACGAAGAACAACAAACAGAAACAAATCCAAAACAAAAAGGCAGCAGAATCGCGAGTCGCAGTTCACAGTTCACAGTTCACCCGTCGACGAGAGTGGAAAGTTCTATCGTTCGTAATGCGGCTTCAGCCGGACGACGTGCACCACCTCGGGTCGCGGTTTACGTCTTGCAGATGGCCGCGTTCCGTCGGGTAGAACTTCGTAGTTCAGATCGCCGAGGCGTCGGATGATCTTGTAGGGTCCGAAATAGCGTTTCAGGAGTTTTTCGCTGAGACCGCGACGACGTATTGGTGTCCAAACCCATACCCGGTCTCCGGGTTGAAAGTGGACGTCCCGGCGACGAAGGTTGCACCGGCGTGCGTCGACTCGCTGTTGGTCTTGAATCTTGACTCTTGCCAGTTGACGAGCTTCCTCCGCGCGCTGGGAGATGAGTTGAGCGTCGTCGTTGACATCACCGGTTGGCACGTGAGGCAGCATGGCGTCGAGCGTCGTGGTAACCGTCCGGCCGTGTACCAGTTGGAACGGTGTCATTCCCGTGGTTTCTTGAACCGCTGTGTTGTAGGCAAACGTGACATACGACAGCACCTCGTCCCATGTCTTGTGCTCTACGTCGACGTACATGGAAATCACGTCGGCGATGGTTTTGTTGAGTCTTTCCGTCAGCCCGTTGGTCTGCGGGTGGTACGCCGTGGTGCGACGATGGCTGGTGTGGCTGAGACGAAGGACTTCTTGCGTCAGCTGGGCCATGAAGGATGACCCGCAATCTGTAATCAGTACTTCAGGTGCGCCGTGTCGAAGGAGAATGGACTCGACGAAAAATTTGGCGACTTCCACTGCTGTTCCCGATGGCAGGGCTTTCGTCTCGGCGTATCGTGTAAGATAATTGGTCGCGACGATAATCCACCGGTTTCCTTGAGTCGATGTTGGGAACGGCCCAAGCAAATCCATTCCGACTTGCTGGAAAGGCCTAGTCGGGGCAGGTAGCGGCTGCAGGAGTCCTGCTGGCTTCGTCGGAGGCCTCTTACGTCGTTGGCACTCATGGCATGACCGTGTGTACAGGTGGACTGTTTTCGGGAGTCTCGGCCAGTAGTACTTGTCACGAATCCGGGTGAGCGTCCTGCTGTATCCAAGGTGTCCAGCCGTCGGGTCGTCATGGCATGCTTGAAAGATTTCTTCTCGCAGGCTGGCCGGAACAACCAGCAGCCAAGCAGGGTTGCTCGTTCCGAAGTTCTTCTTGAAGAGCACACCTTGCCGCAGAACGAAGCTTGACAAGTCTCGGGCCAAGACTCGCGGAACTGAACTTCCTTGGCCTTCGAGGTGTTCGATCACGGCGCGAAGTTCCGGGTCGTCTCGTTGAAGTGCTCCCATGTCGGCATCTGTAACTGCACCGAGAAAACGGGCGTCGTCGTCGTCGTCAGTGCTTTCGGGAGGAGATTCGACTGGGGCCCTAGACAAACAGTCGGCGTCGTTATGCTTGCGGCCAGACTTATGCACAATGGTCACGTCGAATTCTTGCAATCGCAGACTCCAGCGAGCGATGCGTCCTGACGGGTCCTTGAGGTTGGCGAGCCAACAGAGAGCGTGGTGGTCCGTGACAACGCGAAACGGGATCCCCCGCAGGGGGCACCTGTGAAAGCAGGTGTTTGGAGAGTGGCGTCTCCACGGACCCCGAGCCATGCGGGTTCGCCCGCCCACGTCTGCTGTGCGTGGCTTTCCCGTGTCCGGGGAAAAGGGCATCCTGGTGGTTGAGCCGAGCCCGGGGTAGGTTTGGACCCTTCGGGGCCCCCCGGGCGAGGCAATACACCACTTCGGCCCCCGCTTCCCGTAGACGGGAGTCCTGGCTTGGCCCGACCAGGATGATTCAGCCTAGTCGCCACTTCTACTATCCCCTCCTTTCTTTCACCCTTGTCTTCTTCTTCTTTTCACTCTTCTCATTTCCCTTCTTTCCTTTTTCAACTCCTTTGGCGGCAAGGGCTAACCTTGGGTGGTGACAGATACTCTCGTCCAGATCCACACTTGGTTATAGTTTCTGGGTAGCGCTAATAGAGTAATGCTTCCAGCAAAGCCATATTTGTTATGGGGTGTTACCTATTCCCTCGTTGGGCTCCGTGGTGGGCGGCGCGCCACAGATTCCGAACACTCCTTGCCCTCTTATGGCGCCCCTCTCTTCCAAACCCCGTTCGGGGCAAGCCGTTAAAAGGCGCTGCCCTGAACACAAGACTATTGAAAAAGAACCAGAGGTAGAAAACTTCACGAAGTTTTTCGTTGTTCATTCCCTCGATGAACAGAAACCTGTTTCAAAGCTTTCACCATTTGTCGTCGCCAAAGTACTTGAACACCTTGTAGGGTTTTCCTACAAGGCTAAAAAACTCCACTCAGGAGACCTCCTTGTTGAGATAAATAATAAAAAGCAAAGTGAAGCGCTCCTCAAGCTGAACACCATACTTGATGTAAAAGTGTCGGTGAGCCCTCACCGCACACTGAACACCATCCGAGGAGTCCTCTCTGAAGACGACTTCCTTCACACTAGTGAGGAAGAACTCCTCGAGGGACTCCAAGGTGCCGGCGTTGTCGCCGTAAAACGGATTATGTTCAAAAAAGATGGTGAAGAAATCCATTCAAAACACGTCATCCTTACATTTGAACGACACACACTGCCACAAACAATCAAGGCTGGATACCTGAACTGCCACATCCGCCCTTTTGTCCCCAACCCCCAGCGGTGTTTCCGTTGCCAGCGTTTTGGTCACGGAACACGCAGCTGTCGAGGGAAGGCGACTTGTGCAAAGTGTGGCAGTCAGGATCACATCTCTGACAATTGCGAGAATGTGGCCCACTGCGTTAATTGCGATGGACCACACCCTACCTACTATCGTGGCTGTCCCATATGGAAGCAAGAGAAGGAAATCATTGCCATTAAAGCCAAAGAAAATATCAGCTATAGCGAAGCGAAGAAAAGGTATTCCTTCTTGTCGAAGGGATCGTACGCCGACGTGGCACGGAGGGGTCTTGTGCCACGCTCGGAGTCTAGGGCTACCCAGGTCTCACCTGAGGTTCTGGAGGCAGCCCTCAGGGCCCCAACCCCCCAGCCGGGGCAGCAGTGCCCCCCTCTTCATGGAGGGAGTGCACATGCTGGTTCGCTGGTTCTAGACAGGCCGGCAAATGCCGCACCTGTCCGCACTTCGCGGTCTTCTCCCGGGGAGAGGGGGCGAAACTCCCGCCCGACCTCCTCAGAGAGGACCTCCTCTTCGAAAGAGCGGCACAACCCTCGTGCCGCTCCCCCAGTACCCAAGGGGCCGGAGGAGGCAGAGTTGAAAGATACTCTGCCCAGCACCTCCGGTGCCTCTTCGGCTGGTCGTGGCCGGGGCAAGCCACCCCGCACAACGAGCCAGCCAAAACCTTCAGGTAAAGGCTCGCCTCCAGAAATAGAGGCGATGGATGATACCGCTGAGTCACCCACTCCTGCATCCGACGAGGGTGACATGGAGTGGCAGACTTTGAAGTCTAAAGGGAAAAAACCAGTGGTCCCTCCCAAATAACCATTAATTTCATACTCTCAATTTCTTCATTGCCTCTCTCTTTTTTAATTTTACACTTCACCTTTTTAGATAAATGAAGAATTTGCATTTTATGCAGTGGAACTGTCGTGGTCTTTTACCCAATATTGATGACGTTAACTATTTTATGGATGATCTTCGGCCTATTGCCCTCTCTTTACAAGAAACTCATCTTCAAACACATCATACACAGATTTTACGACGTTATCAAGTGTTCCGCAAAGATCGTCTGAGCTCCAGTTCTGGTGGCGTAGCAGTGGTGGTGCAGAGCGGGGTTGCCTGCTCTGAGGTCCCTCTGTGCACACCGCTCGAAGCTGTAGCGGTACGCCTTCTTTTAGACCGCCTCATTACAATTGTGTCCATTTATTTGCCACCAAACGTTCCATTGCAACTTCACGAACTTCAGGGTCTTGTAGGACAGCTTCCTCAACCCTTCTTAATTTTAGGAGATTTTAATGCCCATCACCCCATGTGGGGTAGTACTCGCCTCGATTCTCGAGGCCGAGTAATTGAGCGGTTTTTATTATCATCTAACTTGTGTATTTTTAACGGGAGAGAGCCTACTTTTTTTAGTTCTGCTCACAACTCATTTACATCTATTGACCTTTCTATTACTTCACCTTCATTACTTCCATGCTTTTCATGGAAGGTTTTTAATAATCCCTTTGGGAGCGATCACTTCCCGATTGTTTTAGAGAGTACTGTCTCTCTTCCGACTCTGTTAACACGAATGCCCCGATGGAAACTAGATAAGGCAGATTGGTCCATTTTTCAATTAGAGGCACTGATTGATTCTTCTATAATTTCAAACATGAATCCAGATGAAGCAACGCTGTATGTCACAGAGGTTATAATACATGCTGCCACACGGAGTATCCCTCAAACGTCTGGTCGTCTTCCTAAGAGATGCAAGCCATGGTGGAATGATGACTGTAAAACAACACGAAAGTCCCAGAACAAAGCTTGGTGCATCTTTCGTAGATATCCAACTTCTAGTAACTTACTTGAGTTTAAGAAAACGAGAGCTAAAGCTCGCTGGACAAGACGCCAGGCGAAGGGAAGCTCCTGGAGAAAGTATTTGACGTCCTTGAGTAGTTTTGTATCTACAAAAGAAGCGTGGGATCGGCTTAGAAAGATTAGGGGCGACTACTTACCTTTCAGAACTCCTCTCTTCCCTGCATCATCTTCAACATCTCTGAAAGATCAAGCGAATGTTCTTGGGAAACATTTTCAGGATGTTTCTAGTTTACGCAACTGCAGTGAAGCCTTTAAAAAGTTTCGTTCGACAGCAGAGAAACAACCAATCATTTTGTCTGGTGCTCGTGACGCTCCGTACAACAGGCCTTTTACACTCTCTGAGCTCAAAGTGGCTCTTAGTGTAAAGAAACAGTCTGCTCCTGGACCAGATAATGTTCATTATGAGATGTTAAGGCACCTGTCACCTGATTCTCTAGGCAGTTTGTTGACCTTTTATAACTCATTGTGGCATCGCTCTGCATTCCCCGAGGTTTGGAAAAGAGCTCATGTAATCGCTCTTCTGAAGCCTGGCAAAGATGCTTCTCAACCAACTAGCTACCGACCCATTGCTCTCACAAGTTGCTTGGGAAAAACCTACGAAAGAATGATTAACCGACGTCTCATTCATTTCTTGGAGAGTGAGAATGTGCTTGACATTAATCAGTGTGGTTTTAGAGCTGGACGTTCCACCCTGGACCACTTAGTCCGCCTTGAAACCTCTATTCGTGAGGCGTTTGTACACCGCCAGGCCTGTCTCTCTGTGTTTTTTGATCTGCAAAAGGCGTACGATACAACGTGGCGCTATGGGATCCTGCGGGATCTTTATGCTTACGGTGTTCGGGGTCGCATGTTGCGATGCATACAAAGCTTCTTAATGGGACGTACTTTCCAAGTCCGTCTGGGCTCCACCTTATCAGATGTGTTTTCTCAAGAAAGTGGTGTCCCTCAGGGAGGGGTGCTTAGTGTCACACTTTTTGCAGTTAAAATCAATAGCCTGGCTCAGGTGATACCACCGACAGTATCTTATTCTTTGTATGTGGATGATGTGCAAATTTCAGTTTCTTCTTGCAATCTGCATAGTTGTGAACGTCAACTGCAACTGACAATCAACAGGATGAGCAAGTGGGCAGCCGAAAATGGGTTTCGCTTCTCCCCCGACAAAACCGTATGTGTTCTTTTTTCGCTGCGTCGAGGGTTGTCACCGGATCCTACCTTGCATCTGAATAACGTTACCATTACTGCTAAGGAGGCGCACAAGTTTCTAGGCGTGATATTCGACAAGAAGCTCACATTCGTACCCCATTTGAAAGAACTAAAACGAAAATGCCTACGATCTTCCAATATTCTTAAAGTGCTGTCGCACACAACTTGGGGGTCTGACAGACGATGTCAGCTGCGAATTTATAACGCTCTAGTGCGGTCCCGGTTGGATTATGGTGCACCGGTATATGGGTCGGCACGACCATCTGCTTTGAAGATGTTAGACCCAATCCATCACCTTGGCCTGCGTCTAGCCACAGGTGCTTTTCGCACGTCGCCCGTGCCGAGTCTGTATGCTGAAACACATCAGATGTCCCTTGAGCGACGCAGACAATATCTTAGTCTCTGCTATGCCTACAAAGTTTATAGTGATCCAGACCACCCTGCATTCTCTGCTCTGCAGACCTCTGCATCATTGCGCCTTTTTGAGAATAAGCCCAGTATTGTTCGGCCCTTGAGCCTTCGGGCTGAGAGCATGGCAAGGTCGCTGCACCTTTGTTTTGATGAGCCTCCTTTGTTGAGACAGGCCTATAGGGTTGCTCCTTGGGATTTGGTGCCAATCTCTTGTGATTGGTCACTTTCGAAGTACAGCAAAAAGGTTGTTCCTCGTCTTGTTCTCTTGCGGGAGTTCGCAGAGCTAGAGAAGAAATATAGTGACTATCTCCACTTTTACACTGATGGCTCGAAAACATTGAATTGTGTAGGCTGTGCAGTTTATTCTCTCGCTTTCAGTGAAGTGAGGCAACTCAACCCTCTAGCAACTATCTTTACTGCTGAACTGTATGGTATCCTGATGGCTATTGAATATATTCTAGAAAATAACATTAACAAAGCAGTTCTGTTTGTTGATTCCCAAAGTGTTCTCTTAGCTATTTCATCTTTAGCAGACAGCAAGAACGCTCTTGTGCAACAGGTTCGTTTTCACATAAACAAAGCTTTCCATCTAGGACAATTTATAAACTTCTGCTGGGTGCCCAGTCATGTGGGCATTCCCGGTAACGAGAATGCAGACCATCTTGCACTTTCTGCAAAAAATTACACGGAAACGTCTTTTGGCCTGCCGCACCAAGACCTCAAGCCAGCCTTAAACAAGTCAATTATTAAGTTATGGCAACAGGATTGGGACACACAGATAGATAACAAACTTCACATTATTAAGCCCAACTTAGAAGTATGGGAGAGTTCCTCCCATAAGGACCGCCGTTCGGAAGTTCTTTTATGCCGCTTGAGAATTGGTCATTCTCGATTGACTCACCTGCACTTGCTCTGCGGTGAAGATGTAAAGCTCTGTGAAAAGTGTGGGAAAATGTTAACTGTCCTTCACATCCTGTGGAATTGTAGATTTTTGGATCATCAACGTCGAAGATATTTTCCAGAACTTTTCAGAAACCACCTTCCATTTCATCCTTATTTTTTGCTTGGTGATAGACCTTTGGTACCATTTGCTCGCGTTTTAAGTTTCCTACATGCAATTGGCCTTTTGCACTTGATATAGATAAGTAAAGTTAGATGTAAATGCAAGGCTCCTTAAATTAACTTTCTTGGCGCAATATGGCCGTAGTCGCTCTTGCGCCATTAAACCCCAATCATCATCAGCGAAACGGGATCCCGTACAGGTACGGGCGGAACTTGGTTAAAGCCCAGATGACAGCGAGACATTCCTTGTCGGTCGTCGAGTAATTTTTCTCTGCCTTGGACAGTGCCCGGCTTGCGTAAGCGATCACCCTCTCTTCTCCGTCTTGTCTTTGGACGAGTACCGCGCCGAGTCCGGCGTTGCTGGCGTCCGTGTGAACTTCCGTTTCCACTGATGGATCGAAGTGTCCGAGGATAGGGGGCGACTGGAGTCTTTCCCTCAGTTCGTTGAACGCTTGTTCTTGCTCCTCCCCACACTGGAAGTTCACGTCGTCCTTGGTCAGATGCGTGAGCGGTGCAGAAATCTTGGCAAAATCGCGAACAAAACGCCTGTAGTAAGCGCACAGTCCAAGAAATCTTCTTACGGCTTTCTTGTCTGATGGCTTGGGAAATTCTGCAACAGCAGATGTCTTGGAAGGATCAGGGCTTACACCCTGAGCACTCACGACATGGCCCAGGAATTTGAGCTCGCCGTAAGCGAACCGACATTTTGACGGCTTTAGTGTCAGTCCAGCATTCTGGATAGCCTGTAGCACGGCTCGCAAACGTCTCAGGTGCTCGTCGAAGTCGCTTGCGAATACCACGACGTCGTCGAGATAGACGAGGCAGCTATGCCATTTCAAGCCGGAAAGAACGGTGTCCATTACGCGCTGGAACGTCGCCGGTGCTGTGCACAGTCCGAACGGCATCACTTTAAATTCGTACAGTCCGTCCGGCGTGACGAAGGCAGTCTTCTCACGATCCCGTTCGTCGACCTCGATCTGCCAGTACCCACTCTTCAGGTCCATCGACGAAAAGTATCGGGCATGGCGCAGCCGGTCCAGAGTGTCGTCGATGCGTGGCAGCGGGTAGACGTCCTTTTTCGTTACGGCGTTTAGTCGGCGATAGTCCACGCAGAACCGAAGAGTCCCTCCCGTCTTTCTTTTTCACCAGGACTACCGGTGAAGCCCACGGGCTGCTTGAGGGCTGGACAATGTCGTCATCGAGCATTTCTTGGACCTGCTTCTGGATGACTTCTCTTTCTTTCACGGAAACACAGTACGGCGACCGATGCACAGGAAGCGCGTTGTCTTCAGTGACAATTCGATGTTTCGCAACGGTCGTTTGGCGCACCTTTGACGACGTGGAGAAGCACTCATTGAACTCGGCGAGAAGGTCACTGAGTTGTCGTCGTTGTGGGGTAGGCAGGGTTGGGTCGATGTCAAACTGCGAAGGCGGCGTTGTCTTAGGTGGCCACGAAGAGAGGTCTTCTGATATACCGGCGATTGCGGCTGCGTCCGGGAGTTCCTCGGCGTGGCCCACGGCGGTGCCTCTCGTAAGGTGCTGGGCCTCCTGTCGGAAGTTCGTTACGAGTGCGACACTAGTGCGTCCGTCTTGGAGCTCCGTGACGCCTCTTGCGATGCCGATCCCTTTTGCTAGAAGCAACTGGAGGCTTCCTTCGAGCAAAACGTCGCCACAGAAAGTCTCATCGACCCCGACGGGTACGAAAACACTTGACTGCGGCGGTAGGTTCACGTGGTTTGCGAGGACTCGTACCGCGGATGACGTCACTTTGGGGTCCTCCTGTGGTGGAGCAGGTTTTCGAAGCGTCAGCCGGTTTGCTCCGAGGTCGATGACGGCGCCATACTCGCAGAGAAGGTCCATTCCGAGGATAACGTCCCTCGAACAGTCTTGCAGAACGACGAACTTGACAGGGCACCTCTCACCGTGGATCTCGACGCGAGCAGTGCATCTCCCGACCGGTGTGATGAAGTGCCCTCCGGCGGTTCGTATCTGAGGTCCATCCCATGGCGTCGTGACTTTCCGAAGGCGGCGGGAGAGCCTCCCACTCAAGACTGAGTAGTCTGCTCCAGTGTCCACGAGCGCTGATGCGTCGTGGCCGTCGATGACGACGTTTAGGTTATTGGACACCGTTGCAGGGGCGTGGTTTCGATCTCTGGTAGCGTTCGAGTGGGGGCCCTCCGACGTTCGTGGAGGATCTTGGCGTCGGTCGTCTTCGGCAACTCCACCTCCAGGGGTTGCCGCGCCTAGTTTCCCCGGCGCGGAGCGAGGGGCGACAGGCTTTCACGTCGGGGTCGGTGCATCGGCGAAGCTGGACGTCGTGGCGACGGCGACCGGAACTCTCGGCGGGACGTAGGCTCGGGGGACTGAGGTCGTCGCAGGTACTCGTCGATCTCCCGAGGGCGTTCACCATAACGGGGTCGCGGGTCGTTCGGGTGGAACCCGCGAAGCCCGAGTCGTCGGTATGGGCATCGGCGGTAGGTGTGGTCCGCTTCCCCGCAATGGAAGCACAGAGGGCGTCGGTCGGGCGTTCGCCACACGTCGGTCTTGCGGGGTGCGCGAGGCTCCGGGCAGGTGTACTGGACCTGGTCGTCGTGGTGTCGGTCGTGCTGCGGCGCAGGAGACTGACGTCGGGGCGGCGCGACATAGGTGCGACGAGGAGGAGGCGGTGGCCGTCGAGCCACTGCGGCGTAAGTCAACGTGGGCTCCTCGGGGGCTGCCACGACGACGGGAGCCTCTTTCTGGAAGGTTCTCTGGACTTCTTCCCGCACAACCTCGGCGATAGAGAGTGAGGCTGGGCGTACTGCAGCGGGCAGGAGCTTCTTGAGTTCCTCCTGGACGACTTCACGGATAATTTCACGGATGCCGGGGAGGGTGGTGCCAAGGTCGGATCCGGATGTCGCCAGAGTGGTTACGCCGGGGTGTCGCTGGTAGTGTCTGGCGCGTGCTTGTAGGGCCCGTTCCATATTCGTCGCCTCCGTGACGAACCCGTCGACGGTTGTCGGGGGATTGCGAATGAGGCCGCCGAATATCTCACTTATCACACCCCTCATCAAGTGGTGCAGCTTCTTCTCCTCGGTAGCCTGAGGATCGGCGCGGGCGCTCAGGCGGAGAACATCCTCAACGAAGCTGGTGACGCTCTCATGTAGGTCTTGGGTCCTTGTTCGCAGGAGATCTTCGGCCCTCTCACGTCGGTGTTGGCAGGCAAACGTCTTCTTCAATTCTTGCTTGCACACCTCCCACGACGTCAAAGAAGCCTCGTGGTTTTCCAACCAGTGCCTCGCAGTTCCTTCCATCGAAAAGTAAAGGTTCTGCAAGCAGTGCTCGGCTGACCACCCGTTATGGCGGGCCACCCGTTTATAGTGTTGCAGCCAGTCCTCGATGTCCTCGTGTGCGTCTCCGTGGAACGGCGTCGGAGTTTTGGGTGCGACGGGCAGGTATACGACGGCAGGAGCAGCCGGGGCCTGCGCCTGGTCGGCCATCGTCGTCTTCTTCGGCTTGGGCTTGTCCAGTAGCAAACCGTATTCAGGATCCTCTCCCTTGATGCGCCGGCTGGTCCGAGTTTCGGGTTCCGCGGGGAGTGGTCTTCTCACTGGGGTTGGTACCGGACTTGCACTACGGGATCTTGGAGGGGAACGCTGCACAGGCATGCGGTACCCCGCACCTCCACCAAAATGTCACGGGTGGTGACCAGAATAACAATAAATAAACAGGAAGAACTAAACGTTTAATGTGGCGAACTTGTGCCAATACAAAGGGAGAATAGAAAATAATAACAAAGCGTCGCGAGCGTCGAGGTCGGCGAGACAGCAGAGTCGAGCGCTGGGGCGAAACTGACTCGACAAGGTCGCGGGCGGCCTCTTATCTAGAATGAGTCACTATCTCGAAGATTCGGCGAAGGAGGTTCGAGCGTAGTGCGCTCGGGGCGAGAATGAACAAGCACTTTCTAGAACAACAAAAACAAGGATGAACGATAGTTTTGCACGCAGCAAGAATGAACGAGAACTTTCTACAAGTCCGTGACCCTGCGCGCGGCAATATTTCGATTAATTGATTTTTATTTACATAAACAGCAAGGTTTTGTTTGGGAAGTGAGCAGTCACAGCACCTCGTTCTGGGCCATTCCACGGAGACATGTTCCGTTGACCCTCAGCGACATTGTGAAGGAAGACAAAAAGAGGTTCACACATGCATGTGGCCTCATTGTAGCTCACTGGCTTCAGGTGTGAAAAAATTAAGATCCGGTTGTCAGTATCTCAGCCGATTTTGTTATATAACACACAGCGTATTACTCTTATACTGTTTTTGATTTCATTATTATGGGACGTCTAAAATCAAGCCTAGTATTATTTTATCATCAGGTTATTTGAATATGTTATTTGAATATGATATGTGTGGTATGTAATCATCTTTTATATTAAATACATTCTTCAGGCCTTGGCATTTCTCTAGGCAGCCATGGTTTACTTTTCGGATTCCTTTATATATGAACCTCAATGGTACACGCTCCCAATTCTTTTTGTTTAAGAAAAGTGTATATTATGCCCTGCAAGAGTTAGACAACTGCATTTAGGGTACCAGACTCATATCAATCATGTGCAGCTTTTTTATTTCTCAGTAGCGTGCCAAAATAAAAGAGGGCTTCGGATTAGCTGCTCAACCAAAATGAGTCGCTGACAAATGAGTTTATCTAAACTTTTTTTTCTTTTAAGCGAAATCTTTTGTGATACACTTCAATAAATGTCCAAACAAAAAAGATAAAATACACTTACAAAGAGCCACAACACAAAGAGTATACTGAGTTTATCAACAAAGCCATTTGAAATAGGTACACCCTCGCTTATCAGGACGGGCACATTTTTACATACCGCGGCGAAGCAAACCAGGCAAAGTTCAAAGTGTTTTTTGTTAGTTAGAATTACACGTTTTCTGCTTGGTTCCCATCTATTATGCTTTATATCGTTATATTTTTTAGAAGGCACATCGATCTATGTATGATCATTCATTTAAACAATCACGTGAGGAAGGCCTTGTGAACCTGTGTACTAAAGCCTAATTCTCGCCATTCGCGTATTACAAAGCTTTATTGAAAGAACCTCGCTTTTTTGCTTCTTTCTTGCTTTAAGTCTAGCTTTGTAGAAGGACTAAAGCCTTTTTATACTGCTTTGTCCCGCTTCCTTATGCCTTATGTATGTAATCATGTAAACATATTTTATATTGAATACGTGTATCAGGGCTTGACAGGAACCATGATTTACTTTTCGGATTCCTTAGTAGTATATTGACTTCAATGGAACACACTCCTAATGTTTTGTTTGTTTTAATCCCTGGATAAGAAAGGTCAGTGATATATTTACTGATAGAATTAGACAACTACATTTAGGGTACGAGTCTTATATTAAGGATGTACCGCTCATATTTTTCTCAAGGGAGTGCAAAAGTAGAAGAGCGCTTCGGATTAGCGCCTCAATCAAAATGAGTCACCGACGTATGCGTTTATCTTAACTTGTTCTCATTTCGGCTTAATCTATTTTTTGTGATACTCTTCAATAACAGTTAAAACATGATAACTTAAATACAATAACAAAGGGCAAGATCACAAAAAGTGTATCAAGTTTACCAACAAATCATTAGAAATAGGAATATCCCCGCTTACCAGTAAGGACACATTCTCAGACACTGTGGCGAAGCAAACCAGGCAAAGTTCAAAGTTGTTTTTGTTAGTTAGAATTACACGTTTTCTGCTCGGTTCCCACCTATTATGCTTTGTATCGTTCTATTTTGAGAAGATACATCGATTTATGTATAATCATTCATTTAAAAAGTACAAAAAGAAACCTTTGTGAACCTGGAAACTAAGGTCTAATTCTCGTCATTTGCGTATTACGAAGCTTTACTGAAAGAACCTTGCTTTTTTGCTTCTTTATTTTTAGAATATCCTTGTATAAAGACGAAAGGCGTTTTTTGTTGCTTTTCTTCGTTTCCTTGCGCCTTATATCTATAAAAAAACGCATATTTCGCTTATATTCGAATGATAAATAAAGGATATAAAAATGAAAGTATTCCTCTCAAATTCAGAACTTTAATTGGTAGCTATATGTTATTTAACAACACGGCTGATTCTGGATGACGGCTATAATTTGTTTTAAGCTTGAAAATTACTTGTCTACGTATATGCATATTAGATACGCCAGATGAATAAATATAATATTAAACAACTCGTCAAAGTGCCCATAGTTACTGAGAGCTTAAGGAAAAGGTACGGTGTGGGTTATTATGTTCACGACTTCTTTGTCGTTCGGCCTTCTTATGTTTTAATGCACACACTTTATTGGTTGCGGAGCGTTAAGACATGCTGTTTGATTCGCTACGCGCTCAGAACAAATATATTACGCCTTTTTGGAGAATTCGGTAGCTATGACTCCATGAAGAATATTTGCAAACTCTGCTGCGTAATGTACAGAAAAAAAAAGAAGAAAAAAGTCAGTAAGTATCAACAGTTCAATTTACGTTCTCAACAAATATACAAAATATATCGTAGTTCAAATATGTGCAGACAAAGAACCGTTGGGTGTTATATACGCTCAAGGGAACCTAAGATGTCCCAATAAATTTTATATTAAAGTCGTGCCTTATAAGACTCTTGAGTTTGCGTTTATTCTAGGCTAACCTTGTATAGAATTGTCTCAGGTGATATGGCTAACGGCACGTTAAGTGCCTGATAGGATAATGGAACTGCCGGAGTTTTGAGATGTAAAGATGATTGCAGACAATCGGACAGGAGAGGAAATATCACGGGCGCGTGCTGATAATATTCGAGGCCAAGCAGGGGGCCGTGAGGGTGGGCCACTTGACATATCTGGGTCCGGCTTTCTTCCGACCCCGAGGTGCTAACCCCCAGAAGACCCGGACTGCCATGCTCTGGTTAGGAAAGTCGGGGTCTGCATGCTACATCAACAGCTTCGACTCTTCGATGCTTCAACGCTAAGACCGAGTGAAGACAGCATCGCACCAGACTCTACGCGCCATGCCACACCGATGATTATTCATCTGAGAATCTTTTAATATGACTAAGTGTTTGACCGACACTACATAAATGCCTCTTATTTTACAAATAAATCATCCTTTTTTGCTTTAATCTGCGTCACCGATTCTGCTTCCTGACTCTCCCGTCCAAACATGACGATTTGACGAGCCCTCCAGGTTTGGTCGTGACCCACTGAACATCCTAGTTGCGTTCATTTTTATCGGGAGGTGAGAGAGGGGAACGGAAGTTGTGTGCCAACATGAACCTAGAACGGATGATATTTCTGGGTAAAAAAGTGGGCTATGCGGGAGTTGAGTTACAGAAATGTGTAATTGAGGAAAGGGTGAGGACAGATGAGGAAAGTGTGCGTATGAGAGCTAAAAGAACTCAGGACCGTGAGAGCGCTAGAGAGGATCCTGAGGCGACGAAAAGAGTTTTAGCTGCGGAGTGTGCTAAGTTAAATAAGGAGCAGGAGATTTTGCAGATTACAACACGCTCCAGAAGGGAGATGGAAAGGTGCAAAACAGGTGGGAGGCGGCCGTAGGGAAGCTTTAAACCACTCCACCCATGTGAGCCCGCACAAGTTGACCCCACCCTTCAACGCACGGAGGGACGACCCAGATACGTACATGCAGCCCTTCGAGCGTACGGAAATTTGGTTTGGACGGCCATTCGAGAAATGGGCCACCACATTAAGCTTATGTCTGACAGGAGAGGCGCTCACTGTGGTCGGGCGAATGACACCGGCGGACGCGTTGGATTACGCAAAGGTCAAGCTGGCACCGTACTAGAGATTTCGGTATACCATGGAGGGGTGCTGTGAGAGGTTCCCCGTCGCAAAACCCGGAGAGGGCAAAACGAGGAGACCATTTGCTGCTAGGTAGGCAGGATTTTTTGAGCGGTGGCTCAAGAAAGCGAAAATCGAAAAGACGTTCGACGCATTGCGATTCAACATCATTAATGACGAGTTTTGTCTTTCTGAGAATGTGCGACTGTAAGAGTTCGGAAGATGTAGCAGCTAAACGTGATCTCTTTTTAGAGGCCCAGACGCAATATAGAGCAAATGAGGAGAAGCCAGAGGAATTCGCAAACAGGCCGAGAGCGGGAAATGAAGTAACTCATTCAAGTGGAGAGCCCCGAAGCAGTGTGCGCTTCTTTCTGTGTGGAAAGGCTAGGCACAAGGTAGAAAACTGCAGAGACAACGCTAAAACACGAAAGCAATGCTCTATTGCAACTGCGGCCGAAGCTGGCACAAGGAGGGGAACTGCGAGGGGAAGTCAAACGAGAGACAACAAGCCTTGTGCTTGTTGCCTTCGACAACAAATACTAGCGACGAGTCGGAGAACAGCTGTGTAACCCCTAAATAATGGCGACAAGATTCCGGTAGTGAATTGGGCCATGGGGAGTTTCAATGAGCCTCAAAATATTAAATTATCAGAAGTAGCTTCAGCGAGCGAGGAACAATGCACCGGAATGCCAGTTCGAGCAAAACCAGTGATCTTTAAACCTATCGCAGGTGTCAGTGAGAGAAACGACATCTGAGGAGCTGGTCAGGGAGCAAAAGGAGGGTACCACTCTTACGATGTACTTTGGCGAAACTGGGAAACGCAATGGCATGACAAAGATCCGTCACGAAATCATGTGGGGACGCCAGGGCATAAAAAACACGTTGAACGTGGTGACGGAAGAATTGTTTTGAGGTAAACAGGTATGTTCGCTCTTGTGATGTGTGCCAACGCACGGTTCCCAAGGTAAGTGGGAAAGGCACCCTTAGGAAACAAGCCGACAATCGAGACAGGTTTCAAGACACCAATCACTACATTGGCGACATCTTGGTAGCGACAAGCTCATGGGAAGAGCATGTGCAGCCAGTCGTAATAATATGTGAGCGCCCGACCCACACATCCATGAGAGGATTCAAGGTTCACCAAGACACCATAGAAAACGCTGAGGTCGGTCGTTTTCGTTATTACGTGATTTTTACAGACATTTTGTGCCAAATAACGCAGAGATTGCAGCACCGTTGGTGGATCTAACAAAAAGCGGAGCCGGTAATGAGGTTGAGTGGGGCCCAAGAAAAGAGGAGCTCTTCATAGGGTTTAAGAGTCAGCAGGGACAGCCTCCGATCCTTCTATAACCGAACCCTGAAAAGGAGTTTGTGTTACGTAAAGACGCGTTCGCAGCTAGCTTAGGAGCAGTCTCACTGCAAAAGAAAGACGGGATACTGCCCCTGTTGCACACGCTAGTTTGAAATTAGGTCGTAATGAAAGAAACTTCGCGACTGTACAGAAGAAATGTCTAGCGCTTTTGTGGGCGGTAGCCAGGTTCTTGTTGTTTTCGAACGGTAGAACGTTTCACGTGCAGACTGATCATCAGCCGCTTAAGCTGCTTAGCGTAGCCTAACACCCGAATAATCGAGTAATGATGTAGATCATGACTTTACAAGACTACAGTTTCAGGATCAAATACATAAAAGGCAAAGATAACGTGGGAGCGGATTACTTAAGTCGCCTTTAGGCATCGCGTTGTTTGTAGGAAAGGTTTAAATAGCGGTAACAAGTTACACAAAGGGCACGTTGGGCTATTGCAATTTACTCTTGCGTCTCGGTGTATATTTTGTCAGTTCAATATACTTTACTTTCCGTAGGAGTTGCGCCAGTGTTTCGTGCATCAGTACATTTGTGTGCCGCGGTTTGTGTAGCTTCAACTCGGTGTGTTCATGAACTGTGGTTCTATCAGACAATTGCGATTGTGTGCAGCAGTTGAGGCCTGCCAAGGCGCCAGAGGATATATGCTGTAGGAGTGGTGAAGTGGTCAGGCCTCGCCCATGTTCAATAAAGTTAAAGCGGTTTCTTGAGAAGAAGAATATGGCAGGAAAGAAATTTATGTTGTAAGCTTCTGGTGGGTCGGGAGTGTCATTGTTTTGAGATTTGAAGAAGAGGAGGCAGAAAATCAGACACGACAGGCAAGATCAGGAAAGCGGGCTGTTGATATTCGAAGCCAAGCAGCAAGCCGTAACAGTCAGCCACTCGAAGTGTCTGGGTCCCGCTTCGTCCCAGCCCCTAAATGCCACCCCCCACTAGACTCGGACTGCCGCGCTCTGTCTGGAAAAGGCAGGGTTTGCACGCTACGTTCGACAGCTTCGACGCGTCGACGCTTTGACGTTAAGACCGATCGAAGACAGCATCTTGAAAGACTCTGCGTGCCACGCCAAACCGGTGATTATGCATCTGACATTTAAAGTGACTAAGTTTCTGACCGACACCACATTTATGCCTTTTATTATTTTGTTTTCATTACTTGTTTTCTGTTTTCTTTAGAAATATATTATATTTCGTTGTTTTAATCAGCGTCACTGATTCTTCTTCCCCACCCACCGAACGAACCTGACAGCCGCAGCGGATACAAACATAAAGTGCAAAAATTTACCCTAAAGAATATAATTAATTACAAAACAGAACAAAAACAAACATTAGGTGAAACATATATTTGCTAAATCAGATATAGTATAAATTTTGCTTCAAATATAATTTAAATGCACTTTTGCAGATGCATGTACTAGTATGCGTAATAATTCTTCAAGAAATCAAAAAATATGTAGCGGTGGCTTTATGCCACTTCCATTAAAATATATTTTATAATTAAAAAATAGAGAGGTTATGGCGCACTATTTAAATTACATAAAGTAGTTGGGTATTGATTTGAATGATCTGCTAAAAAAAACTTCGCCTATGGTCTCCATAAATTGTGCGTAAACGAGGTTTAAGTATAAAGGATTGCCTTCATTGAGATGGGACAACATTTGTTTGGTACTGCGCTGTTAACAATAGTATGGCTAATTGAAATTTGCCCCAAACATCGAGTGACAGATTGTGTTTAGGTATATTTCTTACGTTTAAAATATGGTAACATTAAATTATGAACTACACTTTCAAAAGGTTGTACGTTACCGATTTCTCGCGGCGCTCGCTTTTGTATAGATAGAAGATAATCTAGATTTGTTTAGGACGTGGTTGACCAGACTAAAAGACAGTAACTTAAGCAGCTTTTACGAGGTTCAAATATATTTCAAGTTTCACTTTTGTGGGGAGATAATAACTTAACTTGTTTAAAAAACAAACAATTTGACATTGTTTTATTCTCATGGAATGTATGTTGATAGGTTTTCATGAACTAAAATTGCGAAGAGTCGAATTGTAGATGACCGTTCATTACAAAAGTCATGGTTAACTCTTACCAACTGGCTCAAATCAACACCCTACTTTATGTAATTCTAATTGTAAATCTGAAGGCGTCGTCATTTGTTTTGGTGTAGAGATTACTGTATTTTTTCTACGTTTACATAAAGCTTCCTTGATTTAAAGAGTCAATAATGACTATTTTATTTAGTTTTTAAATTGTGTTTTTATGCTTCTTGGGAACATAGAATGCTGCCCAACTTTTTGTAGACATTTGTGACGCGTATTTCTGTGCCTACGAAAGAAGTAAAGAAACCGAAACTGAACAGTGTCCATTCTTGTTTCTGAGCCTCCGAAAGCGGAGGTGACGTAGGGAGTGACGTCCAGTGTGAATAGTCGGTATCGGTAGTACTAAAGAGATCGAGACTCTAGCTACCGCGGTGGGTTATAGCAGCGCGGTGGCGCGGTTGCGCGGTGGCGCGGTCGTTTCGTCGAATCTGTCAACATGGACGGCAATGGCGCTCTCGCGAGCGAGTTCGAGCTTCCGTTCAGTGACCCAACACAAACGGAACGGGAGTACGTGTGTGGCGGCCTCCACCATCACCCGACGGAGACCGCTCAGCCGGTAACTGGCGGCCGGCATGTCGAAGAACGGGGACGCGGGGGAGATGCAGAGGGGAAAGCGGCAGCGATCCGGCTTTTCCGGGAACCGGTTACTCCGCAGGACACGCTCCCCAAGAAGAAAATAGACAGAACCATTTTTGGTTTTCACCAAAGTCAGACGTACTCTTTTCGTCAAAGAACACGAGCAGCAACCCACACGTGAAAACTAGCGTCGCCCGAACGAAAACTGGTCTTCAGTCGGCAGCCATCTACAGCGCACAACGCAACGAATACTGGTCTTCAGTCGACAGCCATCTACAGCGCACAACGCAACAAATACTGGTCTTCAGTGGACAGCCATCTACAGCGCACAACGCAACGAATACTGGTCTTCAGTCGACAGCCATCTACGGCGCACAACGCAACGAATACTGGTCTTCAGTCGACAGCCATCTACAGCGCAAAAATTTGGCATGACTACCATTTTGCAAAATACTTCGAGCACCGTGTTCTTTTTTTTAATTTTAATTTGTTTGCCCATAGTTGCTCGTTGGCCGTTTCACGTCTAGCGTAGCAAAAAAAAATATTATGCGGCTTTATTTACGGTTTAGTAATCATTTCCGGTCCGATTTATACTTTTCATGGTAATTCAAGCGGCAATTAGAACAGTACTCCTAAAAATCGCGAACCAAAACGTGACCGAGAGCACTTCTCTCGTTTCGACCAATCGCTGACGCATCTCTTGTGACGTGACGCCTCTTGGCCCCGCATCAGTCACGTGAGCTCCACTTCTCCTGGCTTCTCCCGCAACTCTCGGGGCGTCGCCCCAGTCGATCCCGGTACGATTATTACCGCGACTTTTTAATTGATTTGCGCGGCACACAAGCGCCGATTTCGACTGAAATTTGGGCAACGTAACCTGAGACGTGCCTGGAACCCAGTTCAATCGCCAAAAAGATGTCCGAAATTTGCTTCATTGTCCTTTTAAGCCCCGAGTCTAGCGCATAGTTAATGACATGAAGAAAGTAGTTAAAGGTTTGTTATATTTTAACTGATCGTGGAAATTATGTCTCCTCAAGAAGCCACCCAAATATTTAATTTGTTCTAAAAGAAGTATTCAGTATTTGTCACAGATAGTTAGTTTTAAGATGTAAAAAAAGAAAATAGACTGCAACGTCGACTTCTTTTGTACAAATGAAGACAGCTCCGGTGATATGTTCAGGAGTTCTGGAAACATAAAAGTTTCTAGAAGGAATGAATGTGAACCTGAGACCTTAAATGTATGATCAAATCCGTTTAGTCCTCTTCTCTTCCCACGGTATCTCAAGTGCACAGAATTGTCCATGCATATTAGGCTACTTCCAAGATTCTAAGTGAAATCACGTCTGCTTGTTTTAAGTGTCCTTTGAAAAGGAACAATGCCGGCATATAAGCCTTTTTATGTATCAGATTATAGAGAAAGAAAACTCAAATATAATCTCATAATGCACAACGTTCTCAAACAGTTTTCTTTTTTTTTTTTAACTTGTACCAAGCCGTTCCGGCGAGAACTACGCCGCGCGCAGGAGGAAAGTTGATACCGTAGTGGGCCTGTGCCGAAGGGTCTATGAAAAAAAAAATTATCGGAGTAGAGTATAACTGGATAATTAATTCTTTTCTGGTGTATATATCATCAAAAACGACTAAATCAATGCACATTACAATGATCTAAGTCCCGCAGAGCATTCTTGCGGCGTTTAAAAAATAATAATTAGGACGCATTTCTAGGTGTCAGTCTTTTGTCGAAGTGCCAGCAATCTCGCTCCCAGTGGCATTTTTTAATGTTTGATAACGTTATGTTTTGAAAACGAAACCTCCACTAGGCCTTACAAAAATACCTAAGCTTTGGGGTTTGCGAGCAGCAGAAAGCGTTTATTCAATTACTCACTTATTTATTGAAACTGCTAGCTTCCTAGCGATTCTGCACGAGTGAACGCCCGCGGCACAAAAACAAAACGCCAGGTTTTAGGCGAAAGTAGTTAAAAAAAACCTTACCATATCCAAAGAAAAAAATCCGGCCCTATAAAAAAGTTAATGTACAATATAAATGACTCATGACCAAAGTACGTAAACTAAATAAACCTAAAAAAGGGGGTTCAATAAAAGAAATGTTACAATTTTAGCGTTGTAAATATAGCTTTCTGTAAACAACATAAAAGCAAGCGTCGCAAACAGCCGAGAATTGTTCGTGATCAGCCAATTCCCTCTCCCCCTTTACTGCTTTTATTCCTGTGACACGCGATTCAGCACTTTCTCGCAAACTACGGCGGCCGATATAAAGAGTTTAAAGAATGGGAGACTGCGTAGATTATTCACAGGAAAGGAGGTTGAGACAGCAGTAGGCCCATAAAGTAATCTACACAAGGTAAAGAGCGGACACTTTCGTATGCCCCAGCGGCCCATTTAGCTGGCAGGGAGCGCACTCAGCGGCTGTCGTAGTCCCCAACTCAATCAATGAAGTCACAATAAAAAAAACAAAAAAAACTTACCGGATGGATAGATATCTAGTTTGGCGTAGTGTGTTGGGCGGTAGCCTGCGCCAGCTGGGTTGCCGGCAGTTATGATTTTCCTAACTTTCCCGCATGCCAAATTTCGGCTCTAATTACTTCACACGTATGCGTTGTGGGGTCCCGCCAGCCCCCATCTGGTTGACAACCGGACGCCGGCGCCTGGGGACACGTTTTCGGTCCCCTCCGTGGCGAGGACGGCGCCTTTGAGGTTCGGTTCCCGAGTGCCTCCTCCCTCGGGACCCATCTTGAAGACATTGGCGGTCTCGGCGGTGGACATCATAGGATTCCCCTCCCGGACAGCGTCGGCGCCCGAGGCCCTGCACGTGCTACGGCGGAGCCAGACGGGGAGCTCCAGCGAGAGACCGCCCAAGATGGGAAAGAAGAGGCTCCGGCCGGTCTGGTACGGGTTGACGGAGAGAACAGCGGGGAAAGCTTTGACGACGGGAAAAGCGCAAAGGAGTCTTGCGCGGGAAACGGGCCACGACGGACGTTCGCGCGGGTGGCGACCGCGCTGCCGGCTCAGGTGACGGCCCGGTGACATGGTCCGGACTTAGACCCCGGATTTGACCCTCCACGGCGACGTTCATAGGATGCGGTGTGGACTAGTACCACTCGGGCGATCGGCATGCAGCATACAGTGGCGGCGCACCCCCTCCAGGCCTCCTCGATCACTTCTCCCGATCCCGAAACCCCCAGCAGAATGTGAGTGGAATAAACCCCTTCTGCTGAGTGCTATGCGTTTGCTGTGTCACGTTCATCCGGAGACAGGGGCCTGGGGAATCGGACGAGAACCCTACAGCGTGAATCCTAATAGGGACAACCAATGGAGAATACTATATACAGTTAACACTGAATGTACAAGCCAGGAAATCCATGTAGGGTTGTGCTGTTTAGAACACCACCAGGGTGTAATCAACAGACTTTATTTTGACAACAAAAAATATGATGGGCAGTTTGTGCCTCGTATATAATTACAAAAACTGCAAAACACAAGCACGGTGTATCAAGGATTCACAAACAGTACATCCTACAAAAAAATGACAAGCATATTATGGCATGCATGCAAATCTGATCAAACAACTGGTATTACAACTGCAATTAGGTTGAATGCCTGTTTTGTATTCTCAAGCAAGTTCCATGGAAGGCGCACATACACATATAACATATGCAGCATCAGCAACAAATACTAAAAAAAAAAACTGGCCACGCAGTATCATAGCTCGTTGATGCATTGCAATTTTTATGCAAATAAAAAGCTCAGCAGAAGAATTCTGAGATGCACGATGACTACAATGAGAAAAAAACAGACAAGTAAATGCCTAAACGAGATTGCCACTACTATAGACCTACTTAGTTTGTGAAATAGTCATAAAATAACCCTAACACAGCCAGCACTGCACAATTAGATATACCTTGCTCCTGCGTATTTACGTAACAATAATGACCAAACTAACAAGAACTGAAAGCCAACCGACGGACTAATACCGTATACAGGTTTTACGTTCTTGACACGTTTAATATGTCACATTTAACATGTAAGGTTTAACATGACCACTACCATAAAAAGCGCATACGATATGGCTGACAAAAGACTGCTAGAAGCAGAATGGTGCCCGGTGTACCTGCGACCCACTCATCACAAATGATTTCACCAAGGCTTCGCATGAAATCTGCACTGCCTAATTAAGCACATCTTACAGGGTGTCTACCAAATGACTTCTTCCGAAGTCCATAATTTTTCAGGTTTTCCTTGACTATTTCGATAAAATTCCCTGGCTGCTCCTTCTCTTGAAGGATGACATTTTGGGCAATGTTATTCAGCAGAGCGTGACGACACCTGATCGCCGGGCTTCCTTCAGCACCACTGTGCCACTTTCACTGGTCACATTCCTTGATTTAGCCAACCTTTTGACAATTTCCCTGATAATTCCCTGACTGTTCCAGGTTATCCGAAATTCTCTGAGGATTTCAAGCTTGCCAGGTTAGTAAACACCGTGATCTCAATCTCCTTCACGCTTCACATATGTCTAAAGCAGAAACATTGTCCAAAAAAAGGAAGTTGCATCCCAGATGAGCGACCTAACAGTGTATTAACAAAGATCAAAATGGAAACTTACCCATTTTACATGACCATAATAGGAAAAAACTGACATGACCATCTAAAACATCAGTCACTACAATAGACCAGTAGAGTGCAACATACTTGCTTCAAATAATCCCAATAAATGCCTAGTGTGCAGTCTGCACGGCCCAATAAAATCCCAATAAATATAATTTTACTCTTGCAGATATCTTGTGAAGTGCAACATGAAGGCTGAAACACATCTCCGGAATGAAGTTACACCCACTGAACGTTTCAAGCTGTACACCAGAGACGCGAGAATCAAAGCGAACTTTATCCAAGCTTCTATTTACGAAACGGACAGGCCAGCACAATCGAATCCTGCAAAACATTTTTAAAAACCGTGCTCGAAACTCTGGATTGCAGAAATTAAAATCACCAACACGTGAGAGAGTTATGTACAATGCCTCACAAACACTTTGGAGGTGCGCTACACTTTCAATAATAGAAAGAAAGTGTGACTCGAACTGCTAAACAAGTGTGAAAGCTGCGCTTGATGGCACATTCAAGTTGTCGAAGAGCTTGCCTTGGACGTGGTACGCTTTAATCATCATAAGAAACTGATGATGTTCATCAAGGTTACTGGGCTCATCCCTAAGCAAGTAAGGACAACGACAACCTTCTGCAGCCTTCTCAGTAAACATTTTAACAAGGAAGCCAGCAACATAAGTGACACAGTTGTCAATAACACGGGACTCCCCATGGGCTGCCAACTCAGTGATGTTGTCCAAAGATGGAATGTCGTCCTGTGGGACATGTTGCACAACATCCACGAGTGACTCGCTACTAAGTGAAAACGGCGACAACTGGCGGAGGAGGCCCGTCTCATCCTCTTAACATTTCCCTTCGGTGACAGTGTAAAAAGCTTCTGAATCCCAATGTGTTTCAGCACAGATATGAACTGAGGCAGATTGGGATTCAAGTTGCATACCTGCTTTTGTCTTATTTGTCCAAACATATGTTCAAGTGGGTCTTGTTGAAGTCGACGCGTGAGGAGAAACTCAAAGTAGTGATTCTGGAAAACATCTTTCCATAGCAGCAAGACGGCTTTGATAGTAATTTGCCACCCAATGATAGTGTGTGGCTGATGCTTGGCTTCGAACTTCCAAGACGCGATCCATGGAAGCTGTTGTTTGAGAAATTCAACTAGATACGGCTGCCCTTTTCAAATAGCATGCCGCAACGTTTCCTCCGTTTTTTTATGGACTGGAGCTATTCAAACAATCAAATGGCTTGTCTATCCAATCACAAAAATAAGCAGTTGACATGGTTGCTTCA